>NC_057800.1:692268886-692598811 GCF_018294505.1 Triticum aestivum
ACACGACACCCTGACCCCGACCCCCAACACCCTGACACCACACCCCGACCCCGACCACGACACCCTGACCCCGAAACATCACCCCGGCACGAGAGGTGTTTAAAATTCATATATATTTTTTGATTTTGTTATGAAAAACATCATATATTATTATTCATGTTGGTATTTTTTTTATGTTGTATTAATTTCGTTTACTCTTTGTAATGGCAGGTGTTAAAAGATGGTGGGCGCTGGTCCGGAGCGCTCCGAGGCCCCTTCTTCGTTGGCGCATGGTGGGAGGTCTTCCATTCCACCCGCACAAATCCATCGAGCGTTGTTGGACAGTATGGCGACACCGTCGGGCCCTTCTTCATCAACCGTGGTGCCCAGCAGGGGACGAGGAAAGGGAGGGAAGAAGAGAGGAGCTGGAGCACGTGGTCGCGGGAGAGGAGGTAGGATGACTGCTAGGGTGCCTGCCTCGCCGCCACCCCCAGCTATTTCACCCGAGCACGTGACTGCTAGGGTGCCTTCCTCGCCGCCACCACCAGCTGTTTCACCCGAGCACGTTACTGCTAGGGTGGACTCGTCCGAGGAGGAGGCTACACGGACTCCGGTCCACGAGCCTTGGGTCCATGGGCCTTCGGCCCACGAGAGTTGGACCAACGAGACCTCGGACAAGCACACGTCTGGATGGGGTACCTGGCCGGATCAGCCTGAGGGGCTGAGTGGCCATGCTGATGATGGCGGGGAGCCGACTGATATTGAGGAGGAGGGGGGCACCGTCTACCAGCGTGGTTGTACACGGCTATCGTCCGTGTCGGCGACCCGCGTGCAGAGGTGGTTGATTTTCCCTGATGGGGAGAGGTAAGTGCATTTAATATTTTTGTACCTTCTGCATTCACGTTTCTTCAAATATCTAATGCATTGGCCTTGTCATGCTGCAGGGGTTGGGACCACCATGAGAAGGTCCGCCGGCCCAACTCCGTCCTTGGAGTGCTTTGCCAGCAAAACTTCCCGGGGTTTGTCACATTGTCTGGTGAGGGTCGGCTTCCAGAGCTTGGATCGAGCTGGGAGCACTACTTGGCTGCCCCGGCCCCGCCGGGTGAGATTATCGATGGTGTCTTGTGCGACACGAGGGCAGACATGGTGATCCGAAAGTTCTGGGTAATTTCTCCTTTACACAATTAAAAATCTTCAACTAGCTAGTTATTGTACTAACCAATATTGTCTCATTTGATTGCAGGCATTCTACAGGTGTGAGGAGGGATACAAGGAGGAGGCGGCAAATGTTATCGAGAACGTCTGCAAGCGCCTACTGGAGAACTTACGGCACGAGGCTCGGGTGCAGGCTGTTCGAGACTACTACGCCTTGCGTGGTATCAAGAAGCCCAAGCCGGCATGCCGCGAGAAGTTCCTGAGTAAGGAGCAGTACATGAAGGTAATTCTTAAGGCCTTGTACTTACTTCCTTCATTTAGTAATTCATAGCCGTAGCGCTCAAGTTTCTATTTGCTAACTTAGGCACCTCCGAGATGGTGTGTGGATCGGATGGATTGTTGGGAGGTGTTGGTCAATGAGTGGTGCTCAAAAGAATGGCTAGCCGTCCACAACGCGGCCAAGGACAAACGTGCCCAAATGGAAGGTGTGCCACACCATCAAGGCAGATCCAACTTATATCAGTTCGGGCGGAACTGGGTATGTGGTTTGCTTCATGATTCATGCAATTCATTCATCATGCTAGCTTGAGCCCTTTAATTACTAATTTACGTTGTTTCTCTCTTTCAGGCACGCTACAATAAGGCGGATAAGGTGCCAGAGGTGTACGACCTCTATGCCATGGCCCATACTGCCTCTTACAAGAAAGTCAAGGCATTCTCTCCGTCTGACCTCGATGATGCAAACAACTTCACCAACATCTCCTCCCACGACAAGCTCGTGAAATATAGAGATCAAGGGAAGGCGAGGAAAGGGGAGGACTTTAACCCGAGCTAGGGTCCCATTGATCCAGAGCTGGTGATGATAGCTGGTGGCGGGAGGTCCCATGGCTCGATAGCCATTGGAGATGGACTTATCCGTTGTCCTAGCACTCTCCCGGAGATCAAGGCACGCCGGTCGAGATCCGCTCCTGTGATAAGGCCTCGTGAACAGCTAGTCCAACTCACCTTCAAGGTTAGTTATACGTACTTAGCTATCTTTTTCCATTACATTATGTGCACTTCCATCAATGATTACAAATGCTAACGAGGAGTGGTGTTGCAGGCTGCTATAGAGAGTGAGAGAGATAGAACAGAGAAACTTCTGTCGGAGGCGGCGGAGAGGCAACGGGAGTTGGAGGAGAGGACGACAAAGATGTTGGAGGAGGAGAGGGCACGGAATGACATGCAGGCAAGGGAAATGTACGAGATCCTTGTGGTAAGTTTCTTCTGCTGATTAGCCAAAACATTCATGTAGTGTTCGTCTCATTACTAACTAGTATGACTGAGTCGTCAAAACCAAATGTGCAGTCTATGTGCGAGAAGTCCGGTCAGACCGCTCCGCCGATGCCAGAGATTGCTCCTGGGACGAAGGTGAGTTTAATTTGAATGGACACTACTTGCTAGTCTTAACATTTGAGTGTCATCATGCTAACGAGACATTGGAAATGATCTTTGGTGCAGCGTAACTCCAGACAAGCATCGCACGATCCTTCTCCAACTACCGGCACGAGCCAGCCCACTCCCACACCTCCATGATCACGGTAAGTTTCTCTAATGTTTTTCTTAACAAATGCATAAAGACCTAGACTTAGCTTTATTTCCTCCAAAATGACTTAATAAGCTTACTGACCTCCAAAACCATCCATTTTACCTAAGTTAGCTCTAAAACGATCTATACTTAGCTTTGTTTCCTCCAAAATGACCAAAGTTAGCTCTAATATGCTTAGTTAACTAGGTTTGCTCAATAATGACATGTACTTAGCTTACTTATGTCAAAAATGGCATAATTAGCTTAGTTAGCTCATAAACAATCCATTTTACCTAAGTTAGTTCTAAAATGATCCATTTTACCTTAGTTAGCTCATAAACGATCCATTTTACCTAAGTTAGCTCTAAAATGACCCATTTTACCTTACTTAGCTCATAAATGATCCATTTTACCCAAGTTAGCTCTAAAATGACCCATTTTACCTAGGTTAGCCCAAAATGAACCATCTTCCTTGGGTTAGCTCTAAAATGATGCATTTTACCTAAGTTAGCTCATAAGTGATCCATTTCACCTAGGTTAGCTCATAAACGATCCATTTCACCTAAGTTAGCTCACAAACGATCAATTTCACCTAAATTAGCTCATAAATGTCATATATTCTTCTTCTTCTTCTAATCCTCTTCTTCTAACTTTCTTATTTCCCATTTTGCAGAATTCATTCGCTTCACGGAAGCTTGCATAGATGGAGTGCTTGTTTGGATGAACTATGTTTCTTTTGTATCGATGAACTATGCATGTATGGTAGGATGACACTATTGTAATATGTATGGTTGGATGCATGTATGTGGAACTTGCTATGTATGGTTGATGGAACTATGCATGTATGATGAAATTATATGTGTTGGATATCACATATGTTTGTTGTGAACTTGCCAAGTGAAAAATATATATGTATCATCTATTTGCTATGAAAATGGTTGGGTATAAGAAAAAACATAATAAAAGAGGCAATGCAGGCTCTTTGCCATCTACCACCGACGGCAACGGGCTCTTTGCCGTCAGTTTGCCTACAATGGCAGACAGCAAAGGCTTGATGCTCTTTGCCGTCAGCCACGGACGGCAAAGACTGCCATTAGCTTTATTGTCGTCGGCTTTCTTTGCCGTCCGCCACTGATGGCAAAGGCTCCTTTGCCGTCTGTGTCAGGAAGCAGACGACAAAGAAGGTCTTTGCCGATCCTTTCTTTGCCGGCGGCTTTTGCCGTCCGCCTTCCATGCCTTTGTCGTTTGCCTTGGCACACGGCAAAGTAGCTGATTCATGTAGTGTATGTAGCCAGTAGCGTCGGATAGATATACGAGAACTTGTTGTTCGACCAATTTCTCAGAGAAGGAGAGGTGGTCGATATCACTTCTCTCTGTATGCATATGTTCATGACGATCTTCTGTTTCCTTCATTTGCTTACTAGCTAGCGTGTCGAGTCCTCTCTATACGTATAATACATAGCATACGTTAACCAAGCATGGAGATAAGAGAAGACACTTCTCTCTATTAATTAGCTAGATAACACAATATATGAAACACCTAAATTAACCCCCCAAAACCCCTAAACCACCCCCTTCCAAAAAAACCTTAGCTCCTGCCAGCTGCTGACGCGTGGATGCCTATTGGTCCCGGTTTGTGCCACCAACCGGGACCAAAGGGTCTCCTGCCTAGGCTCGCCGCACGGGCCACGTGGAGGCCTATCTATCCCGATTCATGTAAGAACCGGGACTAAAGGCCCAGGGCATTAGTAACAACACTTTAGTCCCGGTTCAACAACCGGGACAAAAGGCCCTTATGAACCGGGACAAATGGCCTTTTTCTACTAGTGCTTGGGAGAGAGCTGGACGGCAGATGGAGGTCAAAGGGCTCTCCTCCCGATAAGCACGCGCAGGGGTCTGATCGCACGCCTCCCGTACTCAAATAGCTACCCTGCAAGGCGCCTCCTAGCTAATAAGAAAAGGGATCTAAGTGCATCTAGTGCCACCCCTAGTTGGTTTTGGAGTATTGACGACAAACCTGGTTGAGGGACTAATGTGTTTGTGAGAATTGCAGGATAACACAGGTAGAAGTCCCTCATTGATTCGGTTTTCCTACCAGAGACGACCCCTAAAAATGTATGAAGACATTGAAGTCAAAGGTGGTATGCGAAGACATTCACATTGAAGACTATGACAAGAGAAGACATCGCATGAAGACTATGGAGCGCGAAGACTTAGTTCTTTCGTCGTTCTTTTTCTTCTTTGTTGAGTCATAGGAACCATCGTACTGTTAAGTGGGGTCCAAGTGAACCAGTCAGAATGACAGAAGTGATGCTTAACCAAAATCCTATGTCTTCGAGTGAAGACTATGAGAGCAAATCTTGTCCAGAGTTGGATAAGTCAGCTTTGCTTGTAGCTCAAGTAAAGGTGCCGTGTGTGTTTGAAATCTGACCGTTGGAACACGTGTCAGTTCCTGAGTGACCAAGGGTAATTTTGGACAAATCAGGTCGGGTTGCCTAGTGGCTATAAATAGCCCACCCCCTACAACCATAAACGGTTGGCTGCTCAGAGTTAGTGCACGGCTTTTGTCGTTTGAGAGCAACCCACCTCGAAGCCTTTGAGAGAGAATTCCTTGCGAGGATAAAGCCCTAAACACCCAGAGCCAAAGAGTGTTAGTTATCACTTAAGTCTTCCTGTCTGTGTGATCTGAAGACTTATTACACTTGAGGATTGTGAATCCTCCAGCTAGTTAGGCGTCGCGTTCTGAGCATCCAAGAGTCATTGTGGATCACCGGTGAACAAAGTCTGTGAAGGTTTGGAAGTCTACCTTGAAGACTTACCAGAGTGATTGGGCGAGGAATGGGTGTCCTTAGCTCAAGGGGAATAAGGTGAAGACGAGGTCTTTTGAGTTGAATCTCAGCCTCCCTAACCAGACGTGCAGTTGTCACAGCAACTGGAACTGGTCTGACAAATCATTGTCTTCGACGAGTCATTGGTTTCATCCTTCCCTTCCCTTTACTTACTGTTGGTCCTTGTGAAGTCATTGTATGATTGCTTTATCTTTTGTCTTCACTGAGTGACTGTGTGTTCTGATTGTCTTCACAATATCTTCCTACCTGATCTTTACTACCTAGTTGCTATTAGTCATTGTCCTTTCACTCCATTGAATACTTGACTATGGTTTGCCTAGTGTAGTCTACCTTCCGCTGCATGGTAATAGGTTTATTTCTATCGTTTGTCTTCGAAACTTCCATGTTTTGAAGACTTTCATAAAAATCGCCTATTCACCCCCCCCCCCTCTAGTCGATCACTAGCACTTTTAATTGGTATCAGAGCAAGGTACTCCATTGTTCTGTGTGATTCGGTTTAACCACCTGGAGTTTTAAGCTATGTCGACTGCAGGGATAATCGAAGTCTCCGCTGCGTGCCCAGTCTTCGATGGAACTGAATATCCCTACTGGAAGAATAAGATGCGCATGCATCTTGAAGCCATTGATGTCGGCCTATGGTATGTCGTCAAGAATGGCGTTCCCAAGGCTGTGAAGGTGTCACCGCTGCTGATGTCAAGAAGTTTGTTCAACTGGACTCCACTGCCAAGAACATCATCTGTGGTAATCTGACCAAAGGATAGTATGGCCGTGTGAGTGCTTTGGAAACATCTAAGCTAGTCTGGGACTGGCTCTCCAAGGTCAACGAAGGCGTCTCAACCCAGAGAGATCAGACAATCAGTGTCCTTCGCAACCTCTTCAACCGCTTCAAGAGAAATGACAATGAGAATGTTCAGCTCATGTTTCTTTGACTCACTGACATCACAAATGAGCTTCAAGCCCTCGGCGCCACTGAGATCACCAAGCATGAAGTCGTCAAGACATTCCTAAGATCACTTGACAGCTCGTTTGACACCCTAGCCCTGATGATTCAAGAACGTCCTGACTTCAAAACACTCGATTCGTCTGACATACTTGAGAGGCTCAACACACACGAGTTTCAGCTTTCTTAGAAAAGAGACATCTACGGTCCCAACTATGGGCGAACTCGTGCCTTGAAGGCAAAAGCTGTCTCCTCATCTAAAGAAGAGTCTGACAGCAGTTCTGATGATCTTGAAGACATTGGAAAGGAGCTTGCTATGCTTGTGAAGAAGTTCCAAAAATTCACCAAGAAGAAAGGCTTCAGAAAGTCCTCACAATCAAGCTCAAGGAATGATGAAGCTTCTGCTCATGACTACAAGAAGAGAACATGCCACAAGTGCAAGAAACCTGGCCACTACATCTCTGAGTGTCCGCAGTGGGACAATGAGAACAAGAAGAAAAAGAAGAGCAAGGAGTATGATTCTGATGACAAGAAGAAGAAGAAGAAATACTCAAAGTATTCTTCCAAGTCCTCCTCAAAGTCTTCATCACACAAGAAGAGCTCATCTGGCAAGGCACGTGCGCTTGTTGGCAAGGAAATAGATTCAGAGGAGGAGTCCGCTTCTGAGGAGGCGGAAGTGGAGTCTAAGGAGGAGTCTAATTCTGGCGTTGCGAGTCTGACTACAGCATACGTTGCCAAGTCCATCATCAACACTGAAGACAATGACTCCGTCACCGACACCGATGCAAATGACAAGGACTACTCCGCTCCTACCTACTGCTTCATGGCACGTGGTGCCAAGGTAAACACACGCACTACTCACTATCAAACTTCCAGTGAAGATGACTCTGATTGTGGTTCCAAACCCAGCTACAAAACAATTGCTAAAATTGCAACTGAACAACAGAAAGCTATGAAACATATTCAAAAACTGTTAGACAAAAGCGATGACCTGTTAGACGCTGAAATGACTCAATCTCAGTCCTTAATTGAAGACATAAAAAATCTTCACGTTAAGTATGAGGAACTTGAAAGTCATCATGAGACGCTCTCAACAACTCATGAAAAGCTTTCCTATGATTATCTTCAAAGGAAGCAAGATCTTGAGAAATTGACAACGGCTCATGAAGATCCTCAAAAGGAAAACGAGTCACTTCGCGCCAAAAAGATCAGTTCCGCTCAGGAAGGATTTGAACCACCGTGTCTTAAATGCATTGAGCGTGATAACACTACTTCTGTTGCTGAATGTTCTACTGCTGCTACTATTGCAATATCTTCAACTGTTGATGTGGTAACTAACCCCTCTGCTGAGGATGCCACTGCTATTGCTGATGAGAATGCTAGGTTGAAGACATTGCTTGAAACAGGGATGTTCAAAAGTCTCAAAGGGCATCAGATACTGTGTGATGTCCTCAAAAGGCAGATCCTGAACCGGAACCCTAGGAAAGAGGGTGTTGGGTTTGAAAGGAAAATGAATGTTGATGGCTCTTACTGGAAACCACATGGGTTGCTGCAAAGGGACCTTCAGTGGATCCACCCACCCTATCTGGCTTCACTTGTGCTAATCCCATTGTTATTGATGAACCCTTTGATGCAAACTATAAACTGTTTAAGAATCAGAATGGTGAATGTTTGCCAAGTATATTGGTACTAACTGCAGGAATGGCCCGCCTATGAAGAAGGTCTGGGTGCCGAAAAGGTGTTTGGAGAATCTTCCTGTGAATGTCATCATGACACCACAAGTGAAGAAGACAAACCCCAGACCACAGGCTTCATACGGTCCAAAGGCTTCATATAGATAGAGGACTCACCTGAGTCGCACTAACGCAAATGTTTTGCAGGGAAACCATACTCAGGCCTATGAATATGAGCGCGGTTCATCAAACCGCCATGTTCATAAGACCAAGAACTATTCTGCTTATTCTTATGAGTACTATTGTCCACCTGCAAGACTTTTTGCTAGGGCTCCAAAGCCAAAGTTCTCAGATGCTGCACTTAGACTCATTGCTTCTAAGCCACCCTTGAAGATGTGGGTGGCTAAGAAAGCTTAACTCTCTTTTGCAGGGAAAGGTCTCCAGCCAAAAACCAAAATCGTCTGAAGTTATTGCTGGGGACCTTAAACATCTTGTAGGGCGCAAGATCAAATGCCCAAATGGTCTTATTATGTACTTTGTTCCTGAGTCGCTTGCTACTTGCCCTATCAGTCCTAATCTCGATCTAAGCTTTCATAATCCACTGGCTCGTCAAATGTTTTTGCTTCACAATTCTCTTCGTGAAGCCTATCCCCCTAACTGCACTGTAGGGTATGACACGAGCTGCTTCAGAATGGATTATTGATAGTGGGTGTACCAATCACATGACTGGCAAGCGAAGCCTTCTTATGGACTCAACATTACGTCCATCTGACAAAAGTCACATCACATTTGCTGACACTGGTAAAAGTAAGGTATTGGGTCTAGGTAGAGTTTCAATCTCAAAGGATCAACACATGGATAAAGTCATGCTTGTTGAATCCCTTGGTTCAACTTAATGTCTGTCTCAATGCTTTGCGACTTAAACATGATTGTGATGTTTGGAAAATATCGTTGCCTTTTTCTAATGCAATCTGACAAGTCTCTAGTGTTTGAAGGGTATCGGAAAGATGATTTGTACGTGGTAGATTTCTCAGCAGGACCATAGCTTGCCGTATGTCTTCTAGCAAAAGCTTCAGAATGTTGGCTCTGGCATCGGAGGCTAGGGCATGCTGGCATGAGGAACTTGCACACTCTTGCAAGAAAGAAGCATGTCATAGGCATCGAGGGCGTCAAGTTCAAGAAGGATCACTTATGCGGTGCCTGTGAAGCAGGAAAGATGACGAGGGCCAAGCATCTCTTGAAGACAATCATGACAACGACTCAACTCTTCGAACTACTCCACATGAATCTTTTCGGTCCCACTCATTACTCAACTCTTACTACTACTGCTTGTTTCTATGGCTTTGTCGTTGTTGATGATTATTCAAGATATACTTGGGTGCATATAATCCTCTACAAGACTGAAGTGCAGGATGTCTTCAGACGCTTCGCCAATCGAGCTATGAACACCTATGGCGTCAAGATAAAGCACATCAGAAGTGACAATGGCACTGAATTCAAGAACACTGGCCTAGATACATATCTTGATACTTTGGGCATCACACATGAATTCTCAGCTCCGTACACGCCACAGCAGAATGGCGTCGTCGAACGCAAGAATAGAACACTTATTGAGATGGCTCGGACGATGCTTGATGAATACAAGACTCCAAGAAAATTCTGGCCTGAAGCCATTGATACTGCATGCCATATCATCAACCGTGTTTATCTTCACAAGCTTCTGAACAAGACATCATATGAGCTCCTTACTGGCAAGAAGCCAAATGTCAGTTACTTCAGAGTATTTGGTGCCAGGTGCTGGATCAAGGATCCACATCACACTTCAAAATTTGCACCAAAAGCACATGAAGGTTTTATGCTTGGATATGGAAAGGATTCGCACTCCTACAGAGTCTTCAACCTCTTTCACTATAAAGTGGTTGAAACTGTGGATGTGCGGTTCGATGAGACTAACGGCTCGCAAAGAGAGCACCTGCCAAATGTGCTAGATGAAGTTCCATCCAGTGAATCAATCAAACTTATGGGAACTGGAGAAATCATACCTTCTGAAGCTCAATCTGAAGACGAACTTATCATCTTCGAACCTGATCAACCTGAAGACAATGATCAACCTGAAGACAATGCTCAGCCTGAAGACAATCCTTCCAACGATGACAATGATCAGCAAGAGCAAAATCTTCATCCTGTACATCCTCGTGTTGCAAATGAAGTATAGATTGAGAGAATAATTGATAGCATCAATGCACCAGGTCCACTCACTCGTTCAAGGGCAACATAGCTAGCAAATTTCTGTGGGCACTTCGCATTTGTCTCAATATCTTAACCCAAGAAAGTTGATGAAGCCTTCATGGAACCTGAATGGATTCAAGCTATGCAAGAAGAGCTTCAACAGTTTGAGCTGAATAATGTATGGAAACTGGTTAAGTGTCCTGATCCTCGCAAGCACAATATAATAGGCACCAAATGGATATATCGCAACAAGCAAGATGAGCATGGTCAAGTTGTCAGAAACAAAGCTCGTCTCGTTGCTCAAGGATACACTCAAGTTGAAGGCATTGACTTCGATGAAACATTTGCTCCTGTGGCTAGACTTGAAGCCATACACATACTGCTGGCCTATGCAAATCATCATAACATTCTTCTGCATCAAATGGATGTGAAGAGCGCTTTTCTCAATGGCAAGATTGACGAAGAAGTGTATGTTGCACAACCGCCTAGCTTTGAAGATCCAAAACATCATGATATGGTGTACAAGCTCAATAAGGCACTGTATGGCCTCAAACAAGCCCCTAGGGCTTGGTATGACACACTCAAAGACTTCCTGAAGAGCAAAGGCTTCAAACCTGGTTCCCTCGACCCCACTCTCTTCACGAAGACATATCATGGTGAACTGTTTGTGTGCCAAATCTATGTGGATGACATTATCTTCGGCTACACCAATCAGAAATACACTGACGAGTTTGGATATATGATGCAAGAGCAATATGAGATGTCCATGATGGGTGAGCTGAAGTTCTTCCTTGGTCTTCAAATACGTCAGCAACGCAACGGCATCTTTATATCTCAAGAGAAATACCTCAAAGATTGCCTAAAGAAATTTGGAATGCAAGATTGCAAAGGCTACACGACGCCAATGCCAGCCAAACATCATCTGGGTCCCGACGACAATGGTAAAGAGTTCAATCAAAAGGTATACCGCTCCATGATTGGTTCCTTGCTTTATTTATGTGCATCTAGGCCAGATATCATGCTTAGTGTTTGCATGTGTGCCCAGTTCCAAGCGGCACCAAAGGAATCGCATCACTTAGCTGTGAAGCGAATTCTCAGATATTTGGCTCACACCACAACACTAGGATTATGGTATCCAAAGGGCTCAGAGTTTGATCTAGTTGGATTCTCGGATGCTCGTTATGCTGGTGACAAGGTGGATCGCAAGTCTACATCAGGCACATGTCATTTCCTGGGATGATCACTTGTATGTTGGTCTTCAAAAAGCAGAACTGTGTATCTCTCTCCACTGCTGAATCTAAATACATTGCTGCTGGATCTTGCTGCGCTCAGCTTCTATGGATGAAGCAAACACTCAAAGACTATGGCATTCACCTGAAGCAAGTGCCACTCTACTGCGACAACGAAAGCGCCATCAAGATTGCCAACAACCCAGTTCAGCACTCGAAGACAAAGCACATTGAAATTCATCATCACTTTCTCAGAGATCATGTTGTGAAGGAAGATATTGATATCATACACGTCAACACTAAAGAGAAATTGGCAGATATCTTCACCAAGCCCTTGGATGAGAAGAGGTTTTGCAAGTTATGGTGTGAGCTAAATATCTTGGAATCCTCAAATGTCCTGTGATCAGGCACACATCCTAACACTTATGCATGTTGATGACTTAGATGTGCAACACACGAAGTAAAGTATATCTTCCATCAATGAAGACTTACATTCTGAGTGTGAATACATTAACGTGGAATTTGACTTCGGAGCGCCACGATAATTGTGCGCCGTGTCTGGGTCTAATACTTCCTATACGGTGGGTAACGCCACCACCAAATTCTTATGTTTGAAGTATTTTACCCATGGCGTGACATTTGCTATGTCTTCACATTTTGTTTGTCTTCATTTTCAACTTGTCTTCATGATTATCTTCACTATGTTGACTTGATTGTCTTTTGATATATACATACTAGTGTTCTATCCTCTACAGCATTCACTTATAGCTGCGTCTTCTTTGTTGAATCTTTTGAACTAAGTGAATGTGATCGGACCCTAATCTCTCTATGCTTTCTATCTCAAACTCTATCTGTCCAAATCATATGCATTCTATTGAAACTGTCGAATGTCTTCTCTGCGTCCTAGTCAGCAGAAGATACAGAGACAAACATTAAGTCCGTTTTTAATGCTAATTCCTTCACCTGAAACCCGGAGAAGTGGGAACGACCACCCGACAATCCAGGTGTGCGTGGGAACGTGGAACAACCTCCGATATGTTGCATGATAGCCACATGTCCTTCAGATGTGAATCACCAGGGGCACCTGTGTAATAACACTGTGCCGTCCCTGTCCCTATAAATACACGCCTCACCATAGTCATTATCCTTTCTTCCAGTCTCGCACAAACCCTAGCGCCACCGCTAGCCCTCGACGACGTCGGCGATGAAGCGCTTAGCTGTCGCGACCTCACCGATGTTGTCTTCACGCCGGCCGCGGACATTGTCTTCTCTGCCATCGCCGTAGGTGTCCTCTGTCGCCAAGTTAGGGCATGGACGATCGAACTGCTTGGCCTCCTCTCCCACTCTGTCTAGCAGTTCTTCGTGTGGTAAATAAAACTTCCTTTTTACCGCCCCTTTGATCCTATAGATTCATCACTTTCTACCACAAGAAGTTTCTATTCACACAAGTTGGATCTATTTCATACTGCATCTCATAATATGCATAGTATGTTCACTTATGCTTCACAAAGTAGTTAGATTCCTCACTTGTACTTATTCGTGGATTCGTACAAATCTGGAACCAACTCTCTATCTATGAGTGAATGTCTTCGCACTATGAGGTCAATGTCTTCTATACTGATTTATCTTCAAAATCTTCTGAGAATGCATATGACCTCTTCCCCTTCCCTCGCACCTTAATGCTATCACAGGTACATGTCCGTGGGAGAATCCCTTGGTTCTCATAGTCTGCATTCGTTTGCAGAATTCTTACAGCATCATATAAATTCTCCCGAAGCCAGTTCCTATTTGACCAGCAAGCGGAAGCCTTTGAAACCTTTGAACATGTTGAAGCCACTCGGTTTGAACTTCATCGCACCAGAGAAACCTACAAGAAAGGGTGGCAGACAACGTCGTGGCAACACCTCAAGAGATTTGCCTCCTGACCTCTATGAGTTGTACAAGATAGATCCAGAGGAGGACTACAATCAGCGAAAAACTCGAATCCAGTGGATTCAAAGATATTGGGCAGAACAGTGGTTCAAGTACAGGTTCGTGACCCAGGAGTATGCTGAGAAGAATGCCATCAAACGACCATGGGGAGACATTCTATACAGAAATCTTCAACCCAAGTCCAGAGCTGAAGCCATTGAACAAGGCTTCTATCCTTGCATGGTCCATGGACCGCAGCCTGCGGATGCAGACCCATCTTCATTACTGTGGTGCCGCGATGATAATCTGTTCAAGTGCAACCTTCAGTTTGCCAGGAACTCGGCCAAAGAGAACAAGAAGTCACGAGGCTTAGACTTCAATCCAGGCCCCTCTGCTCCTCGTGCTGATGGCACACGCGAAGCTGAACCCAATCTTGTTGGGCCCTTCTACAACCTGGAAGGTCTCATCACTCATATCATGGTTCAAGGGACAGCCGTGGATGAGCCTGCAGATAACGCTGAATCTGATGAAGCACCTGCACCGCCGAAGCCAAAGAAACTGAAGAAGCCTAAAGCTTCAAAGTCTGCCTCAGCACCAAAAATCTTACGGGCGAAGCCACTGGCTACTGCACCTCCTGAAGACAGTGTGCAGTCTGAAGATCTATCACGTATCTCCAAGAAGACTGAGATGAGAAAGAATACTGATCAGGCACTGACTGTTGCTGCTATTCTGCGCAATGACGCCATTGATCTGTCCAGCGATGAAGATCTTGCAGATGACGCTCTTGAGCAACTGATCAAGAGCAAAGAAGAAGCATAAATATTCAATGATTTGCCTCTCTTTGACGTAGCAATCCTTCACAACTTCATTGATGAGTGGTTTGAAACCCCCAATCTCAGCTTTGATGATCTGCAACTTCCAATTGGCCTCAGCGTTGCTTTCACTGGCGCCATTGCTTCTGAGCTAGCTCTAGCTCAGCGCGTCGTTGAACTGAAGCAAAAGATCGACTATGAGAAAGCTCAGTTCAAGCAGCACATGGCAAAGCTCAACGTGCAAGATGTCAAGAACTTCAAGACTATGCTGCATGAGCTCAAGGAAGCCTTTCTCAAGAAACGAGAAGAAGCTAAAGGTTCTCGTGAGTGCATGAAGAGTCTGGCTGACAAGTGCGTGCAAGCCTACAATGAAGCTGAAAAGCGCAAGGCTCTTGGGCGTCCTGGCATCGATCCCAGGATGGCTGCAACGAAGAAGAAGAAGCCAGCTGTGGCCGAACCCGAAGCAACAAGGCAGGAAGCACATCCCATTGTCTTCCCAGCCTGTATGACAGGCTCGAAGCCTAAGGTTCCCACAGTGGCTTCGGAATTAAAGAAGACAAGGGCTGCCGAGGCTGAAGCCAGAAAGAGGAAACATCCTGAAGCTTCTGATGTCGCTCCCTCCAAGAAGAAGCGCAAAACCAAGAAAGATTGGGCTGCTCCCACAGAGCCCCTTATTGTTGATCCCATCTCGGTTGCTCGTCCTGCCTCTTCGCATCAAGAACGACCGATGGTAATTCATGAGCCTGCTTCCACAGAGGCTCCTGAAGACATTCCAGCAGTTGACCCCACCGCTGCTGAAGACATTGGTCACCATGACAATGTTGAAGATGATGAAGTCCTTCCTCAGATCGAGCACCAATTGGTATCATCGCCTGTGCTTACGCACACCGAACTCATCAGCATTGGTCGTCCTCTGACGCCAACTGCTCAAGATGCATCGTGGGCTGATCACCCATAGAGACAAGACACTCCAAGCTCTCCCCAACCGCAAGCAACCCCATCAGTGCAAGAAGAGGATGACTTTGAGGCCCAGCCACCTCCATCTTCACAGGTGTCGCCAGCGTTACGCAGGCTTCGCAAAGGACCAAGGCCCAAAGTCCCTCTTTCGAGCGTTTCAAAAGGATAAGTGAACCACCAATCTGTTGCACGTTAGGTGTTCCCCGAAGCCACTCCTACTGTGAATGTTTCTGAGTCTGAAGCTAAAGTTGCTGAAGTCAATCCGGCTGCATCAGCCGAAGAAAAACAAGCATAAGAACGTGTCCCTACTTTCCCCATCACTGAAGAAGTTGTTCCTAAAGTGAACGTGTCAGTGCCCGACCCTCCAGCTCCTCAAGTGGAGGTTGAGAATCCTGAGGCTGCGACCACTAACACCACTGAAGCCAATGACGTGGTCATGGCTGAAGACACTGTGGAGCCTGCACCTAACACTATGCCAGAGGCCAATGAAGCCAATGATGCACCTGCAACAGATGTGTAGCCTGACGCCTCTGTTGATGCCACTACTCTTGTTCTGCCACCAAGGCCACATACTATTGAGCAAGCATACAACTATGGTCAGCTCATCACTGTCAAATGGCCTCTTCTTGTTCCTCCACCTGCTGCTGGTCCCCAATTTGACTATCACGTCGAGCGAAGGCCTCAGGTTCAGAAGCCAATGTCAAGGCTGCCTAGGTTTCCAGGCACTGCATCTGCACCCGGATCATTCAATATCAATGGCTTCAAAGCACACAACACCTTCTTCAATAGCGCCAAGAACCCCTACTCAAAGGCAAGAATATCTTCTGATCGGTTCTGGAGCTATCAGCAGCGCAGTTATTACTCATGCATCTTGTACAATCAAGGTCGCATTTTTCCCCATATGTGTCTTGACACTGAAGCCATAACTGGTCTGCCCTGTTTGGAAGAAGCGCTAGATTGCTTCAGAGAATCTGGTTTGTTGCAGTTCGTCACTGACAAGGAGCACTGGAACGAAGAATTGCTGCTCCAATTCTATTCCACTCTTCATATTCATGGCTACAACAGGGATCCGAAGACTTGGGTCCTTGAGTGGATGACAGGCAATGTTCATCATGAAGCCAAAGCCTTTGCTATCATTGAGCTCACTGGCCTGCACACTCCAGGAGATCTTTATGAACCTGGTTGTCAGCTTCACAGTGCTGCTATGGAAACCATTTTTCACAAGCCTGAACCCAACATGAGTCAGATGCTTAGCATGATGAAGCCTTTGCCTCCAGATGCTGAATATCCTAAGGAGTTCTTTGTTGAAGACCTTGAGTATCTGCCACGCACTATCTACCACATCATAAGGCGAACTCTCTGGCCCATCAAAGGACATTCTCCACATGCAAAGCTGCAAGGTGCAACGAAGACTTTGGTCTTCCATATTCTTCACGGCAAAAGCTTCAATGCACAAGACTTCTTCATCTGCCAACTTGCTGCATCAGGATTTGATCTCTTTGGCTTGAAGTTTTACGCTCCATGGATTATGCATCTGATCAAACTACACTCAGCTGTCACCTATCAGCCCTCTGCTCGCAATCATCAGATTTTTCTGCCTGACGTCGACATGTCAGTTGAAGCCATCTATCCAGAGTCTGCCAAGGAGCCCCTTAGTCTTAAGAATGCTGATAAGCAAAGTTTCTCTCAACACATTGAAGGCGACCCAGTAGTCACTCGTGTTTATCCTCTGGCTGGTATACTACTCGTGCACCTCATCATGCCCTCACTGAAGCCACTGAAAGCACCATTGCACAACGGCCCAAGAAGCGATCCCGTGTTCTCAATGACCGAGAGCTTTTGGTTGCCCTTCATCATAAACAGGATAAGCATCATGACTGGCTGAAGCGCCAAATGCAAATCCTCTTGGTGGACGTAAACAGGATTCGCAACCTTGCCACCAAGAATGCCTTTGTCGCCCATGAAACTTGTCGGCGTACATGGAAAGGGCTGACGCTTATGTGTTCTGAAGATGATCTTCAAGAGGATGGTTTCTCTAAACGCTTCAAGTTTGACTCAACACCTCCAAGAAGGACCTTGCTGCGGCGTACTCCGTCTCTTGAAGACTCTGAGTTCTCCTACTCTGCTGCAACAGTGACTGCACGTGTCATCGATGATGAAGCCGATGCTACTTCACCACCTTCGATGCGAATCACCACTGCACCGAGTTTGTCTGCACAGCCAACCAACTCCGACGACCCTGCTGCTTCACCAACTCCTCATGGGAACAAGTAGGTGCTCTATGTCTTCAAACCTTTTTGGTCCTTACTGACAAAAGGGGGGAGAAGCATATGAGTTTGATAGTCTTCAAGCGGGTCCATATGGGCGGTGGTTTTATATTTTGCCTAGTGTTTACAACTCTCGTGTTTTGATACATTTGGTTCTTTGAGTTGTAACACTCAAACTCGATGGTCGTCTGCTACTTATTTGCATATGACTTTGATAGTCTTCAAGCGGGTCCATATGGGCGGTGGTTTTGTTGGGGAACGTAGCAGAAATTCAAAATTTTCTACGCATCACCAAGATCAATCTATGGAGTAATCTAGCAATGAAGGGAAGGAGAGTGCATCTACATACCCTTGTAGATCGCTAAGCGGAAGCGTTCAAGTGAACGGGGTTGATGGAGTTGTACTCGTCGTGATCCAAATCACCAATGATCCTAGTGTCGAACGGACGGCACCTCCGCGTTCAACACACGTACAGCCCGGTGACGTCTCCTAAGCCTTGATCCAGCAAGGGGAGAAGGAGAGGTTGGGGAAGACTCCATCCAGCAGCAGCACGACGGCATGGTGGTGGTGGAGGAGCGCGGGACTCCAGCAGGGCTTCGCTAAGCACTACGAGAGACGAGGAGGGAGAGGGGTAGGGCTGCGCCAACGGGGAGAGCAAATCACACGTGTTGGGCAGCCCCATACCTCACATATATATAGGGGGAGGAGAGGGGCTGCGCCCCCACCTAGGGTTCCCTCCCTAGCGGTGGCGGCAGCCCCCAGATCCCATCTGGGAGGTGGCCAAGGGGAAGAGAGAAGGGGGCGCACCTAGGGTGGGCCTTAGGGCCCATCTGGCCTAGGGTTTCCCCCCTCTCCTCTTGAGGACGCCTTGGGCCTTGGTGGGAGGCGCTCCATCCCACATAGGGGCTGGTCCCTTCCCACTTATGGCCCACGCAAGCCTCCGGGGCTGGTGGCCCCACCCGGTGGACCCCCGGACCCCTTCGGTGGTCCCGGTACACTACCGGTGATGCCCGGAACACTTCCGGTGGCCAAAACCATACTTCCTATATATCAATCTTTACCTCCGGACCATTCCGGAACTCCTTGTGACGTTCGGGATCTCATCCGGGACTCCGAACAACATTCGATAACCACGTACATACTTTCCCTATAACCCTAGCGTCATCGAACCTTTAGTGTGTAGACCCTACGGGTTCGGGAGTCATGCAGACATGGCCGAGAAAACTCTCCGGCCAATAACCAACAGCGGGATCTGGATACCCATGTTGGATCCCACATGCTCCACGATGATCTCATCGGATGAACCACGATGTCAAGGATTTAGTCAATCCCGTATACAATTCCCTTTGTCTATCGGTATGATACTTGCCCGAGATTCGATCGTTGGTATCCCGATACCTTGTTCAATCTCATTACCGGCAAGTCTCTTTACTCGTTCCATAACACATCATCCCATGATTAACTCCTTGATCACATTGTGCACATTATGATGATGTCCTACCGAGTGGGCCCAAAGATACCTCTCCGTTTACATGGAGTGACAAATCCCAGTCTCAATTCATGCCAACCCAACAGACACTTTCGGAGATACCTGTAGTGTACCTTTATAGCCACCCAGTTATGTTGTGACGTTTGGCACACCCAAAGCACTCCTACGGTATCCGGGAGTTGCACAATCTCATGGTCTAAGGAAATGATACTTGACATTAGAAAAGCTTTAGCATACGAACTACACGATCTTTGTGCTAGGCTTAGGATTGGGTCTTGTCCATCACATCATTCTCCTAATGATGTGATCCCGTTATCAACGACATCCAATGTCCATGGTCAGGAAACCGTAACCATCTATTGATCAACGAGCTAGTCAACTAGAGGCTTACTAGGGACATGGTGTTGTCTATGTATCCACACATGTATCTGAGTTTCCTATCAATACAATTCTAGCATGGATAATAAACGATTGTCATGAACAAGGAAATATAATAATAACCAATTTATTATTGCCTCTAGGGCATATTTCCAACAGTCTCCCACTTGCACTAGAGTCGATAATCTAGTTCACATCGCCATGTGATTAACACTCACAGGTCACATCGCCATGTGACCAACATCCAAGAGTCTACTAGACTCAATGATCTAGTTCACATCACTATGTGATAAACACTCAAAGCGTTTTGGGTTTGATCATGTTATGCTTGTGAGAGAGGTTGTTGTAGTCAACGGGTCTTGCCATATTCAGATCCCTATGTATTTCGCAAAACTTTATATCGTAGATGCTGCTACCATGTTCCACTTGGAGCTATTCCAAATTATTGCTCCATTATACGTATCCTGTATCTCTACTCAGAGCTATCCAGATAGGTGTTAAGCTTGTATCGATGTAACTCTTTATGTCGAACTCTTTATCACCTCCATAACCGAGAAACATTTCCTTATTCCTCTAAGGATAATTTTGACCGCTATCTGGTGATCTACTCCTAGATCACCTTTGTACCCTCTTGCCAGACATGTGGCAAGGCACACATCTGGTGCGGTACTCAGCATGGCATACCGTATAGAGCCTATGACAAAAGCATAGGGGACGACCTTCGTCCTTCCTCTTTCTTCTGCTGTGGTCAATCTTCGAGTCTTACTCAACTTCACACCTTACAATTCAGGTAAGAACCCCTTCTTTGACTGATCTATTTTGAACTCCTTCAAAAACATGTCAAGCTGTGCGTTCTTTGAAAGTATCATCAGGCGTCTTGATCTATTTCTATAGATCTTGATGCCCAATATGAAAGCAGCTTTATCAAGGTCTTCCTTTGAAAAACACTCTTCAAACAACCGTTTATGCTTTCCAGAAATTCTACATTATTTCGAATCAACAATATGTCATCCACATATATTTATCAGAAATGTTGTAGTGCTCCCACTCACTTTCTTGTAAATACAAGTTTCTAGCAAACATTGTATAAACCTAAAAGCTTTGATCACTCCATCAAAGCATATATTCCGACTCCAAGATGCTTGCTCTAGTCCATAGAAGGATTGCTCGAGCCAGCATACCTTTTTAGCATCCTTAGGATCGACAAAACTTTGATTGTATCACATACAACTTTTCTTACGAAAACTGGTAAGAAAACTTGTTTTGACATCCATCTATAAGATTTCATAATCAAAAAATACAGCTAATGCTAACATGATTCCGACAGACTTAAGCATCGCTACGGGTGAGAAATTCTCATCGTAGTCAACTCCTTGAACTTGTGAAAAGCCTCTTTCCCACAAGTCGAGCTTCATAGACGGTAACATTACCGCCCACGTCCGTCTTCTTCTTAAAGATCCATTTATCTCAGTGGCTTGCTGATCATCGGGCAAGTCCACCAAAGTCCATACTTTGTTCTGATACATGGATCCTATCTCGAATTTCATGGCTTTTAACCATTTGTCAGAATACGGGCCCACCATCGCTTCTCCATAGCTCGTAGGTTCATTGTTGTCTAACAACATGGTATCTAGGATAGGATCACCGTACCACTCAGGAGTAGTACATATCCTTGTCGACCTATGAGGTTCGATAGCAACTTGATCCGAAGCTTCATGATCACTGTCATTAACTTCCTCTTCAATAGACATAGGTGCCACAGAAAACATCTTTCTGTGTTGCATCACTCTCTGGTTGAAGTAAAGGTTCGACAACCTCATCAAGTTCTATCTTCCTCTCACTCAATTCTTTCGAGAGAAACTCCTTCTCGAGAAAGGACCCGTTCTTAGCGACAAACAATTTGCCCTTGGATCTGAGATAGAAGGTATACCCAGCTGTCACCTTTGGGTATTCTATGAAGATGTGTTTGTCCGCTTTTGGGTTCGAGCTTCTCCGGCTGAAGCCTTAAGCATCGCAGCCCCAAACATTAAGAAACGACAACTTTGGTTTCTTGCCAAACCAATGTTCATATGACGCTGTCTTAATGGACTTAGATGGTGTCCTATCTAAAGTGAATGCAGTTGTCTCTAACGCATAACCTCAAAATTAAAACGGTAGATTGGTAAGAGATATCATAGATCGCACCATATCTCATAGGGTTCGATTACGACGTCCGGACACACCATTACCTTGTGGTGTTCCAGGTGGCTTCAACTGTGAAACAATTACACAATGTCTTAAGTGATTGCCAAACTCATAACTCAGAAAATCCCCTTTTGATCAGATCGTAGGAACATGATCTTATTGTTATGATGATTCTTAACTTCACTCTAAAATCGCTTGAACTTTTCAAACGTTTCAGACTTGTGCTTCATTAAGTAAATGTACCTATATCTACTCAAATCGTCAATGAAGATGAGAAAATAGCAATATCCACCGCACGCTTCAATTCTCATTGAATCACACGCATCAGCATGCATGATTTCCAACAAGTCACTTGCCCGTTTCATTGTACCTGAAAACGGGTCTTAGTCATCCTGCCCATGAGGCATGGCTCGCATGTGTCAAGTGATTCAAAATCAAGTGACTCCAAACATCCATCGACATGGAGTTTCTTCATGCATCTTACGCCAACATGACCTAAGCGGCAGTGCCACGAGAAAGTGGTACTATCATTATTAACTCTACATCTTTTGGCGTGAACATGTGTATTACCACGACCGAGATTTAATGAACCATTCACATAGGGTGCATGACCATGAAAGGTATTATTCATGTAAATAGAATAACCATTATTCTCTAACTTAAATGAATAACCGTATTGCAATGAACATGATCTAATCATATTCATGCTCGACGTAGACACCTGATAACATTTATCTAGGTTCAATACTAATCCCGAAGGCAGATGGAGCGTGCGATGGTGATCTCATCAACTTTGGAAACACTTCCAACACACATCATCACCTGGCCCTTAGCCAGTCTCCGTTTAGTCTGTAGGTTTTGCTTCAAGTCACCAATAATAGTAACTAAACCGGTATCCAATACCCAGGTGCTACCAGGAATACTAGTAAGGTACACATTAATAACACGTATATACTTTGTTGAAGTTGCCAGCCTTCTTATCTACCAAGCATTTGGGGTAATTCCGCTACCAGTGACCGTTCCCCTTACAATAGAAGCACTTAGTCTCGGGTTCGGGTTTAACCTTGGGTTCCTTCACTGGAGCGGCAACTGGTTTGCCATCCATGAAGTTTCCCTTCTAGCCCTTGCCCTTCTTAAAACCAGTGGTCTTGTTAAACCATCAACACTTGATGCTCCTTCTTTGATTTCTACCTTTTGCGGTCTTAAGCACCGCGAACAGCTCCGGGATCAAATCCATCCCTTGCATGTCATAGTTCATCACGAAGATCTAGTAGCTTAGTGATAGTGGCTAGAGAACTCTATCAATCACTATCTTATCTGGAAGTTTAACTCCCACTTGATTTGAGTGATTGTAGCACCCAGACATTCTGAGCACATGCTCATTAGCTGAGCTATTCTCCTTCATCTTGTTGGAAAAAGAACTTGTCAGAGGTCTTATACCTCTCAACGCGGGATGAGCCTGAAATCCCAATTTCAGCTCTTGGAACATCTCATATGTTTATGGCGTTCAAAACGTCATTGGAATCCCGATTCTAAGACGTAAAGTATGGTGCACTAAACTATCAAGTAGTCATCAGGACGTGTCTGTCAGGTGTTCACAACATCCACAGACGACGTTGCAGGGGATTGCACACCGAGCGGTGCATCAAAGACATAAGCCTTCTGTGTAGCAGTGAGGACACTCCTTGGACTACGGACCTAGTCCGCATCAATGCTTACAATATCTTTCAACTTAATCTTTCTCTAGGAACGTATTGAAACAAGGAGCTACAACGTGAGCTATTTATCTACAACATATTTGCAAAGACAATTTAGACTATGTTCATGATAATTGAGTTCATCTAATCAAATTATTTAATGAACTCCCACTCAGATAGACATCCCTCTAGTCATCTAAGTGAAACATGATCCGAGTCAACTAGGCCGTGTCCGATCATCACGTGAGACGGACTAGTCATCAACGGTGAACATCTCATGTTGATCGTATCTTCTATACGACTCATGCTCGACCTTTTGGTCTTCCGTGTTCCGAGGCCATGTCTGTACATGCTAGGCTCGTCAATTCAACCTAAGTGTTTCGCATGTGTCCCGAGGCCAAGTCTGTACATGCTAGGCTCGTCAACACCCGTTGTATTCGAACGTTAGAATCTATCACACCCGATCATCACGTGGTGCTTCGAAACAACGAACCTTCGCAACGGTGCACAGTTAGGGGGAACACTTTCTTGAAATTATTACGAGGGATCATCTTATTTAACCTACCGTCATTCTAAGCAAATAAGATGTAAAACATGATAAACATCACATGCAATCAAATAGTGACATGATATGGCCAATATCATTTTGCTCCTTTTGATCTCCATCTTAGGGGCTCCATGATCATCGTTGTCACCGGCATGACACCATGATCTCCATCATCGTGTCTTCTTGAAGTTGTCTCGCCATCTATTACTTCTACTACTATGGCTAACACTTTAGCAATAAAGTAAAGTAATTACATGATGTTTATGTTGACACGCAGGTCATAAATAAATTAAGACAACTCCTATGGCTCCTGTCGGTTGTCATACTCATCGACATGCAAGTCGTGATTCCTATTACAAGAACATGATCAATCTCATACATCACATATATCATTCATCACATCCTTTGGCCATATCACATCACAAAACACTTGCTGCAAAAACAAGTTAGACGTCCTCTAATTGTTGTTGCAAGTTTTTACGTGGCTGCTATAGGTTTCTAGCAAGAACGTTTCTTACCTACACTAAAACCACAACGTGAATTGCCAATTTCTATTTACCCTTCATAAGGACCCTGTTCATCGAATCCGATCTGACTAAAGTGGGAGAGACAGACACCCGCTAGCCACCTTATGCAACTAGTGCATGTCAGTCGGTGGAACCAGTCTCACGTAAGAGTACGTGTAAGGTCAGTCTGGGCCGCTTCATCCCACGATGCCGCCGAATCAAGATAAGACTAGTAACGGAAAGTAAATTGACAAAATCGACGCCCACAACTGCTTTGTGTTCTACTCATGCATAGAAACTACACATAGATCTAACTCATGATGCCACTATTGGGGAACATAGCAGAAATTCAAAATTTTCTACGCATCACCAAGATCAATCTATGGAGTAATCTAGCAACGAAGGGAAGGAGAGTGCATCTACATACCCTTGTAGATCGCTAAGCGGAAGCGTTCAAGTGAATGGGGTTGATGGAGTTGTACTCGTCGTGATCCAAATCAGTGATGATCCTAGTGCCGAACGGACGGCACCTCCGCGTTCAACACATGTACAGCCCGGTGACGTCTCCTAAGCCTTGATCCAGCAAGGGGAGAAGGAGAGGTTGGGGAAGACTCCATCCAGCAGCAGCACGACGGCATGGTGGTGGTGGAGGAGAGCGGGACTCTAGCAGGGCTTCGCCAAGCACTATGAGAGACGAGGAGGGAGAGGGGTAGGGCTGCGCCAACAGGGAGAGCAAATCACACGTGTTGGGCAGCCCCATACCTCACATATATATAGGGGGAGGGGAGGGGCTGCGCCCCCACCTAGGGTTCCCTCCCTAGGGGTGGCGGCAGCCCCCAGATCCCATCTAGGAGGCGGCCAAGGGGAAGAGAGAAGGGGGCGCACCTAAGGTGGGCCTTAGGGCCCATCTGCGCCTAGGGTTTCCCCCCTCTCCTCTTGAGGACGCCTTGGGCCTTGGTGGGAGGCACCCCAGCCCACATAGGGGCTGGTCCCTTCCCACTTATGGCCCATGCAAGCCTCCGGGGCTGGTGGCCCCTCCCGGTGGACCCCCGGACCCCTCCGGTGGTCCCGGTACACTACCGGTGATGCCCGGAACACTTCCGGTGGCCAAAACTATACTTCTTATATATCAATCTTTACCTCCGGACCATTTCGGATCTCCTTGTGACATCCGGGATCTCATCCGGGACTCCGAACAACATTCAATAACCACGTACATACTTTCCCTATAACCCTAGCGTCATCGAACCTTTAGTGTGTAGACCCTACGGGTTCGGGAGTCATGCAGACATGGCCGAGAAAACTCTCCGGCCAATAACCAATAGCAGGATCTGGATACCCATGTTGGCTCCCACATGCTCCACGATGATCTCATCGGATGAACCACAATGTCAAGGATTCAGTCAATCCCGTATACAATTCCATTTGTCTATCGGTACGATACTTGCCCGAGATTCGATCGTTGGTATCCCGATACCTTGTTCAATCTCGTTACCGGCAAGTCTCTTTACTCGTTCCGTAACACATCATCCCGTGATTAACTCCTTGATCACTTTGTGCACATTATGATGATGTCCTACCGAGTGGGCCCAAAGATACCTCTCCGTTTACACGGAGTGACAAATCCCAGTCTCGATTCATGCCAACCCAACAGACACTTTCGGAGATACCTGTAGTGTACCTTTATAGCCACCCAGTTACATTGTGGCGTTTGGCACACCCAAAGCACTCCTACGGTATCCAGGAGTTGCACAATCTCATGGTCTAAGGAAATGATACTTGACATTAGAAAAGCTTTAGCATACGAACTACACGATCTTTGTGCTAGGCTTAGGATTGGGTCTTATCCATCACATCATTCTGCTAATGATGTGATCCCATTATCAACGACATCCAATGTCCATGGTCAGGAAACCGTAACCATGTATTGATCAACGAGCTAGTCAACTAGAGGCTTACTAGGGACATGGTGTTGTCTATGTATCCACACATGTATCTGAGTTTCCTATCAATACAATTCTAGCATGGATAATAAACGATTATCATGAACAAGGAAATATAATAATAACCAATTTATTATTGCCTCTAGGGCATATTTCAACAGGTTTTATATTTTGCCTAGTGTTTACAACTCTCGCGCTTTGATACATTTGGTTCTTTGAGTTGTAACACTCAAACTCGATGGTCGTCTGCTACTTATTTGCCTTTCTATGATGCGATGATAAATTCTGCATGTGCGACGATAAATTCCGCACTTAGATCATTTTGCAGACGTCCATTTTTCATTATGCATGTCATTATCTTCACATACTTTTCATGCATGATGAATTGTCATCATAAGTTGAAGAGGATCTCCACAAGTACAACCTACCATGTGCATTTGCATACCAAAAGCAAATTACTTATATGCACATCTTCAGGGGGAGCCTTTGCCACTTATGAAGACAATAACCTATCCTTTACAATTTCACATATTTTATTCCCCGTTGAAAACTGCAACCAGTTTCTCGTCAATCACCAAAAAGGGGGAGATTGTAAGTGCATCTAGTGCCACCCCTAGTTGGTTTTGGAGCATTGATGACAAACCTGGTTGAGGGACTAATGTGTTTGTGAGAATTGCAGGATAACACAGGTAGAAGTCCCTCATTGATTCGGTTTTCCTACCAGAGATGACCCCTAAAAATGTATGAAGACATTGAAGTCAAAGGTGGTATGTGAAGATATTCACATTGAAGACTATGACAAGAGAAGACATCGCATGAAGACTATGGAGCGCGAAGACTCAGTTCTTTCGTCGTTCTTTTTCTTCTTTGTTGAGTCATAGGAACCACCGTACTGTTAAGTGGGGTCCAAGTGAACCAGTCAGAATGACTGAAGTGATGCTTAACCAAAATCCTATGTCTTCGAGTGAAGACTATGAGAGCAAATCTTGTCCAGAGTTGGATAAGTCAGCTTTGCTTGTAGCTCAAGTAAAGTTGCCATGTGTGTTTGAAATCTGACCTTTGGTACACGTGTCAGTTCCTTAGTGACCAAGGGTCATTTCGGACAAATCAGGTCGGGTTGCCTAGTGGCTATAAATAGCCCACCCCCTACAACCATAAACGGTTGGCTGCTCAGAGTTAGTGCACGGCTTTTGTTGTTTGAGAGCAACCCACCTCGAAGCCTTTGAGAGAGAATTCCTTGCGAGGATAAAGCCCTAAACACCCAGAGCCAAAGAGTGTTAGGCATCACTTAAGTCTTCCTATCTGTGTGATCTAAAGACTTATTACACTTGAGGACTGTGAATCCTCCAGCCGGTTAGGCGTCGCGTTCTGAGCATCCGAGAGTCATTGTGGATCGCTGGTGAATGAAGTCTATGAAGGTTTGGAAGTCTACCTTGAAGACTTACCAGAGTGATTAGGCGAGGATTGGGTGTCCTTAGCTCAAGGGGAATAAGGTGAAGACGAGGTCCCCTGAGTTGAATCTCAGCCTCCCTAACTAGACGTACAGTTGTCACAGCAACTGGAACTGGTCCAACAAATCATTGTCTTCGACGAGTCACTGGTTTCATCCTTCCCTTCCCTTTACTTACTGTTGGTCCTTGTGAAGTCATTGTATGATTGCTTTATCTTTTGTCTTCACTGAGTGACTGCATGTTCTGATTGGCTTCACAATATCTTCCTACCTGATCTTTACTGCCTAGGTGCTATTAGTCATTGTGCTTTCACTCCACTAAATACTTGACTATGGTTTGCCTAGTGTAGTCTACCTTCCGCTGCATGGTAATAGGTTTATTCTTATCGTTTGTCTTCGAAACTTCCATGTTTTGAAGACTTTCATAAAAATCACCTATTCACCCCCCCCCCTCTAGTCGATCACTAGCACTTTCAGGGGACACGTGGTGGCACGTAAATGGTAAATAGAATGCCCACGGTAATACTTGTGTTTCCGATTGTAACGTGACAGCACTTGTTCCAAAATGACTTTGTTGATTGTTAATGTGTGCGCCTTCGTAAATCGGACAGCAAAATTACCACAGCATGTCGGTGCCATGTCATGACACGAAGCCAAGTTTCATGATTTTCATGCGTGTTTCGGATTTACAGGAATTAAAAAAAACAAGTTTCTCAATGTTTCCAGCCGAGCCATGACGCCCAGCTGTTTGAATTTCATTCCCATTTCTGGCATGGGACCTAGAAATTTACCCGAGGACACACATGTGATTTTTCAACCAGCTTTGGTGCACTGGAGCATGTGCTTGTATTTAAAATTTGAATTATACACACAAAGGTGACATGTTCCCTCTCAGAACCACGAGCCTTCTTAAGAGAAGCTCCGGTTTGCAAGAAACTTATACCAAAACTTGTTCCTATTCTGCAAAAAATTTACCACAGCATGGTAGTACCATGACATGACACCATGCCAAGTTTCATGATTTTCAGGCGTGTTTTGGATTTACAAGAATTAGAACCAAGCTTCTCAATGTTCTCGGCCGAACCACGATGCCCAGATGTTTGAATTTCATTCCCATTTGTTGCATGGGACCTAGAAATTCACCGAGGACACACATGTGATTTTTCAGTCAACTTTGGTGCACGGGAGCATGTGCTTGTAGTTCAAATTTGAATTATGCACATTAAATGACCAGAAACTCAATTAATGTATAAAAAAGGCCAAACGAACCCAGGAATAATTCCAAAATTTAACAGGGCACTCATATAGTTCTATGTTGCCTCTGTAAAGAAAATCTGGGGGGAGGCAGCGTATATTGTTTCGCACACAAAGGTATAAAGAAATAAAGAAATGAAAATTAGCATACCTATTTAATTCTTGGGTTCTTATTATTTATGCCACTAGTT
Source organism: Triticum aestivum (assembly GCF_018294505.1). Taxonomy (NCBI): domain Eukaryota; kingdom Viridiplantae; phylum Streptophyta; class Magnoliopsida; order Poales; family Poaceae; genus Triticum; species Triticum aestivum. The sequence continues at coordinate 692,298,094 of NC_057800.1, forward strand.
GTGTATCACTACTCAGTTTTGCCATTAGAAGTTACAACTACTCAAAAAATGCCATCGATCCATGAGATGCCTGCTCAAAAATGCAATTAGATATCTAAAAATGCCATCGTTAAGTTAGATGTTTGCTCAGAAATGCCATCAGACATTGTTATTTTCACGTCAAACCCGTTGACCATGTTACATGACAAAAATAAGCCGATTCTCACAATGATAAGTTAATGGTGTCCAGCACAACACACCCCTCAAATAAAACTAAGCACCCTGGAATTCTTTGACAAAACTAAGCACCCTGAAATTCTTTGACAACTAAACTGCTGGCTATATGATGTTGGCCATATATATTGTACGTATACAATGTCAAGAAACGAGTTGTAGTACTATACCAACTAAAAGATGAAATGTACGAAATATAACGAGAAGAAACATAACATAGTTCTGCTGGGGGCTCAGCACAACACACCCCTCAAATAAAACTAAGCACACCAGAAATTAAACTAAGCAACTAATCCGGTAGACACTGCATTAGAACCACCATGAGCAACGACACTGCCACCTTACTCGGAGTCCTCGTCCACGTCCTCGACTTCGTCCTTGTCCCTCTTCCTCTTGGGCGATACTTCTTTGCTTGAACCGCACACTTGGCTCTTGCTCTTCATCCAACCCTTGTAGATATTGAAACAAAGGTAGCCATCCATTGCAGCGTAGTAGATGTGGTCTATATCTAGTACAGTCCACTGCCATGCACGATGAAACGTGTGCGGAGGTTTCTTCAGTTCACCGTACGAAGGATGAACCATGGCTCCTGCCAGGGTCAGCATTGAAGGCTGATCAAGGGAGGGCACCAGCCCTTCCTTCTGGAGGTCGAAGGGGTCGCCTACAACGAGGCCTATCCGACCCAGGATTTCCTTGTCGTTCCTAAAGTCTACAGTAACGAATTTGACTCGGCCGCCCTTGAGGAACTTCTTAAATTCCTCGCACTCAACGTCGGCATGGCATATGTGGTAGACCAAGCATAAGTCATGCACGCAAACCTGGATCACGGTGGGCTTCTTCTTCTCTGCCTCCTTTAGTTTCTTCTCGCTTCCCAGGACTGTGGTGTACTCAACATCTAGCCCAGCGACCCACTCATCATTTGAGTTTTCGAACATGCGTTTGAAGCGAGCAAGGCATTCTTTCACCGTTGCGGAAGAACGGGTGTAGATGACGTCGAACTCATCGCCGGTGATGGTTCTAACCTTGTACTCACCGCCGATCATTGAGATTTGGGACGCCATGGATTTGGGAGGAGGGTTAGGATTAGTGGAACTGCCGTAATGTGAAAGGACGGGACGACTAGGAGCGGTTTATCGATTGTAAAAATGTCGAGTGGGGGGCGCGTGCGAATGGCAGGGTAGTGGCTTGCCTGGTGGATAAATGGATTCATGCACAGTACTATGGGGGCCCAATTAGATGTCATGTCTACTCGACGCCCAATTAAATGGCTTTCGATGTCATGTCAAGCGTCGGGAAAATTACAGGTGATACGAAGCTTTCCATTCTCCCATGATACGGGCTTCCGAGAGCCCTTGGATCTGAGATCGAACGGTTGCATGGCGTGATTCTAGACCTATGGGTGAATATCCTATCCTGGAGGGTTATTCTGCAAATTTTCAGCAACTTAGCATGCGACCGTTCGATCTCAGATCCAAGGGCTGCCAGCAGCCCGTATCATGGTCGCGCCTACCACGACCGTCGCCTCGCTCGCGCGGTCGCGCCCTTGGAGATTTAACACGGTGCGTTAGGCTATCTGATGTTGGCATGTCATACATAGTCATCACTTAGTCACTCATACAACAAGGTTAGCTATAAGGTTGGCTATAAGAGTATTTTTTGTTTACTTCTCTCTATCTCTTTCTTCGTAGTATTTATTGCATTTGCCAAGGAGTGACCTCTTCCAATGAAATGGTGCTTAGATGAGGTGCTATGGGCATTAAATGGCTTAGCAACTCAAGTCCCCAATGCATAGGTGCTTAGTTTTTTGTTGCTAAGTTTGCTTCATCTAGGTACACGCGCTTATCACCGTTTCTTCCTGGGGTCACCAAACTAGTCTCTCTCTTCTTAATTAACTTGCCACATCAGACTTTATGCCTATGTGGCAGGCTTAGCACCTGTAGGATCAAGTACAATAGTGGGCTATAAGCCCGCTTTACATGGCATTTTTGCATATGTGGGGGAAAGAGGCAAGGAAAAAGTGGAGGAGTGGGCTCTCAAGCAAGAGCCAGCCTCTACATGGTGGAGCATCGGGAGAGGCACCTGTATGGAGGTGGTCAGGAATCGGGAGACTCAAGCCGGTCGTAGCGCCGCAGTTAAAATGATAATGGCAAGTCAAATCACCGGGCCCCACCTGTCCAGCAGTAACTCACTGTCAAATCACACAGCCCTACGTTTGCAGCAGCCTACTCCCTCATCTTCTCGCGTCTCTGTCGAACCGACTAGGCGGAACTGCCCCGCCTACCGCGCGGGAAAAGCCCCGCCCTCGACTTTTAAATAGTACAGTATACTAATTTTGTATCCATGGATTGCGCCATGGAGCAAAGCCTCAAGAAAACGGCGGTACACATGTACGGAGTATACAGCACGCCCGTCGCGTTCGCGTCGCACCCCAGACGGTCGGTCGGTCTGGCACGCCGCTCTCCGAATGGAACGCGCGTCATATTGCGTTTGCACACACATGTGGGACCGCAATTGAGAACCGACCATAGGCACACTCCCCGGCCCCGCAAGTCGGGTGAGTTAATAGAAGTACATACGTTGGTACCTGGACGATCCCTGCAAGACACGGAAGATCAGTTCGTCCATGCATGTGACCAGACTCCAGCAGACACGCCTGGATTGGCTATCGTCTACATATCGTGCAGGCTGTGTTGTACAGGGCTGTAGTTCTGGTGAGAAATCTAAAAAAAGGTTTCTTGTCATCTCGCAAAATTAGGTGTCATGTGCTTCGGATCACTGCGAGGGTTAAACAGCGACAACTGAGTTGGGCTAGTCATTGGGGGCACATGCACGAAGACTACTCGGCTGCCATCTAGGTCAAGCCGGCTATGTTAATTAGGACATCTATCGACGGACCCCTTTTCTATGAGTTTATCTTTAATTTGAGCTTTGATCCTCGTCTAGTTTGTCCGTCGGGATTCATCTTGTCTCCTTTGGGCAGTGAGGTTATGATTTCTTGTCATGTGGCATTTTTTCGTGTTATATGTTATAATCCGGTGCTTCAGATCAAAATGACGACAACTGCGCCTCCGGGGCACGTGCATGAAGACTTCTCGACAGTCATTGCCGAGGTCAAGCCGGCTCCGGCCGGTAGACAAAAGAAAACTAGTACTCCACTATATAGGCAGGAGCCTCCGCGCTTGCTTGCTAGTGTTGCTCTCTTCACACTGTCTCGTCCTCTCCAGATCTAAACACGACAGCGGTGGCCACACTCTCTCTCTCTACTCACCGCTGGTCACAGATCCAGCCGGATCCTCTCCGCCGGGGAAGGTGAGAAGGTGCAACGTTCACGCGGTCGTCCTCGGCGACGGCTCTTACCCACTGCCGGCGCGTCCCGATCAGCGTGCCTTGCCGTTCTCTCCCAAGCATCGCTGGCGAGGGAGGGCCTCCCACCCCTTCTTCCTCGCTGCCGTAGTGTGGGCAGATCCGGCCTCCCGCCGCCCACCTAGCGACATCCCGGCGACCCTCAGGTATAACTTCCTTCGAAACCGGCCTTGCTCTACTTCCCGAGCTCCTGACGTCGCTGCATTTGTATCTTTTACTATTTCTCAGGCCCCCTCGTGTAGATAGGATCGATCGGCTGTTCGAAAACCACCTAATTTTTTACTGTTAAGAGGTAAAACTAGTTCATGCACTCGAATCTAGTAGTACTTGGTTCAAACAAGGAAGAAAGGGGGTGGGGGTGGGGGAAGATTTGTTACCTGAATCTAGGACTTGGTCGAAAGAGGAAATAATGGGGGCGAAAAGTAGCAGAGACTGGCTATCCAACTGGTCTCTAGGTCTAATAGGGAAATAAAGGGAACGCAGTACAAACTCAATATAAACCCGATCTATTGGTTGAAAAAGGAAAGAAAGTGGGGACTGGGGGACAAGTCAACAGAGTAAGTCCAGCACTAGATTTGCTAGCCTCACACAGTATAAGGTGGCTATATACCGAACAAAAATGGGACCAACCCAGATATCCTCTTCTGATGTTTGTTGCCCCGAGCCGCTCTTATGTAATGCCACTGGTAAAATGTAGCAGTCGCACTGTTAAAAGTAAGGACACGTTAAACCAATGTTGTTTTCAATGTAATGCCTCCAGTAATATGAATCAATGGCACTTTTTTCATGTCCTGCTAAATTTCCCATTAAGATAAGTTGCTTCTTTTCGTTAGAGATGCAACTGTCCTGGTCCGCCTACTCTCCAGGAGCTTCACGACCAACCTTGATGTTGCTCAATTTTATTGCAACTAATGAAGAAGAAGCTCTGTGGGTTTCGTTTTCTGATGGAAATGGAACCGGGGCTGGAGCCCTTTTCTTAAAAAAGAAGAAGAAGAAGCTGCTAGCTCATGGGACATTGCTTCATTTTAGGTGAACTGCACCAAAAGGTCCCATGAATTGAATCATCCATGTTGGTGACTGGTGTCATCCCTTCTACGATGGCGTTGACTGCAGATATGGTTCCCATCACGAGGTATGTTCCTTTTTGGTCTGACCGTTTGCCAAAGATCCTGCATGTTGATCCTGCTCTTGTGCTACTGTTTTGGCACTGCCATGATAAAGCAGTAATGTTATTATTTTGCACCTTAATCTAGTGGCACTATTAATTTGAGGCAATGTTTTGGCACCGCTAGTGCCACTGTTTTTTTATATATCGAAAGAGGGGGTTCCCTCCGATTTCATTAAAGAAACCCAACCATAGAGAACCATTATCCGACAACATCTCAGTGTAAACGGGCAGTTATGCAACTACTACTAGAACGGACTGAGTACTAGCAGGAGACAAGTTCGCCACATAAGCTAGGCAGGTAGGGGGACGCAGCACCAGCTCGACCAAGTTTGGATTACAACCCAAATGCTACCACAGAAACATCAGGGGGAAGATAGGGACTGAAAGAGCCAGCTTCAGCATCCCAGTCTAAGCACCCCCGGCCTTCATCCTTGCGACGCACGGTACACCTCGTTTGCCACCTGCTCGACCCTAGTGTCACTGATAAAATGAAGTAATAATACAGTTAAAATAGAGCGAGTGTCCTCTCTATCATTTCATTTCCAATGTAGATAAAGAAAGTGCTTCTCTTTGTTAATGTATGTTTCATCAACTAGTCCCATTGTTAATGTTTAAGCGTTTCTGCAAACTGGGGTGCTTAATTTTAGTTGATCTGCACAAAAATAGAGATTTGAATGTCTCAAGGCCCCTCCTTGTACTACCGCTGTACACTGATGTTCATCACTGGCAGAAGGTGTATCGGGGAGACTTGGGACGATTTCCAGTATGAGGCGTGGCGTACCGTATGAGGCGTCGCAGGGCCCATCTCGCCCTCGCAGCATGGCATACTATGATACTATCGCAATATTTTCTTCTATTTATTTTGCGTGTTTCATCAACTAGTGCCACTATAATGTAATCACGCTTTTTCATTATCTGTGCAAACAGGGTTATTCAGCTGCATTTTGGTGGAACTGCACAAATGTACGGATGGAACCGGCATATATGCAGAGTGCGAGGTGTGCCAAGTAAAAATTACCGACACCAACCATGCTCCATGCACGCATTGGCATCCACCACCACCAGTGGGATGTGTGGCGCTCTCTGTGGACGGATCTTTCTCGGCAGCAAATCCTCTAACCAAATACTAGTAGCTTATATTGGCAGTTTTCTAGGGAGTACTCTTTTCTGAAAGAAGCACCAATCTATTTTTCTTTATTTGTACACAGTGTCACAACTTTGACCCAAAGGTCCAGAGCTATTTAAGGGTGATTGGCGTAGTACTCGGAGACTGATTGTAACCATGATTTTCATTAGCTGTCACACTGATTGTAAGCATGAGCAGGTGGAAGATTAGGTTAGTGCGAAGCTTACCTTAAACCCTACCGTCCTCGAAATCTCCCACTCATTGTCAAACCAAGTAAGGATCTCCTTCAACCTGGCTAACTTTGCCTGGTCGCCGCCGGCGATCTGCCTGATTCGGTGCTAGCTTTGGAAGATGGGAGGAGAGACGGTGGTCTTGCAATAGAGAAGAGGGAGAGGCGAGACGGTGGTTTTGGAATGGAAATGATGGAGAGGAGAGGAGGTGGTTTTGCAATGGAGAAGAGGGAGAGGCGACACGGTGGTTTTGGAATGGAGATGATGGAGAGGAGAGGAGGTGGTTTTGCAATGGAGAAGAGGGAGAGGAGCGTGCGGCAGCGATTTAGGATTGGACGAGAGGGCCGGCGCGCTGTGACTGGATCAAAATCAAAATCAATTTACCCTTCAATTAAGAAAGCGACCCCACATTAACTAGTCTCCCTTTTATTCTGGGTCATAATTGACCATGATTTTCGCAAATAAAATATATGTTATACGTTGCAAAAATAATATAATTTGAAAGTACATTCAGATACGAACCAAACGATACAATTTTTGGTGACATGCATTCACATTTTGCTTGTCAAATACAGTACGTGGTCAAACTTTGACCCAAAATACGCAAAACAAAAAAATACTTCCAAGACCAGCGCCGCTCTTCCGCTCTTCTCCTCTTAAACCACCGCCGCTCCTCTCCTGTTCCAATCTAAATCCAGCGCCGCTCCTCTCCTCTTCCATTTCAAAACCACCGCCCCTCCTCTCCTGTTCCAATCCAAAACCAGCGTCGCTCCTCTCCCGTTCTAAACCAAAACCAGCGCTGCTCCTCTCCTCTTCCATTCAAAAACCACCGCCGGCGAGTGAAGGTGCTGTGGAGAAGTAGATCGATGGAGGAGTACAACCGATACGTGAGGATCGCAGACGGCGACCCTGTGAAGCTAGCTAGGATGTTGGAGATACAGTCTTGGTTTGACAACAAGGACCAACTAGCGGCGACGGCGACATCCATGGCCAAATATCTGCAACAGAGCGAAAAGGCGGCGATACTCCCGGAGGGAGTCGCGCGGGAGTACATAGAGCTGCTCCTCTGGGCCATGGAGCAAACAGATTCACCGAATCCGATCGTGAGGGAGCGGTGGTGGGAGTATCGATCCCAGATGGAGCATCCACCAGAGATTGAAGGATCGAGCATCTACAGGGTGCCGTTTGTGAGGGTGTCGTGCCAGAGCGAGCCGGTGGAGTCTTCGTCGACCGAACCCAACTGCAAGAGGAGAAAAACAGTTGGCCCGACGATGCTTCCCCGCCATCCTCTCCCTCGCCGTTCACATCGTCTCACGGATTGCCCCCCCCCAGACCAATAGTCGGGCAGGTTGTGAATTGTCAGGAGGAGCTTAGGGTTGTTAGTATTTGCAGGTTGTGAATTGTGTTTTGTGTTGTGTATTTTGAGAGTACTTTCAGATATGAATGTCTTTTGAATTTCAGATTTGCAGTATTGAGCATATGAAGTATTTTATGAATTCTAGAGATCTATTTTTAGCACTTAAAAAATGTAGTTTCATAGGAGTATAAAAGTGCAGACAATGTGATTCTCAGAGAAGAAACTGCAAGTTTCAGTTTCAGATAAGAAACTCCAAGTTCAGTTTCAGATAAGAAACTGCAACTTTCAGAGGCAGAGCATTTATATTAACACGGCCTTTTCAAACAGTGTTAACATCATGCTGGAAGTTTTATTCATGGTCGAAACTGGAACTACCAGCCAGTTAACATCATGCTGATCAACATTCATGCATAGCACATCTTCATATGATGCACAGTCAAAAAGATATGCTATTTTCAAGATGCCCACACAATGTCGAGTGTGCGAAAAACAGAGAAAACGAGGGACGAAGTTTTGGCAAGTGTTGGACGTGGTGTGCGTAGATGACAATTGGGACCCACATGTCAATAAAGGCAGAGGCAAAAAATTTGGAGATATTTTCTCTGCACAGGTGGAATCGAACCCGGGCGGAACAGCTGTCGGGTAGTGTCACTCGGCCACTAGGCTAGTTCAGTTGTTTCGTTACTAATAAGGCACTTCCTCAGGTGGTCGGATCTCCTCCTGCGCCTTTGTGCGCTCGCCGCGACGCCGCTGTCTGCCGTTGTGAACATGCTGAACAAACGAGAGGAATCTGGAGAGGACTGTACGTGGAGAGGCGGACAGTCGGGACCCACCAGGTCTATGGCCGTACGCAAGCAAGTGCCTCATCGAAAAAATACTTCCTCCTAATGCTATACTGACGTTGGGGCCCACGGGTTTGTCAACATAGTTACATTTTTTAGGTGCTTCAACGTAGTTACTATAGGAGATAAATTCACAACGAAGCCGGGGAGCTGGCAGGTATCATTTATTATCACTGGGGCAGCAAGTATCAGCTGGGTTTTGGGCTGCCCCGTCTAGGCTTTCTTTTTTAACATGCGCAGCCCACGACCTCGGATGGGAGGTCCATAGGCCTGTTTGTATTTTCTTGAGGGCCGTCATGTATCGACCGGCCTATGGACCTCCCATCCGAGGTTTTATTTTTCCTGAAACATCGGCAGCCCAATTTATGTATTTTTTTGAAGAAAACGCAGAGGTCTGTTCTATTTTTCTATATAAGAATAGGAACGCCTGGTCCAACTTATGTTTCCCTTCTAACTATATTATATATATTTAAATTATTTTATATGTTATTATATATTATTGTTATTGTCATCATATATTTAACAGATACTTACATATGTAAGAAAACAATATCCCACATCTTATTAACTTATAAAAATAATTTCTTAACAATAAAATCCTGGATTTTTTTGGCAACGAAAATCCTGGTGATTGTGTACAAAAGCTTGGTAAGATTTAAGGACCAATGTAATAATAAATCACTTATTATTTAAATATATATATAACAAAATGCTCAGCCCCTGTTTATTTTTTGATAACATTGCTGCGCCCACCCCAACATTATAATTAGAATAAGCCCAGCAAAATCGTGTATTTCGAGAAAGTGCAAATGGCCTGTAATTTTTTAGGAAAAACATAAATGGGCCGCATGGACGCTACATTATTTGTTCACCCAGCCCAGCTAATGGACTGTAATTCAAAAAAAAGATCAAATGGACTGTAAATTCTACCCGGCAAAAAAAGACTGTAAATTCTGAAAAAATGGGTTGAATACGTGCCACATTTTTGGAGGCTGAAATGTGGGCCAATAGGTCGAAGCCAATGCAAGTCGTTGTCAACTTAGTCAACAAATGATTCTGACATCGTTAGCCGTTGGATTTACATCCAACGACCGACATCCATCTTCAATCTCTCATCTTCTTCCTCCAGCGCCGCCGGGACCACCTGCTCCCGCCTCCTGCTGCTAGCAGCTCTGCTTAGCACGCTTCGCTGTGAAGCGCTACTCCACCGTTGGCCAGGCCATCCCTCCACCCCTCCACACCTCCTGTTCTTCTCCACCGACTGCCGAACCACACCGCACCAGAACCAGTTAACCCTCGTACACCTCTCCGTCTGCGACTCTACTCCCGCGTCTTCCCATCTCCGGCTCGTTGCTGTCCGGGGCCTCGCCGTCGTCCACCACCTTGGATGCGCTCAGCGCGGAGTGGTCAACGTGGTCAACGAACGACACCATCGGAAGTAGACTGTGCGTGGAGAGGCTGACAGCTGGGTCCACGGCCGCACGCAAGGAAATGCCTCCTTATTACGCGCAAAATAATGATTCCTCCACCTGACAGCTGGGACCCACCGGAAGGGCCTCTGTATTTCGCGAAAAACGTTCCCACCGCTGACAGGTCGGACCCACCAGCTATATCTTCGCACGCAAGGAAGTGCCTCCTTATTACGCACAAAAAAATGAATACCCCCTGCTAGCTGGGACCCACAATAGTGGGAGGCTGACTTGTGGGCCAACTAAGTTGACGGGGACGGAGGGCTTTGTCAACTTAGTCAATATGAACGATTCTAGCTCCAGTGACCGTACGATGTCCATCCAACGGCCGTAGTGCTTCTTCAACCTCTGGTCTTCTTGCTCCAGCCGCCCAAAGCAGCGCCGGTCGTGCCTCGTGCTCCTGCCTCCCGTGGCCGGCTGCGATGCCGCGGAGGCCTCACCGCCCCTACTACTCCCACCGCTGGCCAGGCCATCCCTCTACTCACCCACACCCCCTGTTATTCTGCGGCGACGGCAGCCTCACACCGCAGCGAACCAGTGAACCCTCATACTCCTCTACGCGTGGGCATCCACTGCCGCGTCTTCCCCGGCTCCGCGTCGTCCCCTTCCTAGGCCTCGCCGTCGTCCACCGCCCTGGTGCTCTCGGCGCGGCGTGGTCAACGTGGTCAAGGAACGGCTTCCATCGGACGTGGACTGTACGTGGAGAGGCTGACAGCTGGGTCCACGGCCGCAGCAAGGAAGTGCCTCCTTATTACGCGGAAAATAATGATTCCTCCACCTGACAGCAGGGACCCACCGGACGGGCAACCGTATTTCACAAAAAAACGTTTCCCCCCTGACTGCTGGGACCTACCAGCGACATCTTCGCACGCAAGGAAGTGCGTCCGGGCAAAAAAAACGATTCGCCCCCTGACTGCTGGGACCCACCAGCTACATCTTCGCACGCAAGGAAGTGCCTGACAGTCGGGACCCACCTGGTCGAAGCGTACGTAGCGTTGTCATTCTGGTCGCGAACGTGTACGTACATACTGGTCGATGTAGAGGCGCGCACGTGTCGTAGTAGAGGCGCGCACGTAGCATGTACACGTACGTACAGCGGCCAGGGTGCAAGAAAGTAAATACGGCCACGTACGTACATACGGGCAGGGTCTCGAACGCCTACTCGCGCGTACGTACGGCCAGGGCTCGTGTACATGGCTGGGTCGGAACGGAGAAACTGCGTCGTCGTCGTGTTCATGGGGAGGCAACGGAATGCGTCGTGTTCATCGGGAGGCAACGGAACGCGTGGGAGCCAACCGGCTTGGACGGAACAGCCGATGGAAACGAGGCCTGGCGTACCGCAGAACGGAGGAAACGGCCTTGTGTTCGACCGGCCACGTTCGAAATGGGATCCTGTTCATCGGGAGGGGTCTGGCGTACCGCAAAATGGAGGAAACGGACCTCCTACGGTCGAAACGGGGGTCCTGTTGATCGGGAGGGGTGTGGCGTACCGCAAAACGGAGGAAACGGACTTGTGTTGGAGCGCTACGGTCGAAACGGGGGTCATGTTCAACGGGAGGGTTGTGGCGTACCGCAAAACGGGACTCCATGGGATATTGTTCATCTCCACCATCGACCCCTTCTAGCCTCCACGAGCTACTGTTCTTCCACCGTCGACCTCCTCCAGCCTCCACCTGCGACTGTTCATCCACGGGCTCCTGTTCATCCAGCCTCCACCGCGCGCTACTCCACCGGCTACTGTTCAACCAGCCCTCTCCACGGGCTACTGTTCAACCTCCCCTCCACGGGCTACTGTTCATCCAGCCCTCCACCGTCTACTATTCATCCAGCCCTCCACAGGGTGGTCCTGTTCATCCAGCCCTCCACGGGGTCCTGTTCATCCAGCCCCAACCGGCTCGATCGATCGGTGTCCTGTTCATCTAGAGGCAACACCACGGGGTCCTGTTCATCCACCCCCACCGGGACTGTTCATCCAACCCCCCCCCCCCAGCAATGCTCGCTGTTCATCCAGAGGCAGCATCGGTCGGCTTTTGTTAGCAGCAGTAGCAAAGGAATCACTCGATCGGGTTCAGTTAACAGCCATCGATCGGTCGCTCGGGTTCTGTAACGCGTAGCCTGCAGTGCAATCGCTCGGGTTCAGTTAGAGTCCAACGCCTCGCTCGGGTTCAGTTAGAGCCCAACGCCCCGCACCCACGCGCGTGCGTGTATGAGAGAAACGCACATCGCTCGGCCCCGACCACCCACCGTAACGGGGGACACCCCGATATTTTCCTCGCCCTCGCTTCTACCACGGTTTTTTCTGTCATGGACGGCCCAAAGAATGTCATGCAGCTGTGTCTCCTGCCCGCCCAGGACGAAAAGCCCATTTTCTTTCATATTTTTTTGTCATAGAAGTAGGAGCCCACCACATCTATGATGATACCGGGTTTTGTCACAATTATCGTCATAGAAGTGTCATAAGTATGACAGAAAAAATTTCGTTCGGCCCAAAATGTCACGGATGTGTCTTTTTTTGTATTGAGTGGTTCCCTTAATCTTGAACAGCCAGTCAAGCTTTGACTGACGAACATGTGCTGCATAAAGCGAGCAAGGTTTCGGTGTGAGTACAGGGTGTTGGTTGTGCCGCGCAAGTTTTCTAATACTGCATCAAGGTGCTTTCACTAGGCGTGATCCTGAGACATCTGGTACACTCTCGGAGCTTTTGTTTCCGAGATCAATTAGAATAGAATGTACTGAGTCGCACTACCCATATGCACTGTTTACAAACTCATATACCTATTCGCAAGGGCATACAATCGATCTAGAACTATCGTGAAAAAAGTGCTCGGGCTACTACTATATACATGGGGAAATACTACTAATCATATGGTGGTCATTTAGAAATTTTGATCGATGGAAGACTCCATGATATCTGCTCCAGCTTCGTCTTCATAATCATCATCACTACCATCAGGGTCAGAGTCGGTGTCGTCGATGATGATGTAGTCTTCAGAACGAATTTCCTTAGGTTCGTCGTCTTCTCCTCCTGGCGCGAGGTCTCCCATAAAAACTCCTAGCTCCTTGTCAGGTGGTCATTCTTCTCCACGAGTATCGTCATTTTCTCCTCATATCCATCGCGTGTAGACTTGAGTTCTTCTTCTAGCTCTGTGATCCTGGTCATTGCCTTCTTCAGATCTATCATGCCTGCGCACATCTGATTCTCCTGCCGACGAATGTGTTGGTTTACCTCCTGGATGAAAGTTGCAATGGACATGTCCCTCCTGGTGCTGACTATCTCCCATTGCTCATCTCGGTGAATATAGTTAGTATCTTGAGATCCTTGTGTAGCAGCGCCCCATGGCGATGGGGCTGCAAGACTCAGTTTGGTGCATCAGAATGAAACTCTATGGGTATGTGATCGTCTTCCTGAAGGAAATATGCCCTAGAGGCAATAATAAAGTTATTATTTATTTCCTTTATAATCATGATAAATGTTTTATATTCATGCAGAATTGTATTTAACCGGAACATAATACATGTGTGAATCATAGACAAACAAAAGTGTACTAGTATGCCTCTACTTGACTAGCTCGTTAATCAAAGATGGTTATGTTTCCTAACCATGAACAATGAGTTGTTATTTTGATTAACGAGGGTCACATCATTAGTAGAATGATCTGATTGACATGACCCATTCCATTAGCGTTAGCACCCGATCGTTTAGTATGTTGCTATTGCTTTTCTTCATGACTTTATACATGTTCCTATAGACTATGAGATTATGCAACTCCCGTTTACCGGAGGAACACTTTGGGTACTACCAAACGTCACAACGTAACTGGGTGATTATAAAGGAGTACTACAGGTGTCTCCAAAGGTACATGTTGGGTTGGTGTATTTCGAGATTAGGTTTAGTCACTCCGATTGTCGGAGAGGTATCTCTGGGCCCTCTCGGTAATGCACATCACTTAAGCCTTGCAAGCATTGCAACTAAATGAGTTAGTTGCGGGATGATGTATTACAGAACGAGTAAAGAGACTTGCCGGTAACGAGATTGAACTAGGTATTGGATATCGACGATCGAATCTCGGGTAAGTAACATACCGATGACAAAGGGAACAACGTATGTTGTTATGCGGTCTGACCGATAAAGATCTTCATAGAATATGTAGGAGCCAATATGGGCATCCAGGTCCCGCTATTGGTTATTGACCGAAGACGTGTCTCGGTCATGTCTACATTGTTCTCGAACCCGTAGGGTCCGCACGCTTAAGGTTACGATGACAGTTAAATTATGAGTTTATGCATTTGATGTACGAAGGTTGTTCGGAGTCCGGAATGTGATCAGACTGACGAGGAGTCTCGAAATGGTCGAGACATAAGATTGATATTTGGGAAGCCTATGTTTGGATATCGGAAGTGTTCAGGTGAAATCGGGATTTTACCGGAGTACGGGAAGGTTACCGGAACCCCCGGGAGCTAAATGGGCCATGATGGGCCTTAGTGGAAAGAGAAGAGGCAGCCCTACATGGGCTGCGCGCCTCCCCTTTCCTAGTCCTATTAGGATAGGAGAGGTGGCCGGCCCCCTCCTCTCTTTTCCCCTCCGCGAATCCTATTCAACTAGGATTGGGGGGGGGGAAATCCTACTCCAGAAGGAGTAGGACTCTCCTGGCGCGCCACACCTTGGCCGGCCCAGCCTCCCCTCTAGTCCTTTATATACTGAGGCAGAGGGCCCTAGAACACACAAGTTGATCATGTGATCTATTTTTAGCGTGTGCGGTGCCCCAGCACATAATCCTCGATAATACTGTAGCGGAGTTTAGGCGAAGCCCTGCTGCTGTAGTACATCAAGATCGTCACCACGCCGTCGTGCTGACGGAACTCTTCCCCGACACTTTGCTGGATCGGAGTCCGGGGATCGTCATCGAGCTGAACGTGTGCTCGAACTCGGAGGTGCCGTAGTTTTGGTGCTTGATCGGTCGGATCGGGAAGACGTACGACCACTTCCTCTATGTTTCGTCAACGCTTCCGCAGTCGGTCTGCGTGGGTACGTAGACAACACTCTCCCCTCTCGTTGCTATGCATCACATGATCTTGCGTGTGCGTAGGAAATTTTTTGAAATTACTACGAAACCCAACAGTGGTATCAGAGCCTAGGTTATTTATGTTGATGTTATATGCACGAGTAGAACACAAGTGATTTGTGGGCGATATAAGTCATACTGCCTACCGGCATGTCATACTTTGGTTCGGCGGCATTGTTGAACGAGACGACCCGGACCAACATTACGCGTACGCTTACGCGAGACCGGTTCCCCCGACATGCTTTGCACATAGGTGGCTTGCGGGCGACTGTCTCTCCAACTTTAGTTGATCCGAGTATGGCTACGCCCGGTCCTTGCGAAGGTTAAAACGGAGTCTATTTGACAAACTATCGTTGTGGTTTTGATGCGTAGGTGAGATTGGTTCTTGGTTAAGCCCGTAGCAGCCACGTAAAACTTGCAACAACAAAGTAGAGGACGTCTAACTTGTTTTTGCAGGGCATGTTGTGATGTGATATGGTCAAGGCATGATGATAAATTTTATTGTATGAGATGATCATGTTTTGTAACCGAGTTATCGGCAACTGGCAGGAGCCTTATGGTTGTCGTTTTATTGTATGCAATGCAATCGCGATGTAATGCTTTACTTTATTACTAAACGGTAGTGATAGTCGTAGAAGCATAAGATTGGCAAGACGACAACGATGCTACGATGGAGATCAAGGTGTCATGCCGGTGACGATGGTGATCACGACGGTGCTTCGGAGATGGAGATCACAAGCACAAGAATATGATGGCCATATCATATCACTTATATTGATTGCATGTGATGTTTATCCTTTTATGCATCTTATCTTGCTTTGATTGACGGTAGCATTATAAGATGATCTCTCACAAAATTATCAAGAAGTGTTCTCCCTGAGTATGCACCGTTGCGAAAGTTCTTCGTGCTGAGACACCACGTGATGATCGGGTGTGATAGGTTCTACGTTCAAATACAACGGGTGCAAAACAGTTGCACATGCGGAGTACTCAGGTTATACTTGATGAGCCAAGCATATACAGATATGGCCTCAGAACACGGAGACCGAAAGGTCGAGCGTGAATCATATAGTAGATATGATCAACACAACGATGTTCACCATTGAAAACTACTCCATCTCACGTGATGATCGGTTATGGTTTAGTTGATTTGGATCACGTAATCACTTAGAGGATTAGAGGGATGTCTATCTAAGTGGGAGTTCTTTAATTAAATTGATTAACTGAACTTAAATTTATCATGAAACTTAGTACCTGATTAGTATCTTGCTTGTTTATGTTTGATTGTAGATAGATGGCTCGTGCTGTTGTTCCGTTGAATTTTAATGTGTTCCTTGAGAAAGCAAAGTTGAAAGATGATGGTAGCAATTACACGGACTGGGTCCGTAACTTGAGGATTATCCTCATTGCTGCACAGAAGAATTACGTCCTGGAAGCACCGCTGGGTGCCAGGCCTGCTGCAGGAGCAACGCCGGATGTTATGAACGTCTGGCAGAGCAAAGCTGATGACTACTCGATAGTTCAGTGTGCCATGCTTTACGGCTTAGAATCGGGACTTCAACGACGTTTTGAACGTCATGGAGCATATGAGATGTTCCAGGAGTTGAAGTTAATATTTCAAGCAAATGCCCGGATTGAGAGATATGAAGTCTCCAATAAGTTTTATAGCTGCAAGATGGAGGAGAACAGTTCTGTCAGTGAGCATATACTCAAAATGTCTGGGTATAATAATCACTTGATTCAATTGGGAGTTAATCTTCCGGATGATTGCATCATTGACAGAATTCTTCAATCACTGCCACCAAGCTACAAGAGCTTCATGATGAACTATAATATGCAAGGGATGAACAAGACTATTGCCGAGCTCTTCGCCATGCTGAAAGCTGCGGAGGTAGAAATCAAGAAGGAGCATCAAGTGTTGATGGTCAACAAGACCACTAGTTTCAAGAAAAAGGGCAAAGGGAAGAAGAAGGGGAACTTCAAAAAGAACGGCAAGCAAGTTGCTACTCAAGAGAAGAAACCCAAACCTGGACCTAAGCCTGAAACTGAGTGCTTCTACTGCAAGCAGACTGGTCACTGGAAGCGGAACTGCCCCAAGTATTTGGCGGATAAGAAGGATGGCAAGGTGAACAAAGGTATATGTGATATACATGTTATTGATGTGTACCTTACTAATGCTCGCAGTAGCACCTGGGTATTTGATACTGGTTCTATTGCTAATATTTGCAACTCGAAACAGGGACTACGGATTAAGCGAAGATTGGTTAAGGACGAGGTGACGATGCGCGTGGGAAACGGTTCCAAAGTCGATGTGATCACGGTTGGCACGCTACCTCTACATCTACCTTCAGGATTAGTGTTAGACCTAAATAATTGTTATTTGGTGCCAGCGTTAAGCATGAACATTATATCTGGATCTTGTTTGATGCGAGACGGTTATTCATTTAAATCAGAGAATAATGGTTGTTCTATTTATATGAGTAATATCTTTTATGGTCATGCACCCTTGAAGAGTGGTCTATTCTTGTTGAATCTCGATAGTAGTAACACACATATTCATAATGTTGAAGCCAAAAGATGTAGAGTTGATAATGAGAGTGCAACTTATTTGTGGCACTGCCGTTAAGGTCATATCGGTGTAAAGCGCATGAAGAAACTCCATACTGATGGACTTTTGGAACCACTTGATTATGAATCACTTGGTACTTGCGAACCGTGCCTCATGGGCAAGATGACTAAAACACTGTTCTCCGGTACTATGGAGAGAGCAACAGATTTGTTGGAAATCATACATACAGATGTATGTGGTCCGATGAATATTGAGGCTCGTGGCGGATATCGTTATTTTCTCACCTTCACAGATGATTTAAGCAGATGTGGGTATATCTACTTAATGAAACATAAGTCTGAAACATTTGAAAAGTTCAAGGAGTTTCAGAGTGAAGTTCAAAATCATCGTAACAAGAAAATAAAATTTCTACGATCTGATCGTGGAGGAGAATATTTGAGTTACGAGTTTGGTGTACATTTGAAAAATTGTGGAATAGTTTCGCAACTCACGCCACCCGGAACACCACAGCGTAATGGTGTGTCCGAACGTCGTAATCGTACTTTACTAGATATGGTGTGATCTATGATGTCTCTTACTGATTTACCGCTATCGTTTTGGGGATACGCTCTAGAGACGGCCGCATTCACGTTAAATAGGGCACCATCAAAATCCGTTGAGACGACGCCTTATGAACTGTGGTTTGGCAAGAAACCAAAGTTGTCGTTTCTGAAAGTTTGGGGCTGCGATGCTTATGTGAAAAAGCTTCAACCTGATAAGCTCGAACCCAAATCGGAGAAATGTGTCTTCATAGGATATCCAAAGGAAACTATTGGATACACCTTCTATCACAGATCTGAAGGCAAGACTTTTGTTGCTAAATTCGGAAACTTTCTAGAGAAGGAGTTTCTCTCGAAAGAAGTGAGTGGGAGGAAAGTAGAACTTGACGAGGTAAATGTACCTGCTCCCTTATTGGAAAGTAGTACATCACAGAAAATTGTTTCTGTGACACCTACACCAGTTAGTGAGGAAGCTAATGATGATGATCATGAAACTTCAGAACAAGATACTACTGAACCTCGTAGATCGACCAGAGTAAGATCCGCACCAGAGTGGTACGGTAATCACGTTCTGGAAGTCATGATGCTAGATCATGGTGAACCTACGAACTATGAAGAAGCGATGGTGAGCCCAGATTTCGAAAAATGGCTTGAAGCCATGAAATCTGAGATGGGATCCATGTATGAGAACAAAGTATGGACTTTGGTTGACTTGCCCGATGATCGGCAAGCAATTGAGAATAAATGGATCTTCAAGAAGAAGACTGACGCTGACGGTAATATTACTGTCTACAAAGCTCGACTTGTAGCGAAAGGTTTTCGGCAAGTTCAAGGGATTGACTACGATGAGACTTTCTCACCCGTAGCGATACTTAAGTCTGTCCGAATCAGGTTAGCAATTGCCGCATTTTATGATTATGAAATTTGGTAGATGGATGTCAAAACTGCATTCCTGAATGGATTTCTGGAAGAAGAGTTGTATATGATGCAACCAGAAGGTTTTGTCGATCCAAAGGGAGCTAACAAAGTATGCAAGCTCCAACGATCCATTTATGGACTGGTGCAAGCCTCTCGGAGTTGGGATAAACGTTTTGATAGTGTGATCAAAGCATTTAGTTTTATACGGACTTTTGGAGAAGCCTGTATTTACAAGAAAGTGAGTGGGAGCTCTGTAGCATTTCTGATATTATATGTAGATGACATATTATTAATTGGAAATGATATAGAATTTCTGGATAGCATAAAGGGATACTTGAATAAGAGTTTTTCAATGAAAGACCTCGGTGAAGCTGCTTACATATTAGGCATTAAGATCTATAGAGATAGATCAAAACGCTTAATTGGACTTTCACAAACAACATACCTTGACAAAATTTTGAAGAAGTTCAAAATGGATCGAGCAAAGAAAGGATTCTTGCCTGTGTTACAAGGTGTGAAATTGAGTAAGACTCAATGCCCGACCACTGCAAAAGATAGAGAGAATATGAAAGATGTTCCCTATGCATCAGCGATAGGATCTATCATGTATGCAATGCTGTGTACCAGACCTGATGTGTACCTTGCTATAAGTCTAGCAGGGAGGTACCAAAGTAATCCAGGAGTGGATCACTGGATAGCGGTCAAGAACATCCTGAAATACCTGAAAAGGACTAAGGATATGCTTCTCGTATATGGAGGTGAAAAAGAGCTCGTCGTAAATGGTTACATTGATGCAAGCTTTGACACTGATCCGAACGATTCTAAATCGCAAACCGGATACGTATTTACATTAAACGGTGGAGCTGTCAGTTGGTGCAGTTCTAAACAAAGCGTTGTAGCGGGATCTACATGTGAAGCGGAGTACATAGCTGCTTCGGAAGCAGCAAATGAAGGAGTCTGGATGAAGGAGTTCATATCCGATCTAGGTGTCATACCTAGTGCATCCGGTCCAATGAAAATCTTTTGTGACAACACTGGTGCAATTGCCTTGGCAAAGGAATCCAGATTTCACAAGAGAACCAAGCACATCAAGAGACGCTTCAATTCCATCCGGGATCTAGTCCAGGTGGGATACATAGAGATTTGCAAGATACATACGGATCTGAATATTGCAGACCCATTGACTAAGCCTCTTCCATGAGCAAAACATGATCAGCACCAAGGCTCCATGGGTGTTAGAATCATTACGGTGTAATCTAGATTATTGACTCTAGTGCAAGTGGGAGACTAAAGGAAATATGCCCTAGAGGCAATAATAAAGTTAATATTTACTTCCTTATGATCATGATAAATGTTTATTATTCATGCTAGAATTGTATTAACCGGAAACATAATACATGTGTGAATACATAGACAAACAAAGTGTCACTAGTATGCCTCTACTTGACTAGCTCGTTAATCAAAGATGGTTATGTTTCCTAACCATGAACAATGAATTGTTATTTGATTAACGGGATCACATCATTAAGAGAATGATCTGATTGACATGACCCATTCCATTAGCTTAGCACCCAATCGTTTAGTATGTTGCTATTGCTTTCTTCATGACTTATACATGTTCCTATAACTATGAGATTATGCAACTCCCGTTTACCGGAGGAACACTTTGGGTACTACCAAACGTCACAACGTAACTGGGTGATTATAAAGGAGTACTATAGGTGTCTCCAAAGGTACATGTTGGGTTGGCGTATTTCGAGATTAGGTTTTGTCACTCCGATTGTCGGAGAGGTATCTCTGGGCCCTCTTGGTAATGCACATCACTTAAGCCTTGCAAGCATTGCAACTAAATGAGTTAGTTGCGGGATGATGTATTACAGAACGAGTAAAGAGACTTGCCGGTAACGATATTGAACTAGGTATTGGATACCGACGATCGAATCTCGGGCAAGTAACATACCGATGACAAAGGGAACAACGTATGTTGTTACGCGGTCTGACCGATAAAGATCTTCGTAGAATATGTAGGAGCCAATATGGACATCCAGGTCCCGCTATTGGTTATTGACCGGAGACGTGTCTCGGTCATGTCTACATTGTTCTCGAACCCGTAGGGTCCGCACGCTTAAGGTTACGATGACAGTTAAATTATGAGTTTATGCATTTTAATGTACCGAAGGTTGTTCAGAGTCCCGGATGTGATCATGGACATGACGAGGAGTCTCGAAATGGTCGAGACATAAAGATTGATATATTGGAAGCCTATGTTTGGATATCGGAAGTGTTCCGGGTGAAATCGGGATTTTACCGGAGTACCGGGAAGGTTACCGGAACCCCCCGGGAGCTAAATGGGCCATGATGGGCCTTAGTGGAAAAGAGAAGAGGCAGCCCTACATGGGCTGCGCGCCTCCCCCTTTCCCTAGTCCTATTAGGACTAGGAGAGGTGGCCGGCCCCCTCCCTCTCTTTTCCCCCTCCGCGAATCCTATTCCAACTAGGATTGGGGGGGGGGGAATCCTACTCCCAGAGGGAGTAGGACTCTCCTGGCGCGCCACACCTTGGCCGGCCAGCCTCCCCCCTCTAGTCCTTTATATACTGAGGCAGAGGCACCCTAGAACACACAAGTTGGTCCACGTGATCTATTCCTTAGCCGTGTGCGGTGCCCCCAGCCACCATAATCCTCGATAATACTGTAGCGGAGTTTAGGCGAAGCCCTGCTGCTGTAGTACATCAAGATCGTCACCACGCCGTCGTGCTGGCGGAACTCTTCCCCGACACTTTGCTGGATCAGAGTCCGGGGATCGTCATCAAGCTGAACGTGTGCTCGAACTCGGAGGTGTCGTAGTTTCAGTGCTTGATCGGTCGGATCGGGAAGACGTAGGACTACTTCCTCTATGTTGCGTCAACGCTTCCGCAGTCGGTCTGCGTGGGTATGTAGACAACACTCTCCCCTCTCATTGCTATGCATCACATGATCTTGCGTGTGCGTAGGAAATTTTTTGAAATTACTACGAAACCCAACATGTCCTTCCTAGAACTTGAACTCGAATCATCCATTGCTCCTCTTCTGGTAAAGTGGCGGTGTAGGTCCCGGTGAAACTTGGTATTCCGATGTTCAGATACCTAGTGACTTCCTTCAAGTGTCGTGCAAAGGGTGTGTCTTCATCTGATTGCGCAAACTTGTTCCTTGAGTCCGCCATCCTAAAGAGTAGGAAATGGAGAGGAGTTAGAAATGAGTAGAGAAGAGTGACCTATGGCTTATCTTAGTGGTCGTGTCCTACATTCAGTGTGTGCTCTGGTACCATCTTGTAGCGACCCGACCTCAGACGGTCAAGTCGCTGTGCTTCAGTGTCACCCCTGGATCGGTAATGCTAACACACATAGTACTCGAAGGATTTATAACAGAGTAGCAATCACACACTTATTACATCGAATGTCTCCAAAGGAGAACTTAATACAATAAATATGGCTTAAGGCCATCTAAATAAGATAACGGTGGAAGGCTTGGAAGATAAAGTGAGTCCATCAACTCCAACGGCATAGCTGAGTGCATGACATCGACCTAGCGCACCTTACTCCTCGTCTAAAAAGTCTGCAATATGATATGTTGCAGCCCAAAATGGGTCAACACATGGAATATGCTGGCAATATAACACAGTAGAGCAATAAACAGATAAATGCTATCACTATATGCATATATGGCTGGTGGAGGCTCTATGGTTATAGTGTTTTGCGAAAAGCCAGTTTTTCCCACAATAAAGGAATATGTTTTACTTAACTATCATGGTGGTTGAAACATCATTGAGAAGGTTCCTCCAACTCAATCCCGGTTAAAAATAATTAGCAACCTAACAAATTAATTTAGAGTGATGTGATCAAATCAATAATTTAAGTACCAGATACTCAAGATGTCCATAACTGGGGACACGGTTAACCATGATTAGTTTGTACACTCTGGAGAGGTTTGCGCACTTTTCTGCACAAGACTCGATCTCCTCCGTTGGATTTCCCGCACTACATGGTGTTTGAGAAATGGATGACCGAGACACAGTCTTTCAGAAACATTAACTCTTTACTCTGGATGGACAGTTACACCTACTTTCCCCTACATCTGCTAGCCCGCCACTGAAAGAGGTCATGCAACATACTTAACTATGCTAGAGCCCTTAACAGCTTGTGGCTGCACACGGAAGTTTCTAGCATGAATAACTTTATGATCCCTTCGAGCCTGGGTGGCGGACCGTAGGATGATCACACGGGTACTCCGAAATATCCTAGGACAACACTGGATTCTCCAGGTGCCCACAAGCAATCCACCCAGATGTGTATTAAAGTTGCCACCTTAAGTTGAACCATTAATTAACAACTCACATCTGTCATGGATACACTCAAACCCAATCCACGTCTACAAACATAGCATGGCAATATAAGCATAATGTAGAAGTAACTCCCAAGGGTTTGATAATAAAACGGGTGATAGGTTCTACCTCATCATCTACTTCCCAGTACCCACAAGTTAAACACATCCTAATCATGCAGTGTTTGAGGATTGTAACTAATGCATAAAAACTGGGTATGAAAAGAGTATGATCAATGTGTTACTTGCCTTGCTGACGATCTGCAAATCCTAAAGACTCGTAGTAGCACGCTTCACACTCCGAGAATACTATCGCAAACAAACAATAGCATACATAAGAAATCAAGCAAAGAAGCACGGGTAAAACTCAAATAAGAAGATCTAACCAGAAAGTTCAACTGAAGAACTCCGGTTTGCAAAAAGAATCAAATCAAACGAAGTAACGAAACTCAAACCACGAAAGAAACAAGATCCGTTTACTAATCTAGACTAAAGTGAAATTTTACAGTACCTAAATCTTGTTCAAGTTGGTTAAACAGAAAGAGGTCTTCGAGACGAAGATCTAGGCGCTTGTTTCACCTGATTTTGATAAACGAGCGAAAAGATAAACTAAAACGAAGATCAGGGCAGAACTCGCGATCGAAAATAATCGCGGAAAAACCCTGGTAAATAAAACGAGATGAACATGCTAACGAACGAGCGTTCGCTGTCTACGGCTAACTGACGAATACTGTTCTTTAAAACGAACGTCCGCTAAACAACTAAATCGAGAAAACCGAACTGATAAAATAAAAAAAAACGCATCTAGGGTTTTTTTAAAAAAAACCCGGGGTTTTTACCTAAAACCCAAAAAACCGGCGGCTCGGATCGGATCGGGACGGCGGCGGCTCCGGCGGCGTGTGGCGCGGCTCCGGCGAGGCGAGGCGCTGCGGGCGACGGCGTGGAAGCGGCGGTGCGGCGCGCAGGCGGCGGCGAGACACGCAGCGGCGGCGGTGCGGGGCCGCAGCGGCGTGGCGACGCTCGGGAGGCGGGGCTGCGGCGGCGTGGGGCTCGGACGGCGGCGGCTTGGGCTCCAGGGGGCCCGAGGGGGTATTTAAGAGGGGGGCGAGCCGGCGGCGCGCCCGACTTGGGAAGGGGGTCAGCGCGGCGGGCGCGGCTTGGACTCCTCCGAGTCCGGCGGCGACACGGGACGGGGAGGGCGGCGCGGCAGCTGGGCGAGCTGGGCCTCGGCCCAGTTTGGTCCGGCGGGGAGTTTTTTTTTTTAAACAGATTTCGCCGGAAAAATCCTAATAAATAAAATAAAAATCTATAAATGCCAAAACAAATTTTCACCGTCTAACTAGAATATTTAGGACAAAGTGAACATTTTCTTGGCCCTAAAATGCAAAGTTCGAAAAATGCATATTTTTCTAATTCAAATAAAATTGCAATAAAATTTAAATAAAAGTATTTATTTGATTTTAGTATTTTTCTTCCAATATTTCATTCATTTTGGAGAAGTCATATTATCTCCTCTCATATATTTTAATATGAAATATTTTCGGAGAGGAAAATAATTAAAACCAAATGATCCTTGTTTCGATATTTGAAAGAAAAAATCAAATATGAAAAACGTGAAATCCCCAACTCTCTCCATGGGTCCTTGAGTTGCTTAGAATTTCGAGGATCGCAAAACGAAATGCAATAAAATATGATATGCATGGATGACCTATGTAAAACATTCCAAATTGAAAATTTGGGATGTTACACACCCAGTCTCCCTGTACCATGTTGTTTCTTTGTTGTTAGATCATTACCATGCGCTTGGCCTGTTGATCCTTTTCGCCCTGCTTTTGTTTAGTATATATTCACAGAGAGTCAATGTTTGTATCATAAATTCTAACACATATCTGCAAGCCAATTCATTTTTTGGTTACTGACCGGACAATCTGAAGTTCTGAACTATATACCTCTAAAAATATAGTATACTCTTGCTTTGGGAGCCTCTTTGGAGTTTAGAGCTACTATAAAAATAGATGTTCTACTCACCTGATTGTGTAATATAGATGTGTAGGTGAGAGTTCAAACTGAACAATAATATGAGGTCTAGAGATGCAGATACAGATGGCCAATGGTCTCAAACGTGTTTGTGCTGTAGCAGCATATATGCAGTTCTGCTGATTGACTCATAAATTGGTAGAAATACAAAATCAGTACGATCATTCAGAAAAACCGCGTTACTAGCTAGATCACTGTATAGCCCTCTTTGTTATAACATTTTGAAGGTTGATTAGTATGCAGAACACAAAGGGTTCATTATCCCATTAGTTGATCACAGGTTTTTAATAAATCTTTTCATTGAAGACTATATGTGTGATTTTTGGAATGAACCTTTTTTGTGATGATAGTCAGTTGGCTTGCTTCTTATTCTCATACATGGGAGCTAAGGAAACATTTTTTTCATCTTCTATAAAATCATTAAATTTATGTAATTTTCTGAGTGTTTTCTTATACATATTTAATCAGTTTCCTATTGACCCAACCATAATGTGGATTGCCAGCTCTACAGAATGCGAAGTTAGATGTGCAGTTTTGTCACTTCAGTTTGGATCCTCACCTTACTTAGAAAATTCATGACAACAAATCCCGCAGCAACGCGCGGGGCATCATCTAGTTTTCCTAGTAGTGCTCGCCCGTGCCGCGCCGTTGCTCGTCAGCTTCCAAGCGATAGAATCTTGGATGGATACCATTTTGAAAGGGGATGCGTACGTCTTGGATCAAGCGTCGACCATGAAATGATCAAATCGACACAGATAACAGGACTTGGCCATCTCTGTCTAGAACTGATTTAAGTGTGAAGAAGAAATTGGCAGTCAGAAGTTTCTCCAGATAGGTGTCACTTGGCAAACAGCAAGAAGTTTCTATGTTGATAAATCTCTATGTAAATCACAGATTTCCAGCGACTACAGGTTGCGGTTACACTAACTGAACAGGCACACATCTTCTATTAGAAAACTGCGGCAGGAGAATCAAGCGTTGAAGCCAGCGATAATCAAACCAGAATGGCAAAAAATCACTTGAGGTTCGCATAAAGTTGAAACAGCAGTTCATGTATCAGAAAGCCTTAGAAATAGATCGTGTTAACAAAAATACATCGCAGAAATGGAATAACAAAGAGAACTGAATCTCCACAGCATGTAGTCCTCGAACGCTACAGAAACACAACAGCAGTCTTGCATTCCAGGTCCAGCCAAACAACAAGATAAGTTCTAGGCTAGAGCTAGAGATTGAGAAGAAGAATATAACCATTCATTTCTACTGTCGGAAACACAAGGTTGCAAGATCGTAGGTTCTAGGTTAATTAGAGCTAGAGGTTAGGAACAAGAAAACAACCATTCATATACAACTAAAGTTCATATGCAGATAAATACATTCAGAAACAGGGAAATAAGCAGAGAGAAGAACGTAGATATTACAATATTCATAATAATTCCACAAAACAGTAAAATATCCATAGTTAAGTACTAGGGTGTTACGCCTGTGTGGCTGCTATAAATGGCCACTCGAACACAAACAGAGTACTAAGCTCACTGAATAGCAAGCTGCATAAAGTCCAGTACATGAGTGCAGTCAAGCACCAACCGCTTTATCGCAACTTCATGAAGCTCTGCCCAAATCACTTGCTTCCCTGCTGGTACCATTGATGTAACTCTAGTATCCTCAGAAAGGCTGCCAATTGTGAGGCTCCAATACACAAGACATTTAGTGCCCGTCTGCTAATGACTCCGAGAACAAAGGAACATAGGAAAGATAAGGCAACCTGGAATTCCATGGAAGATCACATATGAAACGCAGCTCCCCAGAATCCATTTCGTATGAAAATAGTTTCGTCTCTGGTCAGTACCACAATCTAAATCCTTTGGTTATGAATATCATATTGTGTTCTGTGTGGGCTGAGATAACACCATAAAATTGCTCAGAGCTTGAATAGTCTATTCCAAACAGTCGCAAGTAGCTGATATTGAGCTTCAGGGTCCAACAATTTTCACTACTAGAATCTTCAAGAACCCAGAAAGACAGTTCGGAAGCACCCTGAATTGTGAGATACAATTGTCCCCGTGATACATAGACATTAGGACCACCAGGATCATCATGTGGAGTAGGAAGAGGAATGATCCTACAATTTCCCTCCAGGTCGATGGCTGCAACTGAATTATTATCAGAACATAAATACAATACTCCGCTCAAGAACGCGCCACCTGATCAGTAGAGTATCTCAATTGGGTCGTCCAAAACAATTGGGTGTGTCCAGACTCCAACTTTGGAAGAGTAGATCCCCACCGCTTCAATGCTATAATCATCCCTCTTAATCGGATTCCAAGCAAGGGCAGGTACCAACTCGAACACATAGAAATGTGAGGACACGGCCGGGTCGAATCCCAGGCAAGCGCTGCTCATATCCCAAGACCACTTGGTGGCCGGCACAGTCACCCATTTCTCGGTGGCCGGATTGCACACCACGTAATCCAGCGTCTTGGGGTCAGTCGACTTCCGGCCTCGGCAGAGGAGGAGGCCGTTGCAGCAATCCAAGATTTCAAGGCTCTCATATTTGGGCAGGAACGAGAGGGCAGCGTCATGACGGCACCAGTTCCCTGAGACGCTTAAGTAACCATGAGAAAGATGTCGATGGTGTTCCGTGGCGGAGGTTGCGTGGAAGAAGCCGGCGAGGGTCGACCGGGGAAGCTTGTCGCGGTGGTCGGGGTGGGAGATGAGGTCCCGCCAGCGCGTGGAGACGCACTTGCAGCAGCAGGTGGACTTGTACGGCACGCGGGAGATGACCTCGACAAGGAGGTCGTCGGGGAGCTTGGCCGTCGGGTCGCCGATGAAGACCGTCCCCATGGATCCCGGCGCCATCGGCACGCAGCCAACGAGCGGCTAATCTGCAGATCCGGGCAGAGGAGGAGAGTTAGGGATTCATCCCAGCGGCGAGGGGAGCGTGAGGGAAGAGAGGACCTACCAGATGCGTGTCGCGCGAACTGCGAAGAAAGGAGCGGCGGGAGCGCCGGCGGTGGGTGCTCTCATGCACGCCGGTGAGGGTTTGGTTAGGGTGTGCGGCGGCGAGATGAATGGATGATGCGGAAATGGAACCAGCGGGCAGTTATCTGGGCCTTTTACTGGGCTCTGTGAGTCCAAACACTCTCAGTGATAAATAGGCACGTTGAGTTGTCTCAAAAAAAAATAGGCACGTTGAGTACAGCATTTTAGCTGGTCTTAAAAAGCCCTAAAAAAGCTGGTCTTAAAAAATCATCAAGATTCTCTGAAAAAGAGCGTTTCAATATCAGTGAGTACTTTTGAAGAGAGCAAATTGCATCCAGACTGCACTCACCCTGAGTGTCGAGGGGTGGGGAGAGTGCCATGGCGACACTCCAAAAGAAAAGCGACACCGGCAGGCATCACCGTCGTCGGTGTCGAGGCCCCTCCCATCCAACCCGCGTGACGATAGGATCCCCCCGAGTAGTCCCATGGCGAGGATATAGCCCAGTATGCCCAAGCGGCACAAGTCTCCCCAAAGAGGATTACTCGCCTTAGGCGGCATCGTTGAGACCTTCCAGCTGACGCGCACCATGAAGTTCATCAGACCGAACTAGTGGTGGGACTTTGGAAACTAGTGTTACCAACAAAGCCATCAAATCTAGTTATATTGCTACCTAAGGATCAATGATGATGTCTCCCTCTCGGTAAGCCCAATGTCACCTCCGCCGAATTCGCCGGAAGAACATCCACCATCCGAATTGCTACATCTGAGGTATGTATTAGCTTTTCCCAAATTAGTTTGTAAAATTTTCATCTACAATCGTAAAAAGTACAGTTCTTTTTGGTATGGTCTGAATTCTGAAAGATTCATATTTGGCTAGAATATTTGGGTAGATAGTTTTTAGTGATTCCCTGTTTTCTCCGTGTTTGATTCAACTCCTTGAACAAATAAGTTCATGAAGAAGAATATTTATTTGGGTAGATAGTTTTTAGTGATTCCCTGTTTGAGTCATCTCCACGAACAAATAAGTTCATGAAGAGGTTCCTATTTGCTCCCTATTTGATTCAAGTCTGAAAGATTCATATTAGGGTAGATAGCTTTTAGTGATTGAAAATATTTAAGATGCTTTTTTTGTTGTATCGCAATATGTCATCTCAACTTCTCAAGTATGCCAGAGGAAGATTACGGACTCGTGCGTGTCAGGTTAACTATTCAGATTTTCACCCCCATGAGTTCTTACTTACTGGACATTTGTTCCCATATAACATCTTTCCTCTAAACTTATTTATATATCATCTAGACTTGGTTAGTTGTAACTTTTGCTTTCTGTTCTTTCCAAAAACTTATGCAGGTTCAGCTGATCGATAAGACAATTATTTTTTGGGACCTTGGGACTTTTGACTTGATTGGGTCCTCTGGACAGGAGGTATAATAGTATCTCCTAATTGTCTAATTGGTCGTTCGGAAAGCTCTGGCTCTACTAATTTATTTCACCAAGTTCATGTTGTCTTTGTATACAGATTGTGAAATAATGTAGTTCTATAAACGCTGTCAATATGCAGCCATCCATCAAAATTATGTTCTAAACTGCATTTGATCAAATGATTGGCTTTAATGTGATTTAATTTCGAACTAACTTCAACCAGCGAAGAGCATGTCTGAATTCTACTAGTTCTGCAGCGGTTTCGAACTCAGCAGGAACATGCAATTTCCGGTTCCCAGAGAGGCAATTACCTTAGCCACTTAATTTAGCCTTTTGTTTGTTTCATCACTTTAAGGAAGAAGTAAGTTCTGGTGCCAAAAAATCATGTGTTTCCTGTAGATGCGAGCTTCATTTCTTCAAATGATGAAAGAGTACATCATAGAGCCTCAGAACTGTATAAGCAAGGTGCAGGTCTAACCATAGGATAAGTTTAAATTGCATGAATCATGTTGACAGTATGCAGAAGACATGTGTTGACTGAATCAACGTAAGTTTCAGTAAGATCAGGTGTCTAATAAATGTGGTTAGAAATTGCCAGAAACTGGACAAATCATTTTTGGGGTAGAACACCAAGAGAAAGTACCCCATTCCCTCTGTCTATATAGCCCATTTGGATCCGATGTGAATATGCCCAATAAGAGTAGTCTAGGGCTAGGGCAACAAAAAAAAAAGGAAATATGCAATGCATGGATGACAGGCACATATGTTGAATATAACATTGTTCCATCTACGTGACAGAGTTCGGAATGTTCTGGAGATAAGTACCACGCCAGGAGTCCAACTAGATAGACTAGGATCTTTTGTTATTCGCATATGGTTGTAACTTCCTTATCTCTTGTTCTCCAAGAATGTAATCTGAACCAACTTTGTACGCTTCACCAGGAGGTCGCGACCTGGTTATTTAACACGCAACCATCGCCCCAGGATGGGTACGACGTTCCTCCACATAGTATACAGAGCCTAACTCTTCCCATCTAGCCTTCCTCCTTCCACCGCAGCTTCCTGCC
The DNA here is from genome assembly GCF_018294505.1 of Triticum aestivum. Classification (NCBI taxonomy): domain Eukaryota; kingdom Viridiplantae; phylum Streptophyta; class Magnoliopsida; order Poales; family Poaceae; genus Triticum; species Triticum aestivum. Next base: position 692,328,810 of record NC_057800.1, read on the forward strand.
ATGGCCTCATCCGCCGCCGCCTCCTCTCCCCTCTCCGGCCAGATCACCGAGCGCCTCACCCGCACCAACTACGTCCTTTGGCGCACTCAGATCACGCCGCAGCTGAGAGGACCTGGAGTCTTCGGGTACGTTGATGGAAGCATGGCGGAGCCGGCCGAGTTCGTCGTCAGCAAGGAGAAGGATGGAAAGGAGGAAACCATCCCCAACCCGCTCCATGACGTCTGGTTCCGTGAGGATCAGCAGGTACTCGGTTATCTTCTGAATAACCTGTCCAAAGAGGTGCTAGTGCAGGTCACCTCCATCGCGCACGCACGCGAACTCTGGACGGCGCTGGCGAGCATGTTCTCGTCAACGTCGCTGTCCCGCGTCAACAACATCCGTGCCGCCCTCACCAATGCGTAGAAAGGAACGCAATCGGTGGCCACCTTCTTCGCGTATATGTGGGGACTCGCCGACGAGCTCGCCGCGGCTGGCAAGCCATTGAAGGATGATGAGTTAATCTCTTATATCCTCAACGCGCTTGATATGGAGTACCAGCCATTGGTGTCCGCCCTTGACGCCCGCACCACCCTGGTCATCCTCTACGAGCTATTCGGGCAGATGAGTAACTTCGACCAGCGGGTGGCCCTCTTCCAGGGAGCGGGCGCGGCAGGCGGCTTCAAGTCGTCGGCAAACGTTGCCACTCGCGGTCGGGGCGGAGGCTCCCGCTACCGCGGTCCACCTCGGAACGGCAAGGGCCGGGGCTCCGGCAACGGCAACAGCAGCGGCGCCAACAACACAAGCGGCGGCCGGCCTTTCTCCTCCAACAACCGAGGCCGGCGCAACAACTCCTCCAACAACAGATCACGCCCTCATGCAATCAGGTGCCAAATCTGTGGCAAGTCGGGACACTCGGCGAAAGATTGTTGATATCGCTTTGAAGAACATGAAGATGATTCTTCCCAAGATGAGAAGGTGGCCGGAGCTGCTGACGGCTCCTACGGCGTCGACACTAACTGGTACGTTGACAGCGGCGCCACAAACCACATCACCGGTGAGCTGGAGAAGGTGACCATGCGCGACAAGTACCGTGGCAAAGATCACATCCACACAGCAAGTGGAGAAGGTATGAATATTAGTTATGTTGGTGACTCAATTATTAAAACCCCTCATCGGAAAATTCACCTTAGAAAATTTTTGCATGTCCCTAGTGCTTCAAAAAGCCTTCTTTCCGTTCATCGCATTGCCATTGACAATCATGTCTTTCTTGAGTTTCACCCTTACTTCTTTTTGATCAAGGATCAGGCAACGAAGAAGGTGCTATATCGAGGTAGATGCGTTCGTGGGCTTTACCCTTTGATTCCGGAGATTAGAAGATTCAATTAACAAGTTTTTAGTGCCACCAAAGTGTCTTCAACACGATGGCACGATCTTTTAGGACATGCATATTTTTCCTTAGTTGAGAGATTACTTAAGAAAAATAAGCTCCCGTATGTTGGAGAGCGTGATGTTGAGACAATTTGTGATTCTTGTCAAAAGGCTAAAAGCCATCAATTACCTTATCCAATTTCTACCAGTGTTTCTACCAAGCCTTTACAACTTGTTTTCTCTGATGTGTGGGGGCCTGCCCCCTCCTCTGTTGGTAGACACACGTATTATGTGAGTTTCATAGATGACTATAGCAAGTTTTCATGGATATATCTTCTTAAGAAAAGATCGAATGTGTTTCAAGTGTTTCTGAATTTCCAAGCTCTTGTTGAGCGTCAATTTGATTGCAAAATCCTGGCTCTCCAATCTGATTGGGGAGGAAAATACGAGAAGTTAAACTCGTTTTTTTTTCAGAAAATTGACATATCTCATCACGTGTCATGTCCTCACGCTCATCAACAGAATAGGTCTATTGAATGCAAACACAAACACATCATTGAAGTCGGTCTAGCTCTACTAGCCGGCGCCTCCATGCCCTTCAAATTTTGGGACGAGGCCTTTCTTGCTGCGCTACATATCATAAATATGCTCCCTAGCCGTGTCATCAACTATGAAACTCCTATTGAGCGCCTCCTTCACACCAAACCCGACTACACAACCCTTCGCGTGTTTGGTTGCGCTTGCTGGCCCAATCTCCATCCATACAATGCTCGCAAGCTCATGTTTCGCTCTAAGCAATGCGCTTTTCTTGGCTATAGCGCCCAACACAAGGGTGTCAAGTGCCTTGACATCTCCACTGGTCGCGTTTATATTTCTCGCGACGTCGTTTTTGATGAGACAAAATTTCCTTTCTCTGAACTCCATCCAAATGCCGGTGCACTCCTTCGTAAAGAAATTCTTCTTCTACCATCTAGTCTTACCGGCATTTCTCATGGGGATAATGATTGTGGTGATCCAATATTGACTAATGTTCATAACCAAGTGCATGAGTTCTATGATGATGCAGATGAGAACAGCGCAGAAAATGGTGCAGAACCCATCCAAAATGGTGAAGAAAATCTGCACAATATGCCATATTTCATGTGTCCAGGGCTGGGGGACAGATCTTCCTCGGGATCAGTTCCACCGCAGCCTGACAGCAGATCCTCCTCGGGATCGGAGTTGCAGGGGGGCAGTGCTACGCGGAATTCCGCGTCGCCCGACAGCCAACCCAGCGGCGGCCCCGCGTCTGCCACCCGACGCATCGTCACGGGCCCGGGCGATCCATCCCGCCTCCACCACTCGAACGTCCCCACATGGCGGCCCGAGACTCACTGGGCCACTGATGGGCCCCGCCACTACGTGCGCCGCCAGCCGACAGGCGGGGAGACATGCGCGTCTCCCAGGGCAGATCCAGCCTCGTCCGCTGGCGCGCGTCATGATGGGTCTGCGCCGGATGTCTCCCGCGGCCCAGGATTGTCTGCGCCTGATTCCGCCGCATCTCCACCATCTCCAACCCTTGTCGGCATAGAGGATCCGACTGGTCCAATTGGCAGCGAGGCGGGGACTGCCATAGGATCCTCCTCTGGTTCTGCTGCCCCTGACGCTGCAGCATCCGGATCTTCTGCATCAACACCTGCTGCTGCTCCACGGACACGTCTTCAAAAAGGGGTAATAAAACCAATTAATTACAAACAATTGACAAAGTTCAGTCTATTGTGCTCCACATATGAACCAAGTACTCTTAGCGAGGCACTCAACGACAAAAATTGGAAGGCAGCCATGGAAGAAGAATACATGCCACTCCTCAAAAATAAAACGTGACATCTGGTTCCCCCACGGCACGGTAAAAATTTGATTGATTGCAAGTGGGCCTTTTGAATCAAAAAGAAGGCTGATGGAACCATTGATCGCTACAAAGCCAGACTAGTTGCAAAGGGTTTTAAACAACGGTATGGTATAGACTATGAGGACACCTTTAGTCCAGTTGTTAAAGCTGCAACTATTCGTCTTGTGCTCTCTATTGCTATTTCCAGGGGATGAAGCCTTCGCCAGCTAGATGTCAAGAATGCGTTCCTTCATGGCGTTCTGGAAGAGGAAGTGTATATAAAACAACCTCCTGGTTTTGAAAACAAGAACAAACCGTTCCACGTGTGCAAGTTTGATAAAGCGCTATATGGACTCAAACAAGCCCCCAGGGCATGGTACTCCAGGCTAAGTCACAAGTTGCAAGCTCTTGGCTTTGTTCCTTCTAAGTCTGACACATCCTTGTTTATTTACAACAAGCTGAAAACATCCATATTCGTTCTTATATACGTTGATGATATTATTGTCATAAGCTCATCTGATGAGGCTATATCAGGACGGTTGAAGGATTTAAATACTGAGTTTGCTCTCAAGGATCTAGGTGACTTGCATTTTTTCCTAGGGATTGAAGTCAAGAAACAAGGTAACAGTCTTCACTTATCTCAGGAAAAATATGCCACTGATCTGGTGAGAAGAGTTGGGTTACATGGGTGTAAATCTTCATCAACTCCACTGTCCAGCATAGAAAAATTGTCACTTGCAGAGGGAGAGCCCTTGGGTCAGGATGACAGTACCAGGTACAGAAGTCTGGTAGGTGCACTTCAGTATTTGACCCTGACAAGACCTGATCTCTCATTTGCAGTAAACAAGGTTTGTCAGTTTCTTCATGCACCCACTACAACTCATTGGACTGCTGCAAAACGTATAGTGAGATATGTAAAAGATACAGTCAATCTTGGTCTCACATTTCACAAGTCTTCATCTACACTTGTTAGTGCTTTCTCTGATTCAAATTGGGCAGGATGTTTAGATGACAGACGATCCACTGGTGGTTTTGCAGTATTTCTTGGTCCAAATCTAATATCATGGTGTGCAAAGAAACAAGCCACTGTATCAAGATCAAGTACTGAAGCTGAGTACAAAGCTTTGGCCAATGCCACAGCTGAAATCATTTTGGTCCAGTCCATGTTGCGAGAGCTTGGTGTAAAGATCACTTAAGCTCCATGTTTATGGTGCGATAACCTTGGTGCCACCTATTTGTCTGCTAACCCTGTTTTTTATGCAAGGACAAAACATATCTAGATTGATTTCCACTTCGTCAAAGAACGAGTTGCAAGCAAACAACCGGAAATTCGTTTTATTCATTCTCGTGATCAGGTTGCAGATGGATACACCAAAGCTTTGCCCATGCGAAACTCTGAAGAGTTTAAGCGTAATCTCAACTTGACCAAGTTGTGATTATGGGAGGGTGTTGAACATAAGATTGTTCCATCTACGTGACAGAGTTCAGAACATTTTGGAGATAAGCACCGCGCCAGGAGTCCAACTAGATAGACTAGGATCTTTTGTTATTCGCATATGGTTGTAACTTCCTTATCTCTTGTTCTCCAAGAATGTAATCTGAACCAACTTTGTACGCTTCACCAGGAGGTCGCGACCTGGTTATTTAACACGCAACCGTCGTCCCAGGATGGGTACGACGTTCCTCCACAACATCATGTCAGATGGAAGCAAGGAAGTTAAAGGAAGGGGAATTTACATATGCAGGCCAGTTACTCTGGAGTCTGGATATTCTTTCAGTCATAGTTAGTTACAGTTATAGAAACACAATAGCTGAGAATTATAGCCTATTTCTATACTTTGGTTGAAGCTTTGACAAAAAAAATTAGTACACATCCAAGGATAAATTAGATTAGCTCACTCTTGATGCGGCTTTCATGAAATAGTACTACCATTGAAGTGCATGATCCAGATGTGGGCGTTGCTATTACACGGTAAAATGTGTTCATTATTTTGCATTGTATTTTTTTATTCATCTTGACTATCTTATTGTGATCATTGATCCTTTTATTGTAGTTTGGTGGAGGCTGCTTGGTGCCTTACAAATATAGCACATGTGGATAGAAGAAGCAAATTCCATACTACCCGCATTACTTACGTTGGTGGTTCCTTTTCTGTCTTTTGTTGATTATAGGAGTATATATATCCCCTCAAAAGAGAGAGTATATATATGATCTTTGGTCCTTCATAATGCAGATTCCTCATGAACATTGGGCAGGTATCATTTGTTTGTAGTTCGATTGGAGTTGGAGCTTTGCTTGTACTAAAATGCCACCTGCTATTTTTTTAGCCTGATGGGCCTACAACCACGCTACAGAAGATGCAGCCTGGCCTGCCCACGAGAGCGCCATTCGCTCAAATAATTAAAAATAAATAAGTGGTAGAGCTGTGAACCGAACTCAAGACCATCTCATTGTGGTAGCATGTGCTAGCCCCGTATCGAAGCGATTTCTGTGTATTACGTTGGCCCTATTTGTTTGGGTTTTTGCTTCTGCTTTTGCAGCTTTTTCATTTTGATAAAAAAGCCAAAAAAAAGCTCTTAAATGGGTGCTTTTTGCTTCGGCTTTTGACTTATACCATCATATGACAACATTAATCCATAAGCCAAAAACTGAAGCAAAAGAGGCCCTATTTAGGAGCTTTTGTGGCATTTTTATCAAAGCGGAAAACCTGCAAAAGCATAAACAAAAGCCCAAGCAAACAAGCCGTAGTAATAGAGCTTTGCTACATATATCCCTCCTCTAATGTATATCTGAACCTTTGAATCTGTTTTAACTCTAAGAACTTTTGACTGAGAATCAATATAACCATCACGTGTTATTTAATCTATTATGTTTCTCTTCAATTTTATTTCACATCCTGCACGAGGAGAACTAACCAGGTGTTTTTTGAGTGTATATGACTTTTTTTCTCCTCCCGTTCCAACGCATCTTCAAGTCTAGAAGAGAACTAACAAGATTTTTTAGCGCATTACTTCTTTTTTCTTCCGTTGCAATGCATGGGCATGTTTGCTAGATACATCTGTATATACATAAATCTAAGATAAGTAATTCGGAACTAAGGTAATATTTGCTTATTTTTTCTGTTTCTACAATGATGAAGTGGAGCTTGATCATCATACTCGATCTTAGCTAGGAAGAAGATGCCGTACGTCGCAGACACTAGTACTGATTTTGCATACTCCCATGCAAGCAAGCAAGCAAGCACCCCTATCGGCTCCTACTATGGAGGAACGACTGCACCCGGCGGTGGAACGGCCGGATCCAAGCGGCAACCACAGAGGGGCGGTGATGGCAGCCTTGACGACGTACGTATCTGTCCGCGAGGACTAAAAGGGGTGAGAGAGGGCTATTGATCCGACGGTGATGTTTCATGGAGTTTGAGATTTCAGGGAGCAGTTTGCGTCGATCAATTGCGGACTAAAAGGAGAGAGAGAGAGAGAGAGAGAGAGAGAGAGAGAGAGAGAGAGAGAGAGAGAGAGAGAGAGAGAGAGAGAGAGAGAGCTATTGATCTGATGGTGATCTTTCGCGGCGTTTGAGATTTCAGGGAGCAGTTTGCGTCGATCGATCGGTTTTCTGAATCCGGTCTGAAGTCCCAACTCACCTCCGCGCCCGTAACCCACCTCTGCTCTGCGCGCGTAGATATACAAGGAACGAATGGCCAAAGAAGGAATAAAGGCTAGCTCCGAAGAGAAGACAAAGATGGTGAAGCCGTGGAATGATCCCAGGTTCGAGGCCTTCTTGTGCCTTCAACTGGACGCCCTCGACCTCTTCTCCTCCGGCAACGGCCACCTCCTGGCTTAAAATTTTCAACAAAATTTTGCATATTTCAGTGGGGTTCGAAATATTTTAACCCCAAAAATTTACGATACAGATTGAAATTAATTTCAAACTAAGTTTTAATTATGTTAAAATTCATTAAAATTAAGTGAAATTTCAAATCTCAAAATTCGAAATAATTTTTGAAATATGCGAATTTTTTGAAATTTCGTATATTCCAGTGAGATCTGGAATTATTTTGTTTCCGAAATTAAAAACCCCTGGGCACTCCTCGACCCATTCGCATACATGGTGCCCCCGATGGTGTGTGAAACCACACACCGCCCAAAGCCTGATGCGCGATTACCGCACCATCTAGGTAGCCTTTCTCCTCGCTAACCCCCAATGCCGCTCCCTACTGGTGCATCTCCTTCAATTATGTCGCTGATACCGAGCAAGAATACAAGACGAGGACAACCCATTCGAGTGCATCCCCAAGATCGTCTTCTCAGCGGACCACCTCGCCCTCATCAAGTCGGCTTAATCACCTGCAAGCACTGGCTCCGCTAGAGGGCCATCGTCGCTCGTTCTTCTCCCAGACATCCACGAGCATGAACCGTTGATGGAACCCTATGGCATCGTGCCCGACAACAAGAATGGTTTCGTCCTGGCCGCTCTCAGCTACCACTACCAGGTGGATGCCCAGTACGACCTCCAACTCTTCAGCTACGTGCGCTCCGTTTGGACTTGTAACCGACGGCGGCTAGCGGTTCACTACGGGTGGGCTAGGAAGCCCCGTCGTCTCTATCTCACCAAGGTGATCGCTCTCGGAGACGGACTGCTAGGCTGTGTCAATCTCTGGGAGGGGATCCTCGTCTGCGACTCGTGCGCACCGCCGACAAAGACCCCGCACGAGTTGGCCTTTGTCGATCTCTGGGAGGCCTCCACATGACGATCCAACCCACATCCCATGCGCCCTCACCAAATATCTCACCTCAGATGCCAACTCAGATAACTTCAGCACGTCAGGGAAGAAGCGGCCGCAGCTTTCACAGGCAACTGAAGGGCATCAACAACCTTTGAAAAAGCTCCTCCGGCCTTCATCAGGGACAGGGAATAAAGAGTAGCATTTATTGTACGTACAGATAGCAATTACATGTAGGATTTGCTACAGGTAATTGCTATCTATGAGACTACAGTATCAATTACCGGTAGTTACCTTGAATAAGGAGTAGCATTCAGGACGAGCCCAGGCTCGATCAGATAGCAATTACTAGTAGCATTCACTACATTTTTTTACTTTATTTTAGTACCTTTAAAACATCTGCTCTATAAACAGTTAGTTCTGTCACAAGCACGATATTCGTTTCAACTTGTGCAACTGCAGTGATGATTTTAGTCGTGTCTGCTTACATTTGAAGGCGGCATCATGTTATTCTATGGTTTTATATAAGTCGTCTATGTTGACTTGGTTGTGGTTTAAAACTAATTTGTTGCATTTACTGTAGGTTTATGGCGCGTAATATCCACCCCGTGAAAAGTTGCCCGTAGGTGTAGCAAAGTTCTTATTTCAGTCGTTTATGTATCTATAGTGAATATAGCTTCTTTTTTCTGAAACAGAGGCAAAAAAATCACGACATCCATTACTTAAGAAGTTAGATGAGGTTATAACGTTTAAGATTACAATGATCATTACTCTCTTGTCATGGTTTTCCCATTCTAAAAGAAAGAAACCTAGGTTTGTTAACTATGATCTAAGAAATTGTTCTGTGTTCTGTAGCACATGTGAAGTGATGTTTACCTCTGTTAGTATTTCTGCATAAAATGTACTAGAGGTGAGTAATGTAGGCATGCAAGTCACCAAAAACTGTAATAATGTCGAAGCTTGGTAGAATATCAATGAGTATCACATGCGGCAGTGTGGTGTTTGAATTGAATCTCATATATACCTAAGAAGTCCATCCCCACTAATTTTTTTATCTTGACATGCAGCCTATCCACCTCAGCAATCTGCCACATGATCAATTATTCTCCTTTTTAACAAATTTCTGTTGACATTTGGATGTGTTGCCCTCCTCCCTGGTTTGCTCTCGGCGTTTTACATCCCTCCTCCACACACATACATTGATTATTGTAGCCTCTTCAACTAGGTTTTCCATGACGGAAAGTATCCTCTTCCATCTATGATGTGGATCGATGGAGCCTCAAAAGACTAGATTTTAGATCAATCAATTAATATTGTTGATTTGACCACAGGTAACTTAACTATAGATGTCGTTGTTGATATTGTCATGTCTAATGTTAGTGTTGTTGTCCGGAACCTGGAAGATACGATTCCCTGACACTTGGTTCTCCGAGAGCTTTCCAACAGACCAGGAAGCAGCTCGATCGGGGCTATCTCACGTTGCCCGGAAATGCCCATGTTGCCTCTATTTTTTGACACCATCCTGGAATTGTGGGCAACCTAAATCCGTGATACGTGCCTAGCTATAGCCGTTTCTAGACCTCCAGGAGCGTTTTGAGACACTCGTTGTGGTGCTCACTTTTTCGCGATTTTGGGCAGAAAATTTTTGCTCTATCGCGTGCACTCAATCGGAGCTATGATCGCATGCCAAAAATAGAGTGTGGTACTATTCATCCCTGCATGGCGCCTCTCCAGCAAAACAAAAAAATAACAGAAAAGGGAGAGACCCACAAATGATAAATGTTCACAGAACGAAAATTCAGGAAGGGGGCAGTTGTTGAAAAACATACGCCTCGCTAACTTATGTGTGAATAGCATGATAATATACGCATCGCAGACTGGATATATAAGCTATATACAAACACAGCAGTAGCCAAACAACATGGTAATATATACAACACATGCGTGGTAAATTACAAAGACCAGGCGCTAACTTTTACAAAAAAAAGTCGTCGGAACATACCAATATGAGATTTAGATTCGAAGGTCTCGTCTCGACGATTTTTTTACATGAAAAAAAAACAGATTTTGAATCAGAGTGACAAATTTAGCTACAAAATATATTGAATTTTAATAAAATCATTGCTGATATCAGCTTTTTTGTCTCACATACACGCATGCATAATCATATCAACTAGACAGCATGATCGTTCGGGTTCGCTCAGGCGGATGAAGCGGAAATAGTGATCGTGCAGCTGTTCAATTATGTTCTCATAAACAGAACAATCGCCGCATATCACAGTCCATTTCATATTGGTCATTCGATATGCTCTATCCAACAGTTGAGAGATGTCAAATATGAACATTATTATTCATTGCATAAACTTTAACTCATAGAACTTTCTCATGTCGCCTTCTGGCTGAACCCCATTCTATCATCTGACGTGTTCTAGAAGCATATTTTCCCATGCCTAGCTGGTTCTTTAGTAAAAAAAGAGATAGAGAAGAATCATGATTCTAGAGTGGTGAGAACCAAGTTAGGAGGGAGTTAGATATTGAATAATATGATTCACAGACTTGTTTCTATCGCCCAAATGGGCCGCGGGAATATCTGGTAGCGGACCACCGTTGCAACTCCATATTGTAAGGCAGAGGTGCTGCAAAAGGGGCTCACCAGAGATGCTCCAATAGAGGTCGCCAGCCGTGCTTTCAAGGGGCGGGGGTGCTCTGCAACACCGGCGGTGTTGCGAGGCGATGATTGCAATGGCGCTCGCTGCAAGATACGCCATGCTGCAATCGTCGGTGCAGCTTTAAGGCTGCATTGCTGCTGCAACAACAGTGATGCGGTGCTTCTGCGACAGCGAGGAGGACGGAGGGATGACGGCTATGCTTATGCAATAATGGTGGTGGTGCAAACAGGGGAACGTGTTTAAAATGGCATGAGATGTTGCAAAGGGGAGGGAAGCGCGGGGCGGCGGGGGTCACCGATGCAGCATCACTTCCTGCGGGCTGCGGCGAGGTCGTCGGGGTTGGCACCTTGCGCGGCGGCAGCTAATGTGAAGTGTCGGCCTCGTGCGAGTGATGCGAAGAAGAGAGCTGATCCAACGGTCCAAGATCGTGTGATGCAACGGCAGTTATCAGCTAGCTGTCGGCCTAAATTTCAAACGTACTAGTAGCCAGGGTGGCCTTAGCTTTAGACTCCAGTACGGAGTCGACCCCAAAAGTAAAGCTTTTTCATCTTCGTCTGGTCGGAATCGGAATCGGAAGAACCACCCTAGCTAGTATATACGTACACATAATCTCAACGACATCCCAACCAAGCTTGCATTGCAAGGGCGATCAGCGATCCATCCAAAATTAATCTTGCCACCTTTCCTGTACGTGTGTGTGGTGTGTCATGCCAAGATCGGTGACGCTGAGGAACGTGAGGGATGAGCCCAGGTTCGAGGCCTCCTTGTGCCTTCCCCCGGACGCCCTCCACCTCCTCTCCTCCGGCACCGGCACCGGAAAGCTTTCTAACTGGGCGCTCCTCGATTCCATCGCCTACATGCTCCCCGGTGTCTCTAACGACACCACCGCACGAGCCTTGACGCGCGACGGCAGCACCGCCATCCAAGTAACCTTCCTCATCGCCGACCCCCCGCACCGCTCCTACTGGTGCATCTCCTGCGACTGCCCCGACACCCAAGAAGAAGATGACGACGACGACGACAGCCCCTTTTTCGACCGCACGCCCAAGATCGTCGCCTCGGCGGACCACCTCGCCCTCATCGAGGTCGGCTTGACCACCTACAAACCCCTGCAGTACTTCGTCTACTCCGCCATCGACCCATCGCCTACGCTCGTGCCCCTCCCGGACATCGATGACGAGCTTGGACGCTTGAGGGAACCCTATGGCCTCATGCCGACCCATGACATTGGCAGCACCCACTTCATCTTGGCTGCTCTCACCTACAACTATAACCAGGACGATGCAACCCAGTACGACCTCCACCTTTTCAGCTCGGCCACATCCACCTGGACCCGGCAGCCGCTGTCCGTGGACTACGGCCGAGCCAGGAAGCCTGGCCGTCTCTATCCCACCAAGGTGATCGCTCTCGAAGACGGGCTGCTAGGATGGGTCGATCTCTGGGAGGGGGTCCTCGTGCGCGCTAAAGGCCCCACCATGGCCCGCTTCGTCCCCATGCCGAGACCGCTGCCCAACAATCAAAAGCTCTACCCCGTCGACGAGGCGCGTTCGCTGCGCGACGTCACCTTCGACCATGGTCACATCAAGTGTGTCGAGATCGAGCAGCTGGTAAGGGTCAAGCACAAACCAGCACCGGTCGCGCACGATCCCTCCGTCTTGCTTCTGCTCTTCGATTCCCAATCACCCATGGTTCCAGAAAAAGACGAATACGAGGCCGTTGGCTGGCGGCTCATCACGTGGTTTAGGGCGCTCACCTGGGGCCATTGGCAAAGAGGAACCATACTTCATTCCGATGAATTCGGAGTTGTTTCATGGAAGGACCTGCAAACGTGCACCCCCGTTCTGTGTGACGACAATGACAACGTTGTTTACCTCACGTCCATGCTGAAAAAACGCCGCCCCCAGAACGAAACCGCCTGGATGGTCGCCGTTGACACCAAGACAAAGTCGCTGCCACATCAGCCCATGCCATTCTCTGCAAACAGGAGTTCACCCAACTATCCAAACATCATCCCATGCGCACTCACCAGATATCTCATGTGCTAAAGATTTTTCCTTTTTTGCTGTGGACAACATTCACTAAGTTTTTTTTTACATTTATTTGAAAGTTGAAACATTCTATTGTATAAACAGTTCTGCCATAACCATGGTATTCTTCTAAACTTTGTACTGTGCTGCAGTGACGATGCCAGCCAGCTCTACACAAAATGATGATTTCCTTCGTATTGGTGGTACATGGTTGTGTTCGAAGAGGGCATCATAATGTTTGTACGTTTTATATAAGTTTATGCATGCATGTCGACTTGGTTGTGGTTTAAAACTTTATTGTATTATTTATAGGGTGTTATGTGGGTATGGTTGTGTTTTAAAAATCTGTCTGCAGTGACTATGGTGTATCTCATGAATCTAGTGGTTGTTATAGCTCTTTGTGTATCGATTTGATGATCCCCTACATAACTCCAACACAACTTTTATGATCTGTTACAAAATCAAACATGAACCTTTATCCAACTTATATTTAGAAAGTGATGCCGCAACAACATTTCTCCCTTTTTTCTACCCCGGGCTTTGCGCACCAAACATGATTTTCTTCTTGATAGTTGGTGGTCCCTTTCGGTGTTTGGTCGCCATCTCCCGGTACCTGATCATCGCTTCATGATGCCTCACCTCCACGGCGGACCGCTTCTTCTTCTTCTCCTCCTTCTCCTCCTCGGAGATTGTTGTGACCCGGTTCCTCATCTTCCATGCTTCTCCTGCAAATTGAAGAAAGTGGCAACTTCAAGTGAACCACACACAAAAAATGATAATGATCATTGTACTTTATTATTTATCAATAAAGTTGGTTCAATTGCAAAAAAATGGTGGGCTGGACTTCTCTCCAAAATTGGCAACCAAGGACCAAATCCATTGCTCAATCGGGAAGGGTGGTGCTGACAGTATAGGAAACTGACAATGTCCTCAGTAGGACAAAATACATTGGCAGCCGGAGTTTCTTCTTGAGGGTGGTCCCTCAGGGCAGGTGCCTGGTCACCATCTCCTGGTACCTGATCATCACCTGAAGCCACCTTGCCTCCATGGTGTACCTTGATACGTCTCTGTTGTATCTACTTTTCCTAACGCTTTTGCTCTTGTTTTGGATTCTAATTTGCATGATTTGAATAAAACTAACCCGGACTGACGCTGTTTTCAGCAGAACTACCTTGGTGTTGTTTTTGTGCAGAAATAGAAGTCCTCGGATTGGAACGAAATTTTTTGGAGATTTATTTCAGAATAAATAAAAAATATTGGGACCAAGAACCATCGGAGGGGGTGCCCTGGGTGAGCGCGATACACCAGGGTGCGTCAACCCCTCCAGGTGCGCCCTGGTGGGTTGTGCCCACCTCGTGGCCCCGCAGACCCTAATTCCATCTCCATAAATACCTACTTTTGGAGAAAAAAAATCAGAGAGGAAGTTTCATCGCGTTTCACGATACGGAGCCAACGCCACCTCTTGTTCTTCATCGGGAGGCCAGATCTGGAGCCCGTTCGGGGCTCCGGAGAGGGGAATCTTCGCTCTTCGTCATTACCAACCCTCCTTCATCACCAATTCCATGATGCTTCCCACCGGGAGTGAGTAATTCCTTCGTAGGCTTGCTGGTCGGTGAGGAGTTGGATGAGATTCATCATGTAATCGAATTAGTTTTCTTAGGGCATGATCCCTAGTATCCACTATGTTCCGAGATTGATGTTGTTATGACTTTGTCATGCTTAATGCTTGTCACTAGGGCCCGAGTGCCATGATTTCAGATCTGAACCGTTCATGTTTTCACCTTTATATATATGTTCTAGATCCGATCTTGCAAGTCATATTCACCTATTATGTGTTATGATTCGTAAACCCCAGGGTGACAGTAATTGGCATACTTTCTGATGATGACCGTAGTTTGAGGAGTTCATGTATTCTCAATGTGTTAATGTTTTGTTCCGGTTCTCTATTGAAAGGAGGCATTAATATCCCTTAGTTTCTTTATGGACCCCGTTGCCACGGGAGGGTAGGACAAAATATGTCATACAAGTTCTTTCCATAAGCATGTATGACTATTTGCGGAATACATGCCTACATTACATTTATAAACTGGAGCTAGTTTTGTATCACCCTGGGTTATGACTGCTATATGATGAATATCATCCAACGAATCTACCGATCCAATGCCCACGAATTTCTCACATATTGCTCTTGCTAAGTTACTACTGCCATTGCTACTGTTACAACTGCTGCAATACTATTACTGTTGTTACCATTACTATTGGTACTGTTACCACTACTCAGAACAACCATATTATTGTGCTACTGACCACTGTGCTGCAGATATTTAATCTCCAGGTGTGGTTGAATGACAACTTAGCTGCTAATACTTGCAAATATTCTTTGGCTACCCTTGTGTCGAATCTATAAATTTGGGTTGAATATTCTACCCTCGAAAATTGTTGCGATTCCCTATACTTGTGGGTTGTCATACCTTTTCTTCTCCTCGGGGATTGTGGTGACCCAGTTCCTCATCTTTTCAGTGAATGCTCCACTTTTTCTCATGCTTTTCCTGCAAATCGAAGAAACTGACAGCTTCAAGTAAACCACACACAAGAATTGAGAGTGGTAGTTACAGTTTATTTTTAATTAATAAAGTTGGCTTGATTGCTACTAGTGACATGTTAGGTTTGTCTCCATAATTGACGATGAAGGATGAAATCCATTGCTGGATCGAGGAGGATAGTGTCAAAGAGTACTATCAATTGAAGAGGTGCTACCTAAATAAAATATGTTCCCGTGAGTTTTCAAATGCTAGCAGACCTATACACTGAACCAACAAGTGAGATGTTGGTTCAGGCCAAGGCAATGAACATTTTAGTTCTACGGTACTACAAACCCACTTGTAATTTCACTATCTAAAGGAAATTTGGCATAATATAGGCTCCTTGTTATGTTGAATGAATAATGTTCAACAACTAGAACATGAAAGGAAAAGAAGTAAGGAAGAGAAACATAGATAACTTCAATAGGGAAGTAGAAGGAGGAGTATGGAAGAGAAAGAAAGATAGAGGCTAACTGGCAAATCGAGATCAACAACAATGATGCGGTTGACAACAATGATCAACAAATAACAATGTGCAATAATTTCTACACCCCACCACGACCCAAACTTTTCAATAACAAAACTTGAACAAGAAAAGTGAACCACCAACAAGAGAAAGCACAAGGTATTTGAGTATAAACTACTATTACCTACTATACTTTAGTGTCATACATTTAGTTGCACTTAAGTTAACTTGGTAATCTCTTAGTACATTTTTTTGTAGCGGAATTTTGCCATACTTTCCTACTATGTTGTGGTAAGCCATAAAATATATAATTGCAAAATTATTCTCAAGAAATGTTGCAGCGTTTGGCAGAAAAATATGAGTCGGACAATAAGGGAATGTTGATAAGAAGGTGCGACATTTTCATAGTTGTTGCAGTGATAACAAAAATTGACCATATGTAGTTGTAATAATTGTGGCCAAGTTGGGAAATATGGGTCAATGAAATAAACGCAACCTTATATTCTTGAAGGATCTACCAAATTATTTGATACATGTGCTCTAAGAAACTCTACCATTTTTTAAGATATTTAATAGCACATACAACTCATTATAAGACAATGGATGATATCCCGCGGATTGCCGTGGGAAACTCATTAAAAGTAATGTACAAATTGGTGCTATAAAAATAACTAAACTAATGAAAAAGCAAATGTAAGAGTGTTCTCGATTTATATGTAAAACTACAAAACATACAAAATATGTAAAAAGTGGTGTATAGAAAGATAACAACTTTCGACTGAAGTTATTCATATAGCATTTTCTTAAAAAAAATGTGAAGCATGAACTAGAATATCTCAAATTATATAGAAGTAAACACATATTGTGAAAAAAAAGTTTTTGTTTAGCACAAGAAAACTATATCTTAATAGAAAATCAGTATATGTAATATAATGCACATATTGGAATAATTGTGAAAAAATATATAGTCAATTTAACACAAGAAAATGGTACTTTAATACATAACAATTTTATGTGATGTAAGGCAAAAATTGAGGAAAAACTAGTCAAAGATAAAATTTTAAACTGTGTGCGTTTAATAGTAAATGTCATATTTCATGGAAATCTGAGTTGTTATTAAGTAAAAAGGTCCAGTATAAATAGGTGAATCATACACACTTTTTATTTTAACTAGAAAATATTGTAATTTAGTATAACTAGGTGCTCCATCGCCATCTTCTCTCTTAATAGATTTTTTTTGACCATAACATGAAGAGGATGGTTTTGTTGGATGTACTATGGAAATGTGGCAATCTCCAATGGTCCCCGAGCTCGTGAAACGAACGCTTTATAATATTATTAGTTATGTTCTCAACAACATGAGCTTGTTGAGCAGCTTGACAACAACTGAAGCAATACAGATTCAGCCTTAACAATATAAACTTATTTCATGATAAAAACCTGGACTGGAGCAGACAGATGAGGACGAAAAATTATATAAGTTTGGGCACAAAAAAGGACAATACATACACATACATATATTATACACACACAGAGAAGAAACTCAAAAACTGACCGTTGGAGGCATTACCAATGTTTTTGTACAATTAAAGAGTTATTATTAGCTCCCTCATTAGTATTACCTTCAATAAAAGTAAATGTTGCCTTATTCATGTACTATTAGATTGGATAGATATAACAAAAATATCACATAAAAATGCAGGCGGTTGAGGAGTAGCAGGGCGGACGAGAATGGGGATTGGCAGCAGAGGAGAGGAAAGAATCAGACTAGCTACGGTTATTCCCTTGATCCAATTCAAAATAGAATAGGGCAAACATTCAGTTATAAAGAAAGCATCCACCCCCATCCAAAATCCAACCACCAGACCAATTCATCAGTGGTGCCGGCTAGCAGTGGGTAGCACCTTGTCATAGGAAAGGGCCATGATGGTCATTGGAGCACGCCAAAACTGAGCCTAATATAATGCTTTCTACGTAGTCCACGGCAAGGTGACCATGAGATATCCCCAATCAGTAATCAAGGTAAAACCTCTATGCTTGAGCATAACATCAATAGGTATTTGATTATCATTGCATTTTTTTATGCTTGATTCATAAAAGAAAAATAAGCCTGCCACTGGGGGAAATTGGTAGAGTATACCAATTGTTGGCATTGCGTATTGACACACATTACTCCAAAAGGTGTAGTCATATGATTCTCAGTATAAATGAACCAGAGTGAATTCATTTTAGGAACAAATGACCAAATAATTAAGTAACACTTCAAATTTGTTCGATGAAGAAAAAAACATCAATGTCTTATCACATCCATTTTAACATACTAATTAACTAATAGTTTATCGGCTAATATATTCATGAGTTAGACCTTATTTCTACGGAAATGTTAACGCCCACACGTGTGAGCGTTTGCATCTCGCCCACACGCGTGGATTCGCGTCTGTTCGTGAGCGCACGAATCTTGGCATGTTTCTAGTGCCACGTAGGACTGGCCTGGTGTGTGGGCGTTCACCCGGTCGCCCACACGGCCGTTTCACCACACAGGAGGGGCTGGTGTGTGTGGGCGTTCAGCAGTTCGCCCACACGCCATTTTGCACGCACACACAAGGGCTAGTGTGTGGGCATTTGCCATCTCGCCCACACGCCCGTCTCCTCTCCCACACCCAAACTGCTAGTTGCCATGTGTTTTGCAGTGCACATGGCAATTGCCCCTAGTGTGCTTTATAAGCAGGTGGCAACTCTCTTTTTTATCCGAGATGCCATGTGTTTTGCAGGGTACACGGCAACTTCCTAGTGTGCACGTAAGCAGATGGCAGCTCTCTTTTACCGAGTTGCCATATGTTTTTGCATGGTACATGGCAACTGCCCTAACGTGCACGTACATGACAACTGCCCTAACGTGCACGTAAGCAGATGTCAACTCTTCCTTTTTACATGGCAACTGTCCTAGCATGCTTGTGAGCACATGGCAACTCTCTCAACTGCCTAGTGTTAGTATGTGGCAACTCCTAAAGTTATGAAATCATGGCAACTACATTAGATCAGACCATACATGGCAACTGCAGTTGAGCAACCATGGCAACTGCAACTGCAGTTGCCCGACATGGCAACCGTAGTTCAGCGACATGGCAACTGCAGTTAAACGAACATGGACGAGGGTCTGGACCATGGCAACTGCGGGCGCGCGGTGACCGTCACGCGTGGCGTGCGGGACCAGGAGGTACGAGGCCTGACATACGGGCATGTGGGCGTTATCAATTTCGCCCACACGCACGCGTGTGAGAGGGATCGAGGAAAAAAAGAGATGTGGGCATTACTTGTTTTGCCCACACGTAGGTGTGTGGGTTGTTCCTCTTATACACCACACAAAATGTGTGGGCGGACTCCCTAACGCCCACACGTGTGGCACTTATCGGCATCCTATTTCTAAACATGGTCAACGACAACTAGCATCTGAAAGTCGTTGCGGTTGCTCTTCCTTATGGTGATTATCACAAGGGTGTCCACCCTTTATTCTCTCTTTCCCATCATGAACGCCCGCCAGCTGGACTCATTGAAGGATATGCGCTCCTCTGATTTCTTCTTGTATTGAACGTTGGTGGCACGCCCTGTTGGTCCATGTCTACATCATCCCGGAGCTTAAGAAGACTATGAGGGCTGTAGAGGAAGAGACCATGTTGCGTAGAGGAGACAAGGAATCGGACCTCGATGTGTTGGGCGCACTGGACAAGATGGCGCCGTACGAAGCATGGTACGGTCACAAGCCCACGGTTGATCATCTTCGCACTTTCGGGTGCGTGACGCATGTGAAGGCAGTGACCGGGCATACTAGCAAATTGGCGGATTGGAGTACTTCAATGGTGTTGCTTGGCTATGAAAAGGGTACGAAGGCATACCGTGCGTGCAACCCCTCTACCAATAAGGTGGTTGTGATGCACGGCGTGGTCTTTGAAGAAGCAAGTTCATGGAATTGGAACTCCACCAAGCTGGTATACCCGTCTTCTGATGAAATTTTCAACATTGTTTACTATGATTATGAGCATGCAGATGTTGATGATCAACCGGAGACGTCGGCCGCAACAAACGGCGTGGGCGGCGCGGCAGAAAAAGGAGACACGCCAGCAACTTCCGCTGCTTCACACGCGCAAGAGGAACCAGCAGCCGAGGCGCCCGAGGGCACGTACGGCACGCCTTGCAGGAGTGCGCGCAACGCTCGACCTGGTGGCGTTGTTCCATCAGGACCAGAACATGCCACCCCTGCTCGTGGCCCTCGAGGCCTAGCACCGGCCAGCCCGGAAGAAAAAAGCCTGTCCACTGGAGGTGTTTCCAGGCAGCCCACGTGTTGCACCACAAGGACATGAAGGCCACATACAAGAAGGCCATGTACGTGAAGATGATACACAAGGACATGAACAGGGACGGATTCAAGGGGGACGAGGAGGGGGCGAGACACCCCCCCCCCCCCCCCCCCCTCCTAACGATCGTGTCGCACCTTAATAGCGATCTGTTTGTCGCTAATATTTCTTAGTAGACAACTGTCCGTGACATGCTTCGCCCCCCCCCCCCCCCCCCCCTGTGCCTCGCATAGCCAAAGCCCATGTACTGCTGTCACAAGCGATTGCAGCCTAAAGGCCCAAATTCCAGGAAAATGAAATGGAAGGTAGCCCACAATGGAAACAAAGGGGCCAAGCTAGTAAGCAGTAATCCCTCAAAAAAAGGCTAGGAACCAATTTCCTGTAAATCTAATCGCTTCTTGGCAACCTGCTAAGAAAACTGCTCCTTGATCGAGCCTGCCGCCGGTCATTTGTTAGATCTTCTATCAAATTTGTCCTTCGAGAAGGGAAAAGGACAGGAGAAGTATCGATGTATTCGATCGCGCATTCTTGCCGGCCGGCCGCACGGACGAGCAACCAAGCGAGGGTAAAAAGGTTACTTTTTACTTTTCAGCATTAGATTAGGTGTCTCTCAAAGACTCAAACCCTAGAGGTTGTAATTGTAGAACTACATGAATTAAAAATTAGCTCACACGATTTGGTCTCAGCCACCATCAGGAAGCACAATTGTTTGTGATCGTTGCTTCTCCTCCCCATCCAAACTTGAGTAAACAGTGACGTTGCAATGGCCGCCGCTGATCTCTGTTGCCGGCTTGCCACAAGCATGTGCCATCTTCCATGGCGGGAATGGATCGTTTCATGAGGTATTAACATATTATTATTATTATTATTTTGACATCAACATATTATTAATATGGTCTGATATGGTAATCCGTAAAGCATTAGTTAGTAGCAGATGTATTTACATGTGTTTACTCGACGATAGATAAAGATCTAGTTTATCTTTTCTCTCGGTTTAGCTGTATTTTTCTGGACAAAATAAAAGAACACATTGCTCTTTTCAAGCCATTTGCTTCAAGTTAAAACGCTTTACACTAAAACTCTGAATTCAACTCGCTAATTATATGATTATATAGGTAACTGTAGAGGTACATTTACACCCACAGTTGCAAAACATGCATTATTTTCTCATACACAAATTATTATATACAATGTGATTTTATGTGAGACGATATGTATATATTATGTGTGTGGTTGTTATCTGTTTCGCCCCCCCTATGTTCAAATCCTGGCTCCGTCCCTGGACATGAAGGCCACATACGAGAAGGCCATGTACGTGAAGATGATACACATGCCTTGGATTGTTCATCTGATGGAGATGCAGCCAGTTCAGAGGAACATGATTCACCAGAAATTGGGAGTTTGGCAACTCCGGATGAAAATCCCCCGTCTTCGACTGAACAGGAGACAAGGTAACGTCCACCGACACCAGTACATCTTCGACCAGTGGTGGATTTATATCCGAAGAAAAATCCGGTGAAAATTAAAAGAAGAGGTCGACACTGTTTGCTTAGCATCGAGGAACCGATGAAATTTGAAGATGCAAACACGGAGGAGTGTTGGCGTCGCGCTATGGACGAGGAGTTGGGATCGATCCAAGACAACAAAACATGGGGGCTCGTGGATCCTCCACCCAACGACCATAAAATCATAGGGCTCAAGTGGGTGTACAAAGTCAAGAAAGATGCCGAAGGAAACTTGGTGAAGCATAAAGCAAGGCTCGTAGCCAAAGGATACGTGCAAGAGCAAGGTGTAGAGTTCGACGAAATGTTTGCTCCAGTCACAAGGATGGAATCGGTGAGGTTAGTTATAGCTCTCGCGGCTCAAGAATCTTGGAGGCTACATCACATGGATGTAAAATCCGCTTTTTTGAACCGGGAGTTGAAAGAAGAAGTATATGTGAAGCAACCACCGGGTTACATCAAAAAAGGAGAGGAGCACAAGGTATTGCAACTACACAAGGCATTGTACGGGCTATGCCCATCTCCTCGGGCATGGAACATCAAGCTTGATCGTACACTAGTTTCTCTTGGTTTTGAGAAACGTCCACTGGAGCATGCTATGTATAAGCGAGGTAAAGGCAAGGATCGTATCCTAGTGGGCATCTATGTTGATGATCTCTTGATAACTGGAGCAGATGAGGAGGAGATTGCTAGATTCAAGCTACAAATGAAGGAGCTTTTCAAGATGAGTGATCTAGGGCTCTTGACTTACTATCTCGGGATCGAGGTACATCAAAAGCCGGAGGGAATCACACTATGCCAGGAGGCATATGCAAAGAAGATTCTTGAAAGCTGTAGCATGGAGGAATGCAATCCAAGTCATGTTCTAATGGAGCCTCGACTTAAACTTAGCAAGAGGATCCAAGCACCCACGATTGATGCAACGGAGTATAGAAGTGTGGTCGGAAGCCTAAGGTATCTTGTGAATACACGACCGGACTTGGCCTATTCCGTTGGGGTAGTGAGTCGCTTCATGGAAGCACCCACTACAGAACATTGGGCAGATGTGAAACAAATACTCAGGTACATCAAAGGAACAACTAACTTCGGTTGTGTCTATTTGAGAGAGAAGCGGAAGGAGATGGTGGAGCTACTTGGCTACAGTGATAGCGACTTGGCAGGAGATATTGACGACCGTAAAAGTACCTCGGGCGTGGCATATTTCTTGGGAAGAAGCATAGTGAGTTGGCTATCACAAAAGCAGAAGGTGGTCGCATTATCATCCTGTGAAGCGGAGTATATTGCAGCTGCAACCGCGGCAGGTCAAGGTGTGTGGCTAGAAAGGCTACTCGGTGACCTCACTGGCAAGGAACCGGAAGGAGTGGTGCTCTACGTTGACAACAAGTCCACGATTGCTCTATGTAAGAATCCAGTGTGCATCATGATAGAAGTAAGCACATTGATATAAGGTATCACTACATACGAGATTGCGTGGAAGAAGGCAAGATTGAAGTCAACTACATTTGCACCGATGACCAGCTTGCAGATATCCTGACCAAGTCTTTGGGCCGACAGAAATTCACGGAGATGCGGGGAAGGATCGGCCTCCAAGCTGTGAAGTGAGGACATCGTGGTTGGAGGGGGGGGGGGTGACTTGGTGCAATCATCCGAGTAGGTTTGGGTTAGCTAGCTTTGTACTAGTATAAATACTAGTCGTCAACCCATGCTCCTGCATGGGCTAGCAAGTTTTGAAAAAAAAATTATACATGGAAAGTTTATATAAATATTGTTTTCTTTAAATATGATAGAAACAGAATTAGATCTTTATAT
Organism: Triticum aestivum; assembly: GCF_018294505.1. Taxonomy (NCBI): domain Eukaryota; kingdom Viridiplantae; phylum Streptophyta; class Magnoliopsida; order Poales; family Poaceae; genus Triticum; species Triticum aestivum. Next base: position 692,352,152 of record NC_057800.1, read on the forward strand.
ATCTTTGCTACTTAGTATTTTCTTAGCGTATGCCATGTTATATTTCGCTACTTCCCATTATAAATATAGTCAGAACATAGTGGACAATTTTATATTGTTGAAAATGTTGTATTAAGCATTGTGCCAGAACAATAAGTGGAGACACTGTTATATGTATTTAACGGCTCGTAACTCTAGTAAATAAATACATATGAATATGTTTGCTACTTAATATTATTATACATATAACATCGATTTTTCACTCTACCGTCTTTAGCGACACAGTTACTCCTTGCATTTACTTGCTATATGCGATTAAAATATTCCACCAAAAACATTGGTGACCTACAACCATTCTCGATGGAGTTAGTTTATGTGATCACCCTCAAGCACCTCTCTCTCCTTCCCTCTTAGTGCACACACGCGCACACACACATATAAACTTTTAAGATCTCCTATAAATTTATCGAAGCTTGCACTTCACATTTCTAGGAGTTGAGCTAAATTATCGGTTGCTGACCTATAAGATTTTAGATGTTGGTTTCTACATTTTTGGAAATTGATCATTTTGATATCCCAATAGAGTCGTTGGGAAAAGTAATGGCAATGTTTTTTCTTTGGCTAATACTAATTTGCATTTTTAATTACTTAAATGTCCTTGCATTGCTGTGCAATTATTCCTTCAATATTTAAAATATGAAATTTAAACTGCATGTCCTCACATGTAAAATTAGAGCAGCTCTGATGCAGTTGCAAAGTTTAGCAATTTTAATTTTTTGAAATACATTTTGTGCGAATTTTATTTGGCTACTGCTAAATTACATTTTTATAAATAATTAAGTGTTTCTCGCATTATTTATCTATTATCCTTTAGATATCTTAAATATGAAACTTAAACTGCATGCCTCTACTTATGAAATTAGCAGACCCCTGATGCGCACTTGCAAAGTTAGTAAATTTTAATTTTTAAAATATATTTGTTTGAGCAATTTTGATTCTTTACTATATTTATGGATATTTTTGCACGTTCTTAGAATATAGATTTAAAAATATTTTTACACTGTTTTTTTATTTTCAAAAAACACTATATGCATCACGTACAAATTTGGGAGTATATATGTATCTGTGATTTACAGACATGGTTATTATAATACATACATATATGCTTTGTGGTAGTGTGCACGGTGAGCTTTGGAAGAGAAAAATTAGTATAGATGCCTAGATGTAGGCATGCATGTCACGCATGCATGTGTAGTAGTACGTTGCCGAAAAAATAATTTTTTATTTTCTAGATGGCCTTACTTTCCACGTCTCCTACTCAACACGCATGGTCTATTGGGCATATCCAGTGTCCCTTGTAACGTATGGACTGCTCTCCTAAAAATACGTAGGCTTACATATCTCATCTAATCCTAGATGTAGAATTAAGATCTAATGATTATTTATAGATTGGTTTCTAGGATTAACATGGAGGCTTGAATGATGCCTCCAATTAGTAAATATAAGATATAAGATATAAGATATAAGATAAGATAAGATATAAGATAGCTGTACCCTATGCGCATCTCCTCCTATGCTTGCCAGCTTAGACTAGTTGTACGTGTCTGTGCGCGTCTTCCGTCGATCCGGCAGCTCGGAAAGTAATCGAGTTGCGCCGCTGTGTATTGCCGGAAAGCACTCGGCAATACCGTCGACGGCGGGTCTGGGCCAATATGTGCGAGGTCCAAGCCTTCGGAAATTGCCCTCTCAGTTACCGATCCTACCAAGGCATCCAGAAATAAGAGAAGGAAGCTCCTACAAGCCTCCTCAGAGCTCAGTGATCGTGGGCCGTCAGATTCGTTTGCTTGATGGAGTTTGGGCCGTCGGATCGAACGCGTGAAAGAGCTCAGCCGTCGGATCTGGAAGGAGCACTATAGAAATGAATAGTTACCGCCCTCTCCCAGTCTCTCTCACTCTGCAGATTCGGTCTTATCTTGCTGACGTGTGGGGTAACCCTCTAGTGGGCCCCGCATGTCATTTGCTGTGGCTGAGACGCGTCCCGTTGGCGTGCTCCACCGATAAAAGATCTCATGCCACCGCCAAAATTCCTGTGCCCCGCCGAGGGCATTTGTGACATTTCACTTAATCCTATGCCAAGTGGCTTCTCACCATTGGTTGCTCCCTCCCCAATCAGCGAGACAGCTAGGGCCGGTTCTCTCCCTCACATCTCTCTCACGTTGAAGCCGCCACCCCCTCCCCTTCTCTCGCGTCGAAGCCGCCGCCCCCTCCCCTTCCCCTCGCGCCGCCGCCCTCGGAGAAGCACCGCGGCCGCTGCTGCTCCGCGTCGCCGCTCCTCACCCACCCACCGCGACCGCCTTCTCTCCCGGAACCCTAGCCAGTCGCACGCAGCCCATGGCGTCGCCCTCGGCCATCGCGTCGTCGCGGGGCTCGTCGTGCAAGGGCGCGGCTTCTGCCAAGGCCGCATCGGAGGCCGACCAGGAGCTCTTGGCCTGGTAGCTCTTCCTCCTCCCATTCGCCCACTTCGTCTCTGGATTTTGCCGCTGCTCGGCCTCCTCTCGCCGCTGGCCGTCCGTGCTGCCGCTCGTGGCGCAGCAGTTCGAGGACACGCTGGTGCGCATCCTGCTCGCCGCTGCCGCCATGTCCTTCGCGCCCACACTCTCGTCGGCGGCGGGCGCGCTCACGCTCTCGGCCTTCGTCGAGCCGCTCGTCATCTTCCTCACCCTCGTTGTCAACGCCGCCGTCGGCGTCTGGCAGGAGACCAACACCGAGAAGGCGCTCGAGGCACTGCGCCAGATCCAGTCAGACCACGCCACCGTGCGACGCGACGGCGAGTGGGCGCCCGCCCTCCCCGTCCACGAGCTCGTCCCCGACGAGCGGGGCAGCGGGCGACGGCGACGGCGACGGCCAAGGGAGAAGGGGAACGGCGCTGCGGCCGCGTGCTGGGCCTGGGGAGCAAGCGACAGATGCGAGATGCAGGCTGGGGCCAGGAGAGCAGACTAGAGACGAGGGTTGGGGAGACCGGAACACCCTTTTGCTACGCCAATGCCGCTCAAGGTCAGCCACTCCCTGCATCCCACTCCCTCCCGATCTGTCTCTTTTCGTGACACATGTAGAGCAAGCCCAATCAGTCGTGGTTTAGGGGTAAGCTGCGTCTGATCCTCATCCTGCCTGTGCTCCATTCTGTGACTAGATTTATTCTACTAATATTTTTGCTGGGATTTGTGGTCGTTTCAATCGATTAGGACAAAGCTAATCTGATTCTTTTCGAGAGTAAAGCTAATCTGATTCTGATGAGCTGAGGTTTCAGGTTTTGACTGGATGTATGAACATCCACTACAGGTTCTGTAAAATAAATAACAAATTCAGTTTATCGATTAATCACAAATTCTAATATAATGGGCGGCTATTTTCTATTAGTATACTTGAAATGATATTGAGGTATGCTCCCATGTTTTCATCCGTGTACTATGTAGATGTATACTGACAATTAAGCTTTGATCATGAATGCATAAACCATAGAAGATTCTGACAAACTAAGTGGTGTGTAATTCTCTGTTCCATAGAAGATTCACTGATCCCTGTACTTTTGACCAATTTATTTTCACGACGTCTTCCGTGTATTCCCTTTCTCATGATTTGTGATTCTCAATTCTGCCAGCTCTGTTGAGACATGGAACCGAAGCCGTGAGGCGGACATCATCATTTTGTCAGATTAAGTGTGGAGTTACAAGGTACTCTATTGGCAACCTCATAGACCTGCATCAACTATCATTACAAGTAGAGCATTTCCGTGCTCTTAAGTCAATCTATTAGGGAAAAATCAAAGGCTTTTGTCCCTGTTAATTATTTTTTGTTCTATTGTATGTAGGCATCTTATCTATCTGTAACATGTGATGTGTGCAACTATAGAAATGTTAGGCTATAATAGCAATTCTTTGCAACACATGTTCTCATACATTTATACTTACTGCTAGAATGTATTTGCTGCATTGCTTTGGGTGTTGAACCGTGCATTGATTGCATATTACATTGATTTGGATTTGGATTGTACACTGAAAATTTAGGTGTTTTTGGAGAGCTGACTGTACAATAAAATGATCTACCTTGCAGTATCATTTTTTCACAAAGGAAGAAATTTGGAGTAATTACGGCCTTGGCGCTCTTCATGTTGTGAGAGAACCTGTTCAGTAGGATGCCGACATGCATGAGGAAGCCAACGGACAGCCAGAGCTGGAAGGCGTGGAGCTTGAGCTGCAGTGACGACGACAACTTGGGTGTCAGCTGCAAAAAACTGCAGTTCAAAGTGTTCAACCAAGTGTAAGTTTGCAGTAAGTCAATAATTGCAGTTCTACAATGACACATTCAGACTTGCATCCAAAGTTAGATAGGAACATGGAAAGAATCTCCGAAACTTATTTACAGGGCAGAGAAAACTTCACACCTATTATCTTCAGTGGTTGAACTCTCTTGTAGCTTTGGTTCAGATCCTAAAGCTATATGAAGCACCATAGATTGAGTTTGCAAGCAAAAGGATCACACAACCTGATAGTACTGGTAGCAGTCTTTTTCTTCCAAAGTTTAGCATTGATGTCTGTCAATTTGCAGGTAAGTTACATGTGTGCGAACAAGAGGTTGACCAACAAGTTGTTGATTTCTTAATCTCGGAAACTTGATCCTTATATAAATGGCTATCAGTTAATTTTTTATTGAACTTTTGGTCTCTTTAAAATACCAGTACACGGTATTTAGGTCCAAAGGTAAGTAGCAACCTATTTGAGGGCTCCTTTGATTCAAAGGAATTCCATGGGACTTTTGGAGGGTTAGAATCCTTAGGATTTTTTCCTACATTTGTTGTTTGATTCACAAGATTGAATCCCATAGGATTTTTTCCTATGGAATCAAGTGTACTATATTTCATTGGAAATCTAGCATCCACTCCAACTTCTTTTTTCAATTCCTTTGTTTTTTCTGTAGCATCAAACACTCTATATAATCTTATAGGATTCAAGTGGACATGCCACTCAAATCCTGTATTTTCCTTATTCCCGCGTTTTTAAAATCCTGCAAATCAAATAGGGCCTGAGCAAGTTGCAAACACATCCGGGATCTGGAAGGTGAGCGGTCTGAGCCGCCCTTCTCGGCTCGGTTTATTCCGATTCTGAACCCGGTCCTGTGATGCGATCCCTGTTCCTCCTACTGTATACTGTGCCTCGGCGCGCCTCGCTAGCTGTTGTTGGATTGGCTCGAATTTAGGATGACAAGGTCGTGATCAGGGTGGCGCTTTCTGAATGAGAGCAGAGCCAGTGCGGCCTTCGACCAATTTGGGACTTGGAACAGGATCAGTCAATTGATGTCGTTTTGTTTCTGCGGTTCCACTTTTGTTACCAGGGACGGAGATTGTTGAATGTGTGGTTGAGTGTTTCGGTTCTGCGAGCAGTCATATGCTCGTTAGATTAGCTCAGCACAGGGAAGTCCTATGGGAGGAATATATGAAACCGTTGACTTCAGGATATGTTGCTTGGTTGTTCACGACCTTCCTAGATGAGTATGAATTATATCTCGCAGACCATAATAAATCAATGATTATTCTATAACTTTGAGATGCGATTGGGTTAGATCGGATATGATCGTGATATGCTCTATATTGTTATGTTTGATGAATCGTAGTTCTAACATTGCGCCTACACCAGGTTTTCCATCCACTGCATGGCTGGCTAGGAGTGGCTGTCCGATGGGGTGCTCGGCGAGGTCGAAGCCGCCGCGTACTGGACTGCCGTCGCGCCAAACGTCGAGGAGTACGGCAGTGCCGTGGCCAGGGCCAACGCTTCCGGTGCCGAGAACGTGGCCAAGTGGACCATGTGGTGCGGGGTGATGACCGTGGACAGGCTCCGCTGGCGGAACAAGGTGCTCCGAAAGAGGATTCAAACCAGCGATAATGAGGCCGAGGTCTGCCCGGAGATGCTCAGGTGTATCAAAAGGTAGTGTTTTCTTTGTCAATTTTCACATCAAATGTGTTTCTAATTTGCGGTCAAGCAAACTTATTCAGTGGGATTTGTGATGCATAAATCAATAAATGCTTCAGGTTTTGGGCACATCACAGTTCATAGTTAGATTAGATTATTAGATTAAATCGTGATGCAATGTGCCATCATGGGTATCGCATTTGCGTTCGATGGTATTTGTGTTAAAAATCTTTATGGTTAGTATTGATAATCTCCCTGATTGCACTTGTTTTACTTGTTCTGCTGTTTGGTATCCCTGGTGCTATGTTAATCTTGTCTGGTTGGTCCTGCTATGTATGGTGATTGGTGAATTATAGCAATGGCATGATGTCATAGGAGAAGAATCCGTGATTGCAGACAGCTACATTTTGATGAATTCTGCAACTGGGCTAACTTAAGTGTGTGCACCTTAGGCTGATTGTGTTGTTTCGTTTTGAGATTCCTCACCATGCTATGTTATCATGGTTTTAGGTTTCTTTGTACTTAATTACACGCCGCAGCGGCGACCAAGAAGCGCGTGGCCCAGCTGACCAAGAAGGCCAGGAACGTGGCCGCCGGTGACAAGGAGCCCGGATTTAAGTATCTTTGCTGGGTGTCGATGGTGGTATGTCTCTCTATCTCTCTCTGCATGTAGTTCCAGTAGTTCTATGGTACTTTTTTCTGCTAATTTCTAATTTCTATTGGCTATATACAAGATTGTGAATTTTTTTGGGTGTTGCACCTATAGTAATCAGTGACCTGTACCAACTGAAGATGAACGAGAGAACAAAATAAGAAATGGGTGGCTATTGAATTGTCATGATAGATCAAAATCATGACCAGTTAGTTAGTTGTTCCTCCAATAGCATTGCATGTAAATGAATCTTAATATAGCTCACCACAGCTCGCTCCTCCTCCCCGTTTCTTCTTCAGTTGTGCCAAACTTGAGGCTGTAGCTACTATTCAGATAGTTAAACTTAGATTTTTGTGGTCGGCGTCCTGCCTGGCAATTTTGGAAACAGAGGTGGCACGACTCTATGATATGGATATGAGTACAATAGTGTTTGACAGTGGCACATGCAACGGTGCTCACGGGTGCCATGCTGCTAGGCAGGTTGTCTGCACGGTGTTGCAGTGGTCAGTGGCGGTGCACCTACGTCATGTATGGATCAATAAAACTAGGCATGAGTGCCAGTGGGTTGTAAATACCATGATTCAGTTGCACATATGTCTTTGGTTGGATCAACACGTCGCATTTTACTTAGTGATTTGTCGTGAGTGCTCTTGTGTGAGATTAGCATGTCTTTCATATCTGCCTTTAATGCATGCTTTTGTTTTACCAGTTGCCAGTCACAAGGCTTGATTAGTACCCTGAACGCTTTAATATCTTCTGTTGTTTAAGGTCTGATCTTGCTTATTTTGCTAATACCATATGATACCAATGGATTGAACCTTTCTGTCATTATTATTTAGATTGTATTTTCGTATGCTTTTGTTGGATAAATCAATGGTGGTGCTGCATATTTCATTTCTTGGACGGTTGTGTCTTCCCTGTGGTATCTTTCTGCAACTGAATTCATGGTGCTGCTAGATGTGCGTAGATTATGGCAGCTCGTTTTGAGATGTTTTCGGAAGCCTCACACATGTTCTCGAGTCAGTAACTTCAAACAGTTCATCATCACCTTCAAAACCGGGACAACTTTGAGAAATAAATCAATGTTGTTGATGCTTATATTGATTTTACTTAATCAAAAATATGTTTCACAACATTGTTGAAGCTTTGGCTCTTTTTTACAGCTGACATTTACTGCTCTGCATTTGCTTGGTTTTGTTTCACCGAAGGATGACCAAATGTATGTACATTTACAGCTGACACATTATTAAAGGGAAGAGGATCAACTACCCGATTTTCATCAGTGATGACAAAGGTATGTATGTATACACCGAGTAGCAAATGCCGTTGCCTCTAAATTTTGTTGATGATGTTGTGTTTGACAAACTGTGGTAGGAACTTGTACCCTACCAGGCCTGGGGCGTAAGCAGTAGGGGAAGGAGGGAGCTGGGCGAGGCGATGAGCGGCCGCGCCGGCGGTTGAGCGCCGTCGCGGAAGAGGAGGGAGATGGCGGCGGCGGCTAGGGTTCCGGCTCCTCTGGGAGCCGGGCAATAGAGGTAATAATCTTTTTATTGCTTAATTCCAAAAAGAGTCTTACAGCCTATATTTATAACCTAGATAACTTGCAGAATAATTAACCTAAGATAACTTGTGGGCTAAGATTGCCCGGTGGGCCTAGCTAAACCGGCCATAACACTTCTCCCCGCCTGCACAAACAGCTCGTCCTCGAGCTGTAAGGTGGGGAAGCGCTTGCGGAACTCCTTTAGGTGATCAACTAGCGTCAAACACCTTCTCGACAGCTGGGGCGGCCAGGTCGGCGACGACGGCGTCCTCCGGAATGTAGTCTGCAACCTCCAGGTAGAAGAGTCGCGGGCAAGCATGGCCGGGCGTGTAGGGCTCGTCGCAGTTGAAGCACAACCCTTGGCGGCGACGCTCGAGTAGCTCGGCTGAGGTGAGCCGGCAGAACGGGCGCGCCGCGGTCACGGCGAGGGGTGCCGCAGTAGCCTGTGCAGGCCGACCCTGTGCGGAATCCGGCCCGGGTAGCGACCCAGCGGTCCGGGATGGTGATTCCTGCTGGATGGCCACCGCGCGGCGCTCGAAAGCGCGGGCGTAGTACATGGCCGACTGGAGATCCTGGGGTCCCCGAAGCTCCACGTCCACGCGGATGTGATCCGGAAGTCCACCGACAAAGAGGTCGGCCCGCTGCTGCACCGTCACACCCGACGCATGGCATGCCATGGCCTGAAAACGGGCGGCGTAGTCCTGCACCGTGGAGGTGAAGGGAAGGCGGCCGAGCTCCGCTAGGCGGCTCCCGCGAACCGGAGGCCCAAAGCGAAGGAGGCAGAGCTCGCGGAAGCGCTCCCAAGGGGGCATGGCGCCCTCGTCCTGCTCGAGGGCGTAATACCAGGTCTGTGCCGCGCCGCGGAGGTGATACAAGGCGAGCCAGGTATGCTCCGATGCGAGAGTGCGCTGCCCGCGAAAGAACTGGTCGCATTGGTTGAGCCAGTTGAGGGGGTCCTCCGTGCCGTCATAGGTGGCGAAGTCGATCTTGGCAAACCGTGGCGGTGTCTGGGTCGGAGCGCCGTGTCGAGCTGGCTCAGAGGTGCGAAGCAGCGAGGCGGGTGGCGCCTGGTCGGAGTACTCCGGGTAGGGACCCGCGGAGCTGGATGGCCCGCCGAACTGCGGAAACGGGGTCGGTTGCTCCGGAGCCGTGGTGTAGACCGGCGATGGCGAAGACCCAGCCGCCCACGCTAGAAGGAGGGCGTGAGAGGGCCGGCCGGGGGCCTTTTTGCCCACGGCCGGGCAAGAGGGAAGGGATTTCCTTCTTAATTCTTGCTTGATTAGATTGATACATCTCCTCTCTTTATATAGAGAGGTTTACTTGACTCCCAAGCAAGGCTTTCTTGACCCCTAAGAAAGCGACTCTTATCTCTAATTAACCCTAAGACTAATGGGTCCATTAGGCCCATTGCGTACTCTAACACTACACCCCACCTGGACATGCAGCTTGTCCTCAAGCTGCAGCCTAACCAACTTATAACCATGACTCGACGCAACCCAAACCTAACACCTAAAAACAAGCCTTTTACATCTCGGCTTGTTTTATTATTCTCAACCTGAAATGGACTGGAACGATTTATTTTGGACCTCTTAACAAAAAGTGGATACCATCCGCACGTCGGACGTGCACGTGTACAAGCACCTGGATCCCATGGACACCATCTGGACAATAGGAGTGCATGTGTATGGCCACCTGGAAGTGGTCGCAAGAGTGACCAGCAGAGGCGCCCTTGCGGCGCCCGGTGACGGAATGCAATGGTGCTACGTGGTGCGTTGTTGTCGGTGACACCATGCCTTCTTCCTGCCGGACGGCTGTTGGTCTGCACCGCACAGGGAAGAGTGGGGGGCTTGCGATGGAGAATGACGAGGAGGGGTGCGCCCCCCCAACCGCCAATGTCGCAGACTTGGAGGTCGCTGCCCGTGGGGAAAACAGCATGCCCGCTGCCCGTGGGGGAAACTGCATGCCCAAGATCCCCGGCGGAGCGGATGAGATCGAGGTCCTTTGCGCAGCGAAGGGCAACTTGGAGGAGCGGCAGCTGCAGACCACGCATCTCCCGCACACGCCGACGCGCTAGGAGGCCGCGCGCAGTAGCCTGCAGCCTCACCGCCGCCGACACGTGGCGGGTAGCGATCCAAGACTCAAGCGGTGACAGCGACGGCGGGGACTGGACTTGGTGGAGCGGGACTCCCGCCGACGCGGTCGATGCGGGGCCGGAGCTAACCGGCGGTGGCGCACCGGGCAGCGGCAGCGGCTGCTGCGGCGGAGCGCCGGGCGCGGCGGAGGCCGGCAGGAGCGGCGGCTGCCAGTGCAGCCAGGGCTGAGCGGTGGTGGCGATGGATGTCAGCTGCAGTGGCCCGGCGAGCGCGGCGGGGGCCGCTTGGTGCGGCGGCTGCCACGGCAGCCACGGCGGCGCGGTGGCGGTGATGGGCGGCGCAGCCGGGTGCGGCCCATAGGACCCGGCCAAGAACAGGTGGATCTCCTGGAACGCCTGTGTTAGGTCCCGCAGCGTCCCGGACACCTCCGGGGTGAGGACGACGGGGGCGGGCGCGACGGAGGATCCCGGCGCGGGCAGGAGCGGGGCGACGGTCGTGACCGGCAGCGGAAGAGACGGGTTGGGCGGCGGTGAAGACATGATCGAACCGAAGCTAGCTGATACCAAATTGTTATGGCGCTGCTAGAAGGAGGGCGCGAGAGGGCCGGCCGGGGGTCTTTTTGCCCACGGCCGGGCAAGAGGGAAGGGATTTCCTTCTTAATTCTTGCTTGATTAGATTGATACATCTCCTCTCTTTATATAGAGAGGTTTACTTGACTCCCAAGCAAGGCTTACTTGACCCCTAAGAAAGCGACTCTTATCTCTAATTAACCCTAAGACTAACGGGTCCATTAGGCCCATTACGTAGTCTAACAAACTGGTTGGCTCGACTATTCAGGTAGATGCCGTCGGAAACGCCACCGTGCTAGAATGCCAGGGATTAAAGTTGTGTGCAGTGAACGTGTGAGAGGACCAAAAAAAGAGGTAACCCACTGACCCTACATAATAAGTAACATGTATCCGTATTTGGAGCTTAACAAAAAGTAGTTGTGATGAGATATTATTATCAATATAGAGTGTGTATGATGTGTCTAATTTTCACCTTTCTTCCAGGTCATCTTCTACTAATATGCTGATTGGCTTATGTGACACCTTTTTTTGTTATTGAGTAGGATGTAGAATGGGAGATAGATATGGGAAGAACAAAGGATGTTGTGTACTCTCTTTGGATCTGATGCCACCAAAGTTGAGCCGATTTGTGCTCTCCTTTCGTCCCATGTTGTGTCTAGGTTACCAAGTTTGTGTCTGCTTCTATGATTAGTTGCTCATGCTTCATGGTCTTTGTGGGAAACACAACATGATGCCTTGCTGGTTCCTTAGTCCCATGTTTGTTCATATCCTTAATTATAATAATTGTTGATCGGTAGGGCTATGTCTGTTGGTGCCACTATCTAAATAAATCAATTATCTTGATGGTGTCATGTGTTGAGTTTACACAATCATGTAATCCAGGGTTCCAAACTATTGCTAATGGTTCGTAATTTTCTATTTTGTTGCAGTTGACTTGCTGTGTAATTTTGTGATACAACTTCTTCTCTTTTATCGATGGAGGAGGTAGTCAGAAGTTGTCATTTTGAAACGCCTCCACTTCTTCTGCAAAAGATTGGTGAATTTTCCAAAGGGACGGAAGAAGTCGATCAAAGGATCTACTCACCTGAGGTACATCTCATAATTTTTAATGTGAAGTTGTATTTGTGTTATTCCTATCCAAAATTTGTGTTTAATGTGAAGTTGTATATGTTTCATACCTATCAAAAATTTGTGGATGAACTGGTTCCTATGTTACGTAAATAATTTGAGCTTGGGCTAACATTACTATTCATTTTTCACATTGTACCTGCTATATCCGATAGTTCTATGGTAGAAGTGAGCAACTTTGTAGTGGGTTGAATATTACTGGATCTCTTCCAAATGCTTCAGAACACTAAATATAGCTATAATGTCTCTCTTTGCTTTGCTAGAATATCTCTTCAAATTTAAGAGGAGCTTGGTACTATTTTTTCTGATGGATTTTCCTTATTAGTAATGCTTTATGACAATCATAAGATTTGTCTCTGATGGTTTTTCTTACAAGTTCCCAACCATTCTGTTACCCTCCTCTTCTATCACAAAGATAGGCACACCGTTATTGTAATTCCCTATCAAAATATGCTACTATTTAAGCTTTTACATAGCTAAAATATGTTGACTTCATAGCATAGATCAACACTTCTTGAAGAATCAGCAAACAGTAGGCCTGAAGGAACATACCAGTTTAGAGGATATTTCTTAATAATGAACGCAAATTGGCGTTTGTTTCTTAATCGCCACAAATACTTTATTCACACACACAAGAGAGAGAGGGCTGTAATTCACAGCAGTAACTTTTATAACACAACTGGTGAGTGCAAGTCTGCTTCCTCAATGAAAGCTACCTACAAATTCTCAATTTTCACGAGGTAAAACGATACAGACCAAATATATAATCATCAGTAGCCAGACTACTTACACTATACATTCTTCCAGTAGTTTTTTCATCAACCCTTACTTTGAAAGCTTAGGCTTGAAAATTGGGGCAAGAAAGTTTGAACAGAACTGGAAATAGTATATACCGCAACATAGTTAATACCTTCTGTTGTGGCACATCCTGTGTTTTTTCGGCTTATACTTGGGCTGATTGCTCTGCCAAATAGGAGTATTACGAAGCAGATATGAATGAAATGATGCCTCGGCTTTCGTTTTCTGCCACACATGTTTTATTGTATAAACTGGAGCTTCACAACTAAAAATAAAGATAAATTATAGCTTAAGTACAACCAGGTTGCTGAGTTTATTCATATCAGCTAGCACTCTGCCTTTTATCAACCTTTGAATGGAACTAGGTATTACTCTTTGTGAATATGAAGTCAAAATTAATAATTAATAAAGGTAAAATATACCTTTTATGTTTATTCACAGTTGTCATCACGAAGGTTGCTGAGTTTTTTTGTGCTCACAGACCCTGATCAGTTCTACTAGAGCATTGTAATTAACAATCACCCGCAGTTGATTTCATGACCGGTGGGCTTTCAGCAAATAAACAATCAGAAGGAATCAATACGAATATAACCCGTTGAGTTCAACATCCTCCAATAATATAATCATGCCTCGATTGGAATTAGTACTACAATATATAACATCTTCTTTTTGTAGTTTTTTATTTATATGTGTCTATATGGTTTTCCATGAAAATCCAAAAGGGCCTCGAAGTGTTGGAGCTTGGATCTGGGGGGTGCATTGGTGAGCCATCCCTTCTCCTTCACTGGCTTCTCTAGTTTTTTTGTGCATATCATGCCTTGATTTGTGCTCAGTTGGTGTGAAATGTGCAAGCAAAGCTATGTGTGCGATCTACTGCCTGTTATCATGTGTCACAAACTACTATAAATGCATACTAATGCCCCTTTATTATATATGTCTACTGCCTTTTACATTCTCTAGGGCTAAGCCACTACTTATTCCAGTATACTGAATTGCTATTGTCTGCACTTCTATTGTGTTTTGTTATACCTTTTAAACATGCACCGTATGCCATAGATTGGTATGACAAGCACAACCACTGTGATATGTGTGAAGAGATGTGACGTATCTTGATGTTTTTACTGAACCATTATTATTCTGGGTGCATAACGATTGTATGGTACTGTCATTTCTTTTATATCACTGTTTGCATCACCAGGTGTTTACGCTAAAACAAGTCGGTTGCTGCAAGTCTTGCAAGAAATTTGGGTGACAAGGCGTCTGGACGGAACTATCTATCCATCTATCTATCTAATATAGTTTACTACTATACCATGTAAAATCAGTGTCTCCACTACCACTATGGCTTGGTGTGGTCATGCTATGATGTTAGCGGACACGAATGTTTAGTGATATGTTGATTCAGGAAATTTGCATTTGGTTCAGCATGTAGTTGGGCTCTATGCTCTTAGGAGATAATGTTCTGTGAATTCTTTTCCAACTGTTATTGCCACAAAATTGAAATTTGGTATTGACATTATGAAGATTACCGTAAGTGTGAAAGATATTGAGACTGGATCTGTGTCTTATTTATAGCTCTAACTGCACGTACCATATGGATAAAAAAATATCTATCATTTCTAATGAAATGATAAGATTTCTTGATCTTCAATAATGATGTGTACATAAATATCACTAAACTCGATGCTGCCTTGTGATAATCTCATGGTGATGTTGAACTCCATAATGTCTTTGCTTCTATCAAATGTGAATGTTTCTTCTTACTTTTATTTTGTTACTTTTATCAAATGTGAATGGATTACTACTTACTTGAACATTATCTGCATAACCACAATGTCGGGACAGGCACCCTTGCGCCAAGGCGCGTTACCGATCTAGTCAAGAGATGAAGGGAGCGCGGCGAGAGGGTTCTTGAGGAAAGGATGGCCGCGGATCACTCCGCGGAAGATTAAGAATTTTCCCCTGTGCTACGTCGTCATAGTGGCCACGGTCGCCTGCCTCCGTGCTTTGTAACTCCTCGGATTTGTGTTCTGGGGAGCATATTCATTTTTACAGTGGACCGATGATATGATAATACTTTACTGCCCCTTTTTTGTTTCAAAAAAACAAAAAAACAAAAGTGAATTAGAAAATAGAAAGGATTAACCTTTAGACAAAGGTCAACTCTTTTAAGCTCAGTGTCAGCAGCCCTGTCAAAAGCCTAATAATGCCATTGTTTTGTGTTATGCATACAAATTTTACTAAACAATATAGCAAAAGTCGAACGAACATACTCTAGTAAAAAGATAGAACCTTTGGCATTACAGTGCAATGACGATTCCTTTATACTCCCTCCGTTTCTAAATACTTGTCTTTCTAGACATTTCAAATGACTACTACATAGGATGTATGTAGACATATTTTAGAGTGTAGATTCACTCATTTTGCTCCGTATGTAGTCACTTGTTGAAATGCCTAGAAAGACAAGTATTTAGGAACGGAGGGAGTAGATGATATTTTGAGTAGTATCTGTTGCAACCTGTAACCCTTAGTCGTGAAAAATAGCATGCATGATCAACCAAATTGGAGATATTCATTCATTATGCTGTGAGAATTAGGCTTGATTTGGCTGATATTTCCTGGATTTATTTAAGTCTCTATGGTGATATTCATTCAGTGGGACGAGACGTCCCCGTAGACCACAAAAGCACGTGAGTGACATTGTCGTTCTCAATATGTAGTGTCAGCTCAGTATCTCAAAGGTTCTCATAAAAGATAGTGTGTGCATGTGTGCATTCATAGGAACAACTCTATGTGTGTATATATGAGCATCTATGTTGTACTGTATTAAAAAGCAACGGATTTGCTAACTCACATCTAGATGTTTTTTAGTTATGTCACATCTAACTTGTCCACCACATGATAAGGAGCTGTAAGATTGGTGCAAAGTTCTTTTCATTTGTGTTGTCGATGTGTTTCCCGTCGCTAGTGTCCCTCTAGCCTGTTTTTCCAATCACACGCAGTGGTCAGCCTTCATGGGCATATGGGCTTGTTTTTTTATCTTGTCAAATCCGATGGTGCCCCCGCTGCCTTTGTTCTGCTTTTTGTTCATGTCTGGGCCTTTTTGTGTTATTTTTCTTTTTTATCATTTGTTTATCCTAAGCCTTTTTATTTTAAATTCTTGATTGTTTATTAGAAATTGAGTCAATCCTAAATCTCCTGCACCTTCTGCTCCCATCCACCACTATCTTCTCACTCTCACATTCCCCTTTTTCTTACACTCTTATCATTTTATTTTGATTTTTGTGTTTCTTTTTATGAGGAGTGGCATTGTTGATTCTTTTTCTTTCTTTCAATTTTTTGGTATTTGTTTGTGTGTGTTTTTCATGCGGGCACACCATTTGTAGTCGAGATCCGCAAGAAATATATTTTCATAGTCACGAATATTTTTTTGTCATGCAGGCACAATATTTTTTGAACTTTTTGTAAGAATTATCTATGCGTGTCTACACACATGGGATTGTCCCTATGTTCTACAGTCATGAATTTTTTTGCCACTACGTGTTTTGTGCATGGGCTTATCCATTTATGCGCTAGCCCATTTCCTTTTGTTTATTCCTCCTTTTTTTTCTTTTTTTATGTTTGTGTGTCCGTGGCCACACTGTCATTTTGAGCTGCATTTTTTTCTCTTTTTTTTGGGATAATATTGTACTAATGTTTCTATCTTTTTCTTTTTTGTTATTTTCTTTTTTGTTTTTCTTCTCGTTTTCCACTTTTAATCCATAACATTTTTGTACAAGATATTTTTTGAAGTGTGCGAACACTAATTAGAATCCGTCATTTTTTCAAAAAAATTGAACTCTTTTTCAAACTCATGAAGATTTTTTAAATTTATTATTGTTTTTCAACATCGACTGGCAACTAGAGGACGCGTTGTACTTTTTTGTACTTTCCCCAGTTGCAAGTCAGCCATCCACTCAGAACTAGGGGGGACATATGTTTGTACCGGCCCCAACTGCAAGTCAGTCATCGACTCGCAAGTGGGACGCGTTGTACTTTTTTGTGGTTGCCCCAGTTGCAAGTC
Source organism: Triticum aestivum (assembly GCF_018294505.1). NCBI lineage: Eukaryota > Viridiplantae > Streptophyta > Magnoliopsida > Poales > Poaceae > Triticum > Triticum aestivum. The sequence goes on from NC_057800.1 coordinate 692,368,937, forward strand.
AACCATCGACTCGCAACTAGGGGGAAGTATGTTTGTAGGGGCCTAGTTGCAAGTCAACTATCGACTCACAACAAAGGGGGCGTATGTTTGTAGGGGGCCAGTTGCAAGTCAACCATCAACTTGCAACTAGGATCTGTAGTGGCCTCGGTTGCATGTCAACCATCGAATTGCAACTAGGGAGGCGTATGTTTGCAGGGGGGCAGTTGCAAGTCAACCATCGACTCGCAACTAGAGGGGCATATGTTTGTAGGGGCCCAGTTGCAAGTCAATCATCGACTCGGAACTGGGACTCGTCGTACATTTTTTGTAGTTGCCTCGGTTGCAAGTCAACCATCGGCTTCCAACAAGGGGGAACGTATGTTTGTAGCGGCCCCAGTTGCAAGTCAGCCATCACCTAGCAACTAGGACACTTCATACTTTTTTGTAGTAATCCTAGTTGCATGGCAACCATCGACTCGCAACTAGAGGGACGTATGTTTGTAGGCTCCACATTGCAAGTCAACCAGCGACTCAGAACTAGGGGGTGTATGTTTGTAGGGGCCTAGTTGCAAGTCAACTATCGACTCACAACTTGGACGCATTGTACTTTTTTGTAGTTGCCGCAGTTGCAAGTCAGTCATCGACTCGCAACTAGGAGGACATATGTTTGTAGGGGCAAATTGCAAGTCAACCATCGACTTGCAACTAGGGGCGTATGTTTATAGGGGCCCAGTTGCAAGTTAACCATTGGCTCGCAATTAGGATGTGTCATACCTTTTCTGTAGTGGCCCCAGATGCATGTCCATCAACTCGCAACTAGGGGAGGACTTCCGTTTGTAGGGGGGTCGGCTGCAAGTCAACCATCGACTCGCAACTAGGAGGGCATATGTTTGTTGGGCCCCCAATTGCAAGTCAACCATCGACTCGCAACTAGGGGAAACTATGTTTGTAGGGACCCAGTTGCAAGTCAACCATCAACCCGCAACTAGCACACGTCGTACTTTTTGTAGTGGTCCCAATTGCATGTCAACCATCGACTCACAACTAGGGGAAAATATGTTTGTAGCTAGGGGTCCAGTTGCAAGTCAACCATCAACTTATAACTAGGACGTGCCATACTTTTTTGTAGTGGCCCCAGTTGCATGTCACCATCGACTCGCAACTATGGGGGCGTATGTTTGTAGTGGCCCAGTTGCAAATCAATCATCGACTCGCAACTAGGGGGTACATATGTTTGTAAGGGGGCAGTAGCAAGTCAACCATCAACTCGTAACTAGGACGCATCATACTTTTTGTAGTGGCTCCGGCTGCATGTTAACCATTGACTGGCAAATTAGGGGGGGGGATGTTTGTAGGGAGGGCAGTTGCAAGTCGACCATCAACTCGCAACTAGGGGTAACGTATGTTTGTAGGGGCCTAATGGCAATTCAACCATCGACTCGCAACATGCGCATCGTACTTTTTTGTAGTTACCTAGTTGCAAGTCATCAATCAACTCGCAACGTACGCATCATACTTTTTTGTAGTTGCCTAGTTGCAAGTCAACCATCGACTCGCAATTAGGGGGGCGTATGTTTGTAGCAGCCCTGGTTGCAAGTCAACCATCGGTTCGCAACTGCGATGCATCATAGTTTTTTTAGTTTCCCAAGTTGCAAGTCAACCATCGACTCGCAACTAGGACGTGTCATACTTTCTTGTAGTAGCCCTAGTTGCATGTCAGCCATCGAGTTGCAACTAGGTCGCGTCGTACCTTTTTGTAGTTGGCCCAGTTGCAAGTCGACCATCGACTCACAACTAGGGGGGGTGTATGTTTGTATAGGCCCAATTGCAAGTAAACCAGCGACTCGCAACTAGGGGGACGTATGTTTGTAGGGACCAGTTGAAAGTCAACCATCGAGTCGCAACTAGAATGCGTTGTAATTTTTTGTAGTTTCCCCAATTGCAAGTTAACCGTTGACTCATAACTAAGAGGCACCTATGCTTGGAGGGGCTCAATTGCAAGTCAACCATCAACTCGCAACTCGTACGCGTCGTACTTTTTTGTACTTGCCCAGTTGCAAGTCAACCATCGACTCGCAACTAAGGGGGACATATGTTTGTAACGGACCGAGTTGCAAGACAGCCATCGACTCGCAACTGGGACACGTCATATTTTTTTGTAGTTGCCCCATTTGCAAGTCAACCATCGACTTCCAACTAGGGGTAAGTATGTTTGTAGGGGCCCAGTTGCAAGTTAATCATCGACTCGCAACTAAAAATATATAGTTTTCTTGAGCATCCATCGGATGAGAAGATGCATAGGACTTTATTTGTATCTTTTGGGTCTACTTTGAATTTTATAGTAGAATCTTGAGTCAATAGCCTGCCTCCCCCTAAAGTAGTGCAGGACCTGCATCAGTGTCATTTTTACCATTTTCTTCCTCATCCACGCCCTCACTTTATTAAGATACATCTTTGTGTAAGGGAAAGTCTTCACAAACATAGTAATTTTATCTTGAATTTATGAACATTTTAAAATTAAGTTTGTGTGTGCTTTCTTTAATCGTAACCTGCTAACTGGAAGACACGTAACTAGCTTCTTTTTCTGAGGTAAGGGCACGTAACTAGTTTTTCATGGTGGAAAGTAACTAGCTAATCACGAGCTGTTCTAGTTCCGTGTTTTTTTTGCTATGAGCCACGGAATGCTTAACTAGTTTGTACGCACGTCCCGTGATAGCAGGTTAGCTTCCTATCGAGCTGGAATGCTTAAGTAGTTTGTACGTACGCTAAGCTAGCTAGCTAGTTTGCCGAGGCATTACCCACGATGCACTCACGCACCAGCTATGCTAGATTGGCCAATCGGGTTTGCTGAGATAAATGATCTGCGATTTAGTTCATGGCCTGGCTTAAAAAACACTCAAAGAGAAAACAACAAACAAACAAAAAATGCGGAGATCCACAAATAGATGATAAAGTTAACTTAGATGTGACATAATTATGTCACATCTAGATGAGGCCTAGACACACCCAAAAAGCAATATCTAGCACAAAAAGAAAAACCTAATAGTGAGTTAAATAAAAACTAACACGTGCCAGGTAGGGAAGCACTGAAGGCAAAGTACTTCAAATGCATGAGAGTGGAGCTAGCTTAGCAGATTTAATTCTTTTATATATGCCCTCTATGTACATTATAAAAAAATGCTTCTTTGTCCCTTCGTGGACATTCGATAATAAAATGCTTCTTTTTTTGAATTTTTTCTAAGCAGATGTTCAAAATTAAATTGTATATTTATGTTGGCAAACATGTCATGTCATATGTATGCGCTTTTCAAATGGCACTATAGTATTTGTCTAAATTGCTAACCATTATAATTATCTTATTTGTGTATAGTCGCCAAATGGTTGTATTTGCCTCTAATAGGGAGCATTCTATGCATACCATTTTAGATTTGGAATATAAACCATATCGGATATCATTATTACATGTTTCTTCTGCATGGCCATTTTTGTTTCGTTTCGCCATGGTATCTATTTCTTTGAGCATTACAATCACCTATGTCTAATAAATTCAATAAAGATGTGCCTGGTGTGCCTGGCAACGCTCATTCAATATATTGCTTCTTGAAGGATAATGGCATAGAATTTGACTTTGTCCTTACTGCGATCCCAAGACGGAACTTAAAGAAAAGAATAGAGAAGGTAGAAAACACCGTTAGTGAAGTGAAGTATCTACTCTTTGGAACAGCAAGTAAGAGTGCACTGATTGATATTGCTAAAAAGAACAGGAGCGGAATTAGAAATAGCAATTGGAAGGTATTTGGTCAAGAGGTGCTGCGTGATAATATCATGGCAAAGCTCCGTGAGATACCACTGAGCTCGGGTACTAGTCCATGTTACTCGGTGATTGGCATATGTGGTGTTGCAAGGTCTGGGAAGACTACCTTTGCACGGTATCTCAAGACTACATAGAGGAGGAATGCAGCGACGTGCAGAGCGCCAAGGATGGCGAGCGAGACGAACCATGCCGTTCCTGCTGCTGCCGGAAGAGGAGAGCCCCCATCTCCACTCTCTTTTTTCTCTTGCATGCAGATAATAAAACATCTAATACGACCGATCCATGTCTGTATTAAGCACCTCAGTGCACTAGTAGGTCGATCCGGACTTAATGGAAACTGCTGTACATCTCAGTGAAGTAGGAGATCGTACCGCGTGATCGATCTGTATCAGTTAATGGAAACTATACAGTACAGTACAATCAATGGAGGAGGACACAAGGAATAATCAACACTGTAGCAACGTGAGCTGTGCAAGTGGTAGCATGGTGCTCAGTGTGGTGTGTGTGTGCGCGTCGCACAGAAGGAGTCTCATCTTCGTTCTCGACCGTGTTCCAGGCTGACTATGGCCAACACTTGAAGATGTTTACTGTGGGAGTAAATGCCTTCGACCTGGCCTTGCCCAACTCTACGTTATGAGTTTTTTAAGTCGGTGACGTGTGACTCACAGAATACTATGTGATAATTTATGAGCTCAAAAAATGTTGCAAAAACATTTCAAATGACATACTATTTTTGAAGCTAGAATTACAGATGATTAGCCCAGTAAATCACGTACTCTACCTTGTGAATTTTCAACCCCAAAAATTATATCGGAAGGGTCTAATTTTAAAGATCCTATCCCGATGAATCTAGTGGTGAAAACATATCTTAAACCAGATTGGTCATTCAAGAGATAAAATATTTTAATTTTTCAAATAGGAAAGAATCTTGAACTTTTTTGTCCTCTACTGCATGCATGCAGTGTGATGCTCTTATTTTTCCTATCTCACCTTAGATACACATGAAGATGGCATATGTGAAGAGTCCCCATCATAAAGTCTCTTGAACAAAGGAAATCGTTGTAACACATCTATGTCATTGCACGAACCTGGCGTGCCAAAGAAAGCATGTCAAATCCACAAGTCCTTCGCTGCCACTGCTTTAAGTATGATGGTGGCTTCTTTGATGTGGCTTGGTATTGCCAATGCAAACCTTTTTGGGCAGTTCCACTGCCGGTGCATGCAATCAACTAAACTTGGCATACCTGGGAATCCTCTTGATGCTCTAACTACCAACAGTTTTTCTGTGTCCTCCACAGTTGGATCTCTTAGGTACTTTGACCCGAACACCTTCACCATAGTGCGTGAAAATTTCACCATGGAGTTCAGGACTATGGTATCCCCCGTCCAAATTTCAGCATCAATTGCAACTGTTGATTTAGCATAAGTAAGCATCATGAGGGCAACTGTGGAGGAGAGAAGGGACGTTTTTGCAAATAATCCTTCCTCAGCTTGAAGTTGTCATCAACCTTCTCCACGGCTTCCACTGAATAAAATATGCCCTAGAGGCAATAATAAAGTTATTATTTATTTCCTTATTTCATGATAAATGTTTAGTATTCATGCTAGAATTATATTAACCGGAAACTTAGTACATGTGTGGATACATAGACAAACAGAGTGTCACTAGTATGCCTCTACATGACTAGCTCGTTGAATCAAAGATGGTTAAGTTTCCTAGTCATAGACATGAGTTGTCATTTGATTAACGGGATCACATCATTAGAGAATGATGTGATTGACTTGACATATTCCGTTAGCTTAGCACTTGATCGTTTAGTATATTGCTATTGCTTTCTTCATGACTTATACATGTTCCTATGACTATGAGATTATGCAACTCCTGAATACCGGAGGAACACTCTGTGTGCTACCAAACGTCACAACGTAACTGGGTGATTATAAAGGTGCTCTACATGTGTCTCCGATGGTACTTGTTGAGTTGGCATAGATCGAGATTAGGATTTGTCACTCCTATTGTCGGAGAGGTATCTCTGGGCCCTCTCGGTAATGCACATCACTATAAGCCTTGCAAGCAATGTGAGTAATGAGTTAGTTGCGGGCTGATGCATTACGGAACGAGTAAAAAGACTTGCCGGTAATGAGATTGAACTAGGTATTGAGACACCGACGATCGAATCTCGGGCAAGTAAAATACTGATGTCTACTACACAACCTTCTTTTTTTAGACGTTGTTGGGCCTCCAAGTGCAGAGGTTTGTAGGACAATAACAAATTTCCCTCAAGTGGATGACCTAAGGTTTCTCAATTTGTGGGAGGCGTAGGATGAAGATGGTCTCTCGCAAACAACAATGCAACCAAATAACAAAGAGTCTCTTGTGTCCCCAAAACACCCAATACAATGGTAAATTGTATAGGTGCGCTAGTTCAGCGAAGAGATGGTGATACAAGTGCAATATGGATGGTAGATATAGGTTTTTGTAATCTGAAAATATAAAAGCAGCAAGGTAACTAATGATAAAAGTAAGCACAAACGGTATTGCAATGTGTTGAAACAATGCCTAGGTTTCATACTTTCACTAGTGCAAATTCTCTCAACAATAATAACATAATTGGATAATATAATTATCCCTAAAGATGCAACAAAGAGTCACTCCAAAGTCACTAATAGCGAAGAACAAACGAAGAGATTATTGTAGGGTACGAAACCACCTCAAAGTTATCCTTTCTAATCTATCTATTCAAGAGTCCGTAGTAAAATAACATGAAGCTATTCTTTCCGTTCGATCTATCCTAGAGTTCATACTAGAATAACACCTTAAGACGCAAACCAACCAAAACCCTAATGTCACCTAGATACTCCAATGTCACCTCAAGTATCCACGGGAATGATTATACGATATGCATCACACAATCTCAGATTCATCTATTCAACAAACACAAAGAACTTCAAAGAGTGCCCCAAAGTTTCCACCAGAGATCAAGACGAAAACATGTGCCAACCCCTATGCATAAGTTCATGAGGTCACGGAACTCGCAAGTTTATCACCAAAACATACATCAAGTGGATCACATGATATCCCATTGTCACCATAGATAAGCACATGCAAGACATACATCAAGTGTTCTCAAATCCTTAAAAACTCAATCCGATAAGATAACTTCAAAGGGAAAACTCAATTCATCACAAAGAGATAGAGGGGGAGAAACATCATAAGATCCAACTATAATAGCAAAGCTCACGATACATCAAGATTGTTCCGAATCAAGAACACGAGAGAGAGAGAGAGAGAGAGAGAGAGAGAGAGAGAGAGAGATCAAACACATATCTACTGGTACATACCCTCAACCCCAAGGGTGAACTACTCCCTCCTCATCATGGAGAGCGCCGGGATGATGAAGATGGCACCGGAGAGGGAGTCCCCCCTCCGGCAGGGTGCCGGAATGGGTCTAGATTGGTTTTCGGTGGCTACAGAGGCTTGCGGCGGCGGAACTCCCCATCTAGGTTATTTTCTGGAGGTTTCTGTATATATAAGAGGTGTTGGCGTTGGGGACAAGTCGGCGGGGTCTTCGAGGCGGCCACGAGGTAGGGGGCGCCCTCCACCCTCGTGGTGGCCTCGGGACTCTTCTGGCCCATCTCCAGTACTCTGTGGGCTTCTTCTGGTCCAAAAATGATCTCCGTGAAATTTCAGGTCAATTGGACTCCATTTGATTTTCCTTTTTTGCGATACTCAAAAACAAGGAAAAAACAAAAACTGGCACTGGGCTCTATGTTAATAGGTTAGTCCCAAAAATCATATAAAATAGCATATAAATGCATATAAAACATCCAAGGTTGATAATATAATAGCATAGAACAATCAAAAATTATAGATACGTTAAAGACGTGTCCAGCATCCCCAAGCTTAATTCATGCTCGTCCTCGAGTTGGTAAATGATAAAAACAGAATTTTTGATGTGGAATGCTACCTAACATATTTATTAATGTAATATTCTTTATTGTGGCAAGAATATTCAGATCCATAAGATTCAAGACAAAAGTTTAATATTGACATAAAAATAATAATACTTCAAGCATAGTAACTAAGCAGTCATGTCTTCTCAAAATAACATGGCCAAAGAAAGCTTATCCCTACAAAATCATATAGTTTGGCTATGCTTCATTTTTGTCACACAAAAAGGCTTCCATCATGCACAACCCCGATGACAAGCCAAGCAATTGTTTCATACTTTAGTAATCTCAAACTTTTTTTTAACTTTCACACAATACATGGGCGTGAGCCATGGACATAGCACTATGTGAAGGAAATATGCCCTAGAGGCAATAATAAAGTTATTATTTATTTCCTTATATCATGATAAATGTTTATTATTCATGCTAGAATTGTATTAACCGGAAACATAATACATGTGTGAATACATAGACAAACAGAGTGTCACTAGTATGCCTCTACTTGACTAGCTCGTTGATCAATGATGGTTATGTTTCCTAACCATAGACATGAGTTGTCATTTGATTAACGGGATCACATCATTAGGAGAATAATGTGATTGACTTGACCCATTCCGTTAGCTTAGCACTTGATCGTTTAGTTTGTTGCTATTGCTTTCTTCATGACTTATACATGTTCCTATGACTATGAGATTATGCAACTCCCGTTTACCTGAGGAACACTTTGTGTGCTACCAAACGTCACAATGTAACTGGGTGATTATAAAGGTGCTCTACAGGTGTCTCCAGAGGTACTTGTTGGGTTGGCGTATTTCGAGATTAGGATTTGTCACTCTGATTGTCAGAGAGGTATCTCTGGGCCCACTCGGTAATGCACATCACTATAAGCCTTGCAAGCATCGCAACTAATGAGTTAGTTGCGGGATGATGTATTATGGAACGAGTAAAGAGACTTGTCGGTAACGAGATTGAACTAGGTATTGAGATACCGACGATCGAATCTCGGGCAAGTAACATACCGATGACAAAGGGAACAACGTATGTTGTTATGCGGTTTGACCGATAAAGATCTTCATAGAATATGTAGGAGCCAATATGAGCATCCAGCTTCCGCTATTGGTTATTGACCGGAGACGTGTCTCGGTCATGTCTACATAGTTCTTGAACCCGTAGGGCCCGCACGCTTAAAGTTCGATGACGGTTATATTATGAGTTTATGTGTTTTGATGTACCGAAGGAGTTCGGAGTCCCGGATGAGATCGGGGACATGACGAGGAGTCTCAAAATGGTCGATACGTAAAGATCGATATATTGGACGACTATATTCGGACATCGGAAAGGTTCCTAGTGATTTGGGTATTTTCGGGAGTACCTGAGAATTACGGGAATTCGTATTGGGCCTTAATGGGCCATACGGGAAAGGAGAGAAAGGCCTCAAAGGGTGGCCGCACGCCTCCCCATGGGCTTGTCCAAATTGGACTAGGGAGGGGGAGGGGGGCGCCCCCTTCCTTCCTTCTACTTTTCCCTTCCCTTTCCTTCCCTCCTACTCCTACTAATTGGAAGGGCTCCTAGTTCTACTAGGAAAGGGTGAATCCTACTCCCGGTGGGAGTAGGACTCCCCTAGGACGCGCCATAGAGAGGGCTGACCCCTTCCCTCCTCCACTCCTTTATATACGTGGCCAGGTGGCACCCCATAGACACAATAATTGATCTGTTGATCTCTTAGCCGTGTGCGGTGCCCCCCTCCACCATAATCCACCTCGATCATATTGTAGCGGTGCTTAGGCGAAGCCCTGCGTCGGTAGAATATCATCATCGTCACCACGCCGTTGTGCTGACGAAACTCTCCCTCAACACTCAGTTGGATCGGAGTTCGAGGGACGTCATCGAGTTGAACGTGTGCAGAACTCGGAGGTGTCGTGCGTTCGGTACTTGATCGGTCGGATCGTGAAGACGTACGACTACATCAACCGCGTTGTGCTAACGCTTCTGCTTTCGGTTTACGAGCGTACGTGGACAACACTCTCCCCTCTCGTTGCTATGCATCACCATGATCTTGCGTGTGCGTAGGATTTTTTTTGAAATTACTATGTTCCCCAACAGTGGCATCTGAGCCAGGTTTTATGCGTTGATGTAATATGCACGAGTAGAACACAAGTGAGTTGTGGGCGATATAAGTCATACTACTTACCAACATGTCACACTTTGGTTCGGCGGTGTTGTTGGATGAAGCGGCCTGGACCAACATTACACGTACGCTACGCAAGACTGGTTTTACCGCCGTGCTATGCACACAGGTGACTAGCGGGTGTCCGTTTCTCCAACTTTAGTTGAACCAAGTGTGGCTACGCCCGGTCCTTGAGAAGGTTAAAACAACACCAACTTGACAAACTATCGTTGTGGTTTTGATGCGTAGGTAAGAACAGTTCTTGCTCAGCCCGTAGCAGCCACGTAAAACTTGCAACAACAAAGTAGAGGACGTCTAACTTGTTTTTGCAGGGCATGTTGTGATGTGATATGGTCAAGACGTGATGAGATATAAGTTGTTGTATGAGATTATCATGTTTTGTTGTAGTTATCGGCAACTGGCAAAAGCCTTATGATTATCTCTCTATTGCATAAGATGCAAGCGCCAAATAATTGCTTTACTTTATCGCTCTGCGATAGCAATAGTTGCAAGAGCAATTGTTGGCGAGACGACCATGTGACGACACATTGATATAGATCAAGATGATGGAGATCATGGTGTCATGCCGGTGATGATGGAGATCATGACGATGCTTTGGAGATGGAGATCAAAGGCACAAGATGATGATGGCCATATCATGTCACATATTATGATTGCATGTGATGTTTATCTTGTATACATCTTATTTTGCTTAGTTCGGCGGTAGCTTTATAAGATGATCTCTCACTAAGTATCAAGGTACAAGTGTTCTCCCTGAGTATGCACCGTTGCGAAAGTTCTTCGTGCTGAGACACCACGTGATGATCGGGTGTGATAGGCTCTACGTTCAAATACAACGGGTGCAAAATAGTTGCACACGCGGAATACTCAGGTTAAACTTGACGAGCCTAGCATATAACAGATATGGCCTCGGAACACTGAGACCGAAAGGTCGAGCGTGAATCATATAGTAGATATGATCAACATAGTGATGTTCACCATTGAAACTACTCCATCTCACGTGATGATTGGACATGGTTTAGTTGATATGGATCACGTGATCACTTAGAGGATTAGAGGGATGTCTATCTAAGTGGGAGTTCTTAAGTAATATGATTAATTGAACTTAAATTTATCATGAACTTAGTCCTGGTAGTATTAGCATATCTATGTTGTAGATCAATAGCTCGTGTTTAGCTCCCCTGTTTTATTTTTGATATGTTCCTAGAGAAAACTAAGTTGAAAGATGTTAGTAGCAATGATGCGGATTGGATCCTGATCTGAGGTTTATCCTCGTTGCTGCATAGAAGAATTATGTCCTTGATGCACCGCTAGGTGACAAACATATTGCAGGAGCAGATGCAGATGTGATGAATGTTTGGCTAGCTCAATATGATGACTACTTGATAGTTTAGTGCACCATGTTTAAACGGCTTAGAATCGGGACTTCAAAGACGTTTTGAACGTCATTGACCATATGAGATGTTCTAGGAGTTGAAGTTAGTATTTCAAGCAAATACCCGAGTTGAGAGATATGAAGTCTCCAACAAGTTCTATAGCTAAAAGATGGAGGAGAATAGCTCAAGCAGTGAGCATGTGCTCAGATTGTCCGGGTACTACAATTGCTTGAATCAAGTGGGAGTTAATCTTCCAGATAAAATAGTGATTGACAGAATTCTCTAGTCACCATCACCAAGTTAGTAGAACTTCATGATGAACTATAATATGCAAGGGATAACAGAAACGATTCCCAAGCTCTTCGTGATGCTGAAATCGACGAAGGTAGAAATCAAGAAAATCATCAAGTCTTGATGGTAAACAAAACCACTAGTTTCAAGTAGAGGGACAAAGGGAAGAAAGGGGAACTTCAAGAAGAATGGCAAGCAAGTTGCTGCTCAAGTGAAAAAACCCAAGTCTTAACCTAAGCCTGAAACTGAGTGCTTCTACTACAAAAGGGACTGGTCACTGGAAGCGGAACTACCCCAAGTAATTGGCGAATAAGAAGGATGGCAAAGTGAACATAGGTATATTTGATATACATGTTATTGATGTGTACTTTACTAGTGTTTATAGCAACCCCTCAGTATTTGATACTAGTTCAGTTGCTAAGAATAGTAACTCGAAACGGGAGTTGCAGAATGAACAGAGACTAGTTAAGGGTGAAGTGACGATGTGTATTGGAAATGCTTCCAAGATTGATATGATCATCATCGCACACTCCCTATACTTTCGGGATTAGTGTTAAACCTAAAATAAAAGTTATTTAGTGTTTGCGTTGAGCATAAATATGATTGGATCATGTTTATTGCAATATGGTTATTCATGTAAGTTAGAGAATAATTGGTGTTCTGTTTACATGAATAAAACCTTCTATGGTCATACACCCAATGAAAATGGTTTGTTGGATCTCGATCGTGGTGATACACATTTTCATAATATTGAAGCCAAAAGAAGCAAAGTTAGTAATGATAGTGCAACTTATTTGTGGCACTGCCGTTTAGGTCATATTGGTGTAAAGCGCATGAAGAAAATCCATGCTGATGGGCTTTTGGAATCACTTGATTATGAATCAGTTGATGCTTGCGAACCATGCCTCATGGGCAAGATGACTAAGACTCCGTTATCCGGAACAATGGAGCGAGCACCATATTTGCTGGAAATCATACATACTGATGTATGTGGTCCGATGAATATTAAGGCTCGCGGCAGGTATCATTATCTTCTGATCTTCACAGATGATTTGAGCAGTTATGAGTATATCTACTTGATGAAACACAAGTCTGAAACATTTGAAAAGTTCGAAGAATTTCAGAGTGAAGTGGAGAATCATCGTAACAAAAATAAAAGTTTCTATGATATGATCGCAGAAGTAAAATATTTGAGTTACGAGTTTGGCCTTCAGTTAAAAACAATGTGAAATAGTTTCACTACTCACGCCACCTGGAACACCAAAGTGTAATGGTGTGTCCGAACGTCGTAACCGTAATTTATTAGATATGGTGCGATCTATGATGTCTCTTACCAATTTACCACTATCGTTTTGGGGTTATGCATTAGAGACAACTACATTCATGTTAAATAGGGCACCATCTAAATCCGTTGAGATGACATTGTATGAACTGTGTTTTGGCAAGAAACCAAAGTTGTCATTTCTTAAAGTTTGGGGTTGCGATGCTTATGTGAAAAAGTTTCATCTTGATAAGCTCAAACCCAAGTCGGAGAAGTGCATCTTCATAGGATACCCAAAAGTAACTGTTGGGTACACCTTCTATCACAGATCCGAAGGCAAGATATTTGTTGCTGAGAATGGATCCTTTCTAGAGAAGGAGTTTCTCTCGAAAGAAGTGAGTGGGAGGAAAGTAGAACTTGATGAGGTAACTGTACCTGCTCCCTAATTGGAAAGTAGTTCATCACAGAAATCTGTTTCTATGACTACTACACCAATTAGTGAGGAAGCTAATGATGATGATCATGTAACTTCATGTCAAGTTACTACCAAACCTCGTAGGTAAACCAGAGTGAGATCTGCACCAGAGTGGTACGGTAATCCTGTTCTGGAGGTCATGTTACTTGACCATGACGAGCCTACAAACTATGAGGAAGCGATGATGAGCCCAGATTCCGCGAAATGGCTTGAGGCCTTGAAATCTGAGATGAGATCCATGTATGAGAACAAAGTATGGACTTTGATTGACTTGCCCATAGATCGGCGAGCCATTGAGATTAAATGGATCTTCAAGAGGAAGACGGACGCTGATAGTAGTGTTACTATCTACAAAGCTAGAATTATCGCAAAAAGGTTTTCGACAAGTTCAAAGTGTTGACTACGATGAGATTTTCTCACTCGTAGAGATGCTTAAGTCTGTCCGAATCATGTTAGCAATTGCCACATTTGGTGAAATCTGGCAAATGGATATCAAAACTGCATTCCTAAATGGATTTCTGGAAGAAGATTTGTATATGATGCAACTAGGAGATTTTAACGATCCAAAGGGTGCTAACAAAATGTGCAAGCTCCAGCGATCCATCTATGGACTGGTGCAAGCATCTCGGAGTTGGAATATATGCTTTGATCAGTTGATCAAAGCATATAGTTTTATACGGACTTGCGGTGAAGCCTGTATTTACAAGAAAGTGAGTGGAGCACTACAACATTTCTGATAAGTATATGTGAATGACATATTGTTGATCGGAGATAATGTAGAATTATTCTGCAAAGCATAAAGGAGTGTTTGAAAGGAGTTTTTCAAAGAAAGACCTCGGTGAAGCTACTTACATATTGAGCATCAAGATCTATAGAGATAGATCAAGACGCTATATAAGTTTTTCAATGAGTACATACCTTGACAAGATTTTGAAGTAGTTCAAAATGGAACAGTCAAAGAAAGAGTTCTTGCCTGTGTTACAAGGTGTGAAACCAAGTAAGACTCAAAGCCTGACCACGGCAGAAGATAGAAAGAGAATGAAAGTCATTCCCTATGCCTTGTCCATAGGTTCTATAAAATATGCCATGCTTCAAGGAAATATGCCCTAGAGGCAATAATAAAGTTATTATTTATTTCCTTATATCATGATAAATGTTTATTATTCATGCTAGAATTGTATTAACCGGAAACATAATACATGTGTGAATACATAGACAAACAGAGTGTCACTAGTATGCCTCTACTTGACTAGCTCGTTAATCGAAGATGGTTATGTTTCCTAACCATGAACAAAAGAGTTGTTATTTGATTAACGGGATCACATCATTAGAAGAATGATGTGATTGACATGACCCATTCCATTAGCTTAGCACCCGATCGTTTAGTATGTTGCTATTGCTTTCTTCATGACTTATACATGTTCCTATGACTATGAGATTATGCAACTCCCGTTTGCCGGAGGAACACTTTGTGTGCTACCAAATGTCACAACATAACTGGGTGATTATAAAGGAGCTCTACAGGTGTCTCCAAAGGTACATGTTGGGTTGGCGTATTTCGAGATTAGGATTTGTCACTCCGTTTGTCGGAGAGGTATCTCTGGGCCCTCTCGGTAATGCACATCAAATAAGCCTTGCAAGCATTACAACTAATGAGTTAGTTGCAAGATGATGTATTACGAAACGAGTAAAGAGACTTGCCGGTAACGAGATTGAACTAGGTATTGAGATACCGACGATCGAATCTCGGGCAAGTAACATACCGATGACAAAGGGAACAACGTATGTTGTTATGCGGTCTGACCGATAAAGATCTTCGTAGAATATGTGGGAGCCAATATGAGCATCCAGGTTTCGCTATTGGTTATTGACCGGAGACGTTCTCGGTCATGTCTACATTGTTCTCGAACCCGTAGGGTCCGCACGCTTAAGGTTTTGATGACCATTATATCATGAGTTTATGCATTTTGATGTACCGAAGTTTGTTCGGAGTCCCGGATGTGATCACGGACATGACGAGGAGTCTCGAAATGGTCGAGACATAAATATTGATATATTGGAAGCCTATATTTGGATATCGGAAGTGTTCCGGGTGAAATCGGGATTTTACCGGAGTACCGAGAGATTACCGGAACCCCCCGGGAGGTATATGGGCCTTAGTGGGCTTTAGTGGAAGAGAGGAGAGGTGGCTAGGGATGGGCCGCGCGCCCCTCCCCCCTAGTCCGAATAGGACAAGGAGAGGGGGGCGGCGCCCCCCCTTCCTTCTCTCTCTCCTCTTTCCCCCTCCCGAATCCTATTCCAACTATGAAAGGGGGGAATCCTACTCCCGGTGGGAGTAGGACTCCTCCTGGCGCGCCCTCCTCCTGGCCGGCCGCACCTTCCCCTGCTCCTTTATATACGGGGGCTGGGGGCACCCCTAGACACACAAGTTGATCTTCGTGATCGTTCTCTTAGCCGTGTGCGGTGCCCCCTTCCACCATAATCCTCGATAATATTGTAGCGGTGCTTAGACGAAGCCCTGCGACGGTAGAACATCAAGATCGTCACCACGCCGTCGTGCTGATGGAACTCTTCCCCGACACTTTGCTGGATCGGAGTCCGGGGATCGTCATCGAGCTGAACGTGTGCTAGAACTCGGAGGTGCCGTAGTTTCGGTGCTTGATCGGTCGGGTTGTGAAGACGCACGACTACATCAACCGCGTTGTCATAACACTTCCGCTGTCGGTCTACGAGGGTACATAGATCACACTCTCCCCTCTCATTGCTATGCATCACCATGATCTTGCTTGTGCGTAGGAAATTTTTGAAATTACTATGTTCCCCAACAATGCTGTGTACCAGATCTATTGTATACCCTACACTGTTTTTGGCAAGGGAGGACAATAGTGATCTAGGAGTAGATCACTGGACAGCGGTCAAAATTATCCTTAGTGGAATAAGGATATGTTTCTCGATTATGGAGGTGACAAAAAGGTTTGTCGTAAAGGGTTACGTCGATACTAATTTTGACACTGATCCAGATCACTCTAAATCTAAATCTGGATACATATTGAAAGTGAGAGCAATTAGCTAGAGTAGCTCCGTGCAGAGCATTGTTGACATAGAAATTTGCAAAATACTTACGAATCTGAATGTGGCAGACCCGTTGACTAAACTTCTCTCACAAGCAAAACATGATCACACCTTAGTACTCTTTGGGTGTTAATCACATAGCGATGTGAACTAGATTATTGACTCTAGTAAACCCTTTGAGTGTTAGTCACATGTCGATGTGAACTATGGGTGTTAATCACATGGTGATGTGAACTATTGGTATTAAATCACATGGCGATGTGAACTAGATTATTGACTCTAGTGCAAGTGGGAGACTGAAGGAAATATGCCCTAGAGGCAATAATAAAGTTATTATTTATTTCCTTATATCATGATAAATATTTATTATTCATGCTAGAATTGTATTAACCGGAAACATAATACATGTGTGAATACATAGAAAAACAGAGTGTCACTAGTATGCCTCTACTTGACTAGATCGTTGATCAACGATGGTTATGTTTCCTAACCATAGACATGAGTTGTCATTTGATTAACGGGATCACATCATTAGGAGAATAATGTGATTGACTTGACCCATTCCGTTAGCTTAGCACTTGATCGTTTAAATTTGTTGCTATTGCTTTCTTCATGACTTATACATGTTCCTATGAGTATGAGATTATGCAACTCCCGTTTACCTGAGGAACACTTTGTGTGCTACCAAACGTCACAACATAACTGGTGATTATAAAGGTGCTCTATAGGTGTCTCCGAAGGTACTTGTTGGGTTGGCATATTTCGAGATTAGGATTTGTCACTCTGATTGTCAGAGAGGTATCTCTAGGCCCACTCGGTAATGCACATCACTATAAGCCTTGCAAGCATCGCAACTAATGAGTTAGTTGCGGGATGATGTATTATGGAACGAGTAAAGAGACTTTCCGGTAACGAGATTGAACTAGGTATTGAGATACCGACGATCGAATCTCTGACGAGTAACATACCGATGACAAAGGGAACAACGTATATTGTTATGCGGTTTGACCGATAAAGATATTCGTAGAATATGTAGCAGCCAATATGAGCATCCAGGTTCCGCTATTGGTTGTTGACCGGAGACATGTCTCGGTCATGTCTACATAGTTCTCGAACCCGTAGGGTCCGCACGCTTAAAGTTCGATGACGGTTATATCATGAGTTTATGTGTTTTGATGTACCGAAGGAGTTCGGAGCCCCGGATGAGATCGGGTACATGACGAGGAGTCTCGAAATGGTCGAGACGTAAAGATCGATATATTGGACGACTATATTCGGACATCGGAAAGGTTCCAAGTGATTCGGGTATTTTCGTGAGTACCGGAGAGTTGCGGGAATTCGTATTGGGCCTTAATGGGCCATACAGGAAAGGAGAGAAAGGGCTCAAAGGATGGCCGCACCCCTCCCCATGGGCTGGTCCAAATTGGACTAGGAGGGGGGCGCCCTTCCTTCTTTCTCCTTTTCCCTTCCCTTTCCTTCCCTCCTACTCCTACTAATTGGAAGGGCTCCTAGTTCTACTAGGAAAGGGTGAATCCTACTCCCGGTGGGAGTAGGACTCCCCTAGGGCGCGCCATAGAGAGGGCCGGCCCCTCCCCTCCTCCACTCCTTTGTATGCGTGGCCAGGGGGCACCCCATAGACACATCAATTGATCTCTTGATATCTTAGCCGTGTGCGGTGCCCCCCTCCACTATAATCCACCTCGATCATACCGTAGCGGTGCTTAGGCGAAGCCCTGCGTCGGTAGAACATCATCAATGTCACCACGCCGTCGTGCTGAAGAAACTCTCCCTCAACACTCGGCTGGATCGGAGTTCGAGGGACGTCATCGAGTTGAACGTGTGCAGAACTCGGAGGTGCCGTGCGTTCGGTACTTGATCAGTCGGATCGTGAAGACGTACGACTACATCAACCGTGTTGTGCTAACGCTTCCGCTTTCAGTCTATGAGGGTACGTTGACAACACTATCCCCTCTCATTGCTATGCATCACCATGATCTTGCGTGTGCGTAGGAATTTTTTTGAAATTACTACGTTCCCCAACACTATGGGTGGATGATACGTCTCCAACGTATCTATATTTTTTGATTGCTCCATGCTATATTATCTACTATTTTGGACTATATTGGGCTTTATTTTCCACTTTTATATTATTTTTGGGACTAACCTATTAACCGGAGGCCCAGCCCAGAATTGCTGTTTTTTGCCTATTTCAGTATTTCGGAGAAACAGAATATCAAACGGAGTCCAAATGGAATGAAACCTTCGGGAACGTGATTTTCTCACCGAACGTGATCCCGGAGACTTGGACCCTACTTCAAGGAGTCAAAGAGGCGGTCACGAGGGTGGGGGCATGCCCACCCCCCTAGGGCGCGCCCCCTGCCTCGTGGGCCCCTCGGTGCTCCACCGACGTACTCCTTCCTCCTATATATACCTACGTACCCCCAAACGATCAAAATAGGAGCCAAAAACCTAATTCCACCACCGCAACTTTCTGTATACATGAGATCCCATCTTGGGGCCTGTTCCGGAGCTCCGCCGGAGAGGGCTGTCATCACGGAGGGCTTCTACATCACCATAGCCTCTCCGATGAAGTGTGAGTAGTTTACCTCAGACCTTCGGGTCCATAGTTATTAGCTAGATGGCTTCTTCTCTCTCTTTGGATCTCAATACAAAGTTCTCCCCCTCCCTTGTGGAGATCTATTCGATGCAATCTTCTTCTTTTTGCGGTGTGTTTGTTGAGACTGATGAATTGTGGGTTTATGATCAAGTCTATCTATGAATAATATTTGAATCTTCTCTGAATTATTTTATGTATGATTGGTTATCTTTGCAAGTCTCTTCGAATTATCGTTTGGTTTGGCCAACTAGATTGGTAGTTCTTGCCATGGGAGAAGTGCTTAGCTTTGGGTTCGATCTTGCGGTGTCCTTTCCCAGTGACAGAAGGGGCAGCAAGGCACGTATTGTATCATTGCCATCGAGGATAACAAGATGGGGTTTATTTCAAATTGCATGAATTTATCTCTCTACATCATGTCATCTTGCTTAAAGCGTTACTCTGTTTTTAACTTAATACTCTAGATGCATGCTGGATAGCGGTCGATGAATGGAGTAATAGTATTAGATGCAGAATCGTTTCGGTCTACTTGTCACGGACGTGATGCCTATATACATGATCATGCCTAGATATTCTCATAACTATGCTCAATTCTGTCAATTGCTCAACAGTAATTTGTTCACCCACCGTAGAATACTTATGCTCTTGAGAGAAGCCACTAGTGAAACCTATGGCCCTCGGGTCTATTCTCATCATATCAATCTCCATCACTTTAATCTTACTTTGCTTTTTTACTTTGCCTTTTACTTTTCACTTTGCATCTCTATACCAAAAATACCAAAAATATTGTATCTATCAGATCCCACTCTCATAAGTGACCGTGAAGGGATTGACAACCCCTAATCGCGTTGGTTGCAAGTAGCTGTCGTTTTGTGCAGGTACGAGGGACTTGAGCGTGGCCTCCTACTGGATTGATAACTTGGTTCTCAAAAACTGAGGGAAATACTTACGCTACTCTGCTGCATCATCCTTTCCTCTTCGGGGAAATCCAACGCAAGCTCAAGAGGTAGCAAGAAGAATTTCTGGCACCGTTGCCAGGGAGTCTACGCAAAAAGTCAACATACCAAGTACCCATCACAATCCATATCTCTCGCATTACTTTATTTGCCATTTGCCTCTCGTTTTCCTCTCCCCCACTTCACCCTTTCCGTTTTATTCGCCCTCTCTCTCTCTCTCTCTCTCTCTCTCTCTCTATCCTCCCTCTCTATTTGCCTCTTTTTGCCCGCTTGCCTTTTGTTTGCTCATGTGTTGGATTGCTTGTTTGTTGCGATGGCTCAAGATACTACCAAATTGTGTGACTTCACCAATACCAATAATAATGATTTCCTTAGTACTCCAATTGCTCCTCTTGCCAATACTGAATCTTGTGAAATCAATATTTCTTTATTGAATCTTGTTATGAAAGATCAATTTGCCGGCCTTCCTAGTGAAGATGCCGCTACTCATCTGAATAGCTTCGTTGATTTATGTGATATGCAAAAGAAAAAAAGATGTCGATAATGATGTCGTTAAATTGAAGCTATTTCCTTTTTCGCTTAGAGATCGTGCTAAAGCTTGGTTTTTGTATTTGCCTAAAAATAGTATTGATTCTTGGAACAAGTGCAAAGATGCTTTTATCTCTAAGTATTTCCCTCCCGCTAAGATCATATCTCTTAGAAACGATATTATGAACTTTTAGCAACTTGATCATGAACATGTTGCACAAGCTTGGGAGAGAATGAAATTAATGATACGTAATTGCCCTACTCATGGTTTGAATTTGTGGATGATTATACAATTTTGTTATGCCGGATTGAATTTTGCTTCTAGAAATCTTTTAGATTCGGCCGCGGGAGGCACTTTTATGGAAATCACTTTAGGAGAAGCTACTAAACTCCTAGATAATATTATGGTTAATTATTCTCAATGGCATACTGAAAGATCTTCTAATAAAAAAGTGCATGCGATAGAAGAAATCAATGTTTTGAGTGGAAAGATGGATGAACTTATGAAATTATTTGCTACTAAGAGTGTTTCTTCTGATCCTAATGATATGCCTTTGTCTACTTTGATTGAGAATAACAATGAATCTATGGATGTGAATTTTGTTGATAGGAATAATTTTGGTAACAACGCTTATAGAGGGAATTTTAATCCTTGGCCATATCCTAGTAATCCTTCTAATAATTATGGGAATTCCTACAACAACTATTATGGAAATTATAATAAGATGCCCTCTGAATTTGAGAATAATGTTAAAGAGTTTATGAATTCACAAAAGAATTTTAATGCTTTGCTTGAAGAGAAATTGCTTAAAATTGATGATTTGGCTAGGAACATTGATAGAATTTCTCTTGAGGTTGATTCTTTAAAGCTTAGATCCATTCCTCCTAAGCATGATATCAATGAGTCTCTCAAAGCCATGCGAATTTCCATTGATGAGTGCAGGGAAAGAACCGCTAGGATGCGTGCTTCCAAAGATGCCTTTATTAAAGCGTGTTCTTCCAATTCCTATGAAAATCAAGATGAAGATCTAAAAGTTATTGATGTGTCTCCTATTAAATCTTTGTTTTGCAATATGAATCTTGATGAAACTGAATATGATCTTCCTTTACCTAGAAGGCATTCTAAAAATTTGGAGTATTTAGATCTTTATGATGAAATTGATGAAAGTGGGACTGGAAGAAATAAAAATCTAGATGTTGCTAAACCCACTATATTGGATTTCAAGGAATTTAATTATGAAAGTTGCTCTTTAATTGATTGTATTTCCTTGTTGCAATCCGTGCTAAATTCTCCACATGCTTATAGTCAAAAGAAAGCCTTCAACGAACACATTGTTGATGCCTTGATGCAATCTTATGAAGAAAAACATGAGTTGAAAGTTTCTATCCCTAGAAAACTCTATGATGATTGGGAACCAACTATTAAAATTAAAATTAAAGATCATGAGTTTTATGCTTTGTGTGATTTGGGTGCTAGTGTCTCTACTATTCCCAAGACTTTGTGTGATTTGCTAGATTTCCGTAATTTTGATGATTGCTCTCTAAACTTGCATCTTGCGGATTCTACTATTAAGAAACCTATGGGAAGGATTAATGATGTTCTTATTGTTGCAAATAGAAATTATGTTCCCGTAGATTTCATCATTCTTGATATAGATTGCAATCCTTCTTGCCCTATTATCCTTGGTAGACCTTTCCCTAGAACGGTTGGTGCGATTATTGATATGAAGGAAGGAAATATTAGATTTCAATTTCCATTAAAAAAGGCATGGAACACTTTCCAAGAAAGAAAATAAAATTGCCATATGAAACCATCATGAGAGCCACGTATGGATTGCCTACCAAAGATGGCAATACCGAGATCTATCCTTGCTTTTATGCCTAGCTAGGGGCGTTAAACGATAGCGCTTGTTGGGAGGCAACCCAATTTTATTTTTATTCCTTGCTTTTTGCTCCTGTTTAGTAATAAATAAATTATTTAGCCTCTGTTTTGGTTGTGTTTTTTGTGTTTAGTTAGTGTTTGTGCCAAGTAGAACCGTTGGGAAGACTTGGGGAATGTCTTGTTGAACTTGCTGTAAAAAACAGAAACTTTAGCGCTCACGAGAACTGCTGTCATTTTTATTTGAAGAGTGATATTTAGTTAATTATTTTTGCAGATGATTAATATATAAATTACTCACGTCCAGCAATTTTATTTTAGAATTTTTGGGGTTCCAGAAGTTTGCGTTAGTTACAGATTACTACAGACTGTTCTGTTTTGACAGATTCTGTTTTTCGTGTGTTGTTTTCTTATTTTGATGAATCTATGGTTAGTAAAATAGTTTATAATCCATATTGAAGTTGGAATACAGTAGGTTCAACACCAATATAAATAAAGAATGAGTTCATTACAGTACCTTGAAGTGGTCTTTTGTTTTCTTCCTCTAACGGAGCTCACGAGATTTCTATTGAGTTTTGTGTTGTGAAGTTTTCAAGTTTTGGGTGAATTCTTTTGATGGATTATGGAACAAGGAGTGGCAAGAGCCTAAGCTTGGGGATGCCCATGGCACCCCCAAGATAATCCAAGGACACCAAAAAGTCAAAGCTTGGGGATGCCCCGAAAGGCATCCCCTCTTTCGTCCACTTCCATCAGTAATTTACTTGGAGCTATATTTTTATTCACCAAGATGATATGTGTTTTTCTTGGAGCGTCTTATATTATTTGTGTCTTTGTGTTTTAGTATGCCACAATCATCCTTGATGTACACACCTTTTGAGAGAGCCATACATGAATTAAAATTTGATAGAATACTCTATGTGCTTCACTTATATCTTTTGAGCTATGTAGTTTTGCTCTATGTGCTTCACTTATATCTTTTGAGCGTTATAATTTTGCTCTATGTGCTTCACTTAGATCTTTTAGAGCACGGTGGTGGATTTGTTTTAAAGAAACTATTGATCTCTCATGCTTCACTTAAATTATTTTGAGAGTCTCTTAATAGCATGGTAATTTGCTTAATAATAATATGCTTGGTATTCAAGATTTGTGAAACTTTCTTTTGAGTGTGTTGAATACTAAGAAAAGACTGAAGCATGATAATTGTTTTGAGATATGGAGGTGATAATATTAGAGTCATGCTAGTTGAGTACTTGTGAATTTAAAGAATACTTGTGTTAAATTTTGTGATTCCCGTAGCATGCACGTATGGTGAATCATTATGTGATGAAGTCGAAGCATGATTTATTTATTGATTGTCTTCCTTATGAGTGGCGGTCGGGGACGAGCGATGGTCTTTTCCTACCAATCTATCCCCCTAGGAGCATGCGCGTAATACTTTGCTTCGATAACTTCTAGATTTTTGCAATAAGTATAAGAGTTCGTTATTACTAATGTTGAGTCCATGGATTATACACACTCTCACCCTTCCACCTTTGCAAGCCTCTCTAGTACCGCGCACCTTTTGCCGGTATCATACACCCACCATATACCTTCCTCAAAACAGCCACCATACCTACCTATTATGGCATTTCCATAGCCATTCCGAGATATATTGCCATACAACTTTCCACCGTTCCGTTTATCATGACACATTCATCATTGTCATATTGCATATCCCGGTACACCGGCGGAGGCATTCATATAGAGTCATATTTTGTTCTAAGTATCGAGTTGTAATTGTTGAGTTGTAAGAAAAATAAAAGTGTGATGATCATCATTTTTAGAGCATTGTCCCAAGTGAGGAAAGAATGATGGAGACTATGATTCCCCCATAAGTCGGGATGAGACTCCAGACGAAAAATAAATAAAAGAGGCCAAATAAGCCCAAATAAAAAGAGAAAGAAAAGAGGCCATAAAAAAATAGAAAAGGCCCAAATAAAAAATGAGAGAAAAAGAGAGAAGGGACAATGTTACTATCCTTTTACCACACTTGTGCTTCAAAGTAGCACCATAATATTCATAGTAGAGAGTCTCTCATGTTATCACTTTCATATACTAGTGGGAATCTTTCATTATAGAACTTGGCTTGTATATTCCAATGATGGGCTTCCTCAAATTTCCCTAGGTCTTCATGAGCAAGCAAGTTGGATGCACACCCACTTAGTTTCTTTATGAGCTTTCGTATACTTATAGCTCTAGTGCATCCGTTGCATGGCAATCCCTACTCACTCACATTGATATCTATTGATGGGCATCTCCATAGCCTGTTGATATGCCTAGTTGATGTGAGACTATCTTCCCCTCTTTTTTTCTTCTCCACAACCACCATTCTATTCCACCTATAGTGCTATATCCATGGCACACGCTCATGTATTGCGTGAAGATTGAAAAAGTTTTGAAAAAGTTAGAGTATGAAACAATTGATTGGCTTGTCATCGGGGTTGTGCATGATTTAAATACTTTGTGTGGTGAAGATAGAGCATAGCCAGACTATATTATTTTGTAGGGACAACTTTCTTTGGCCATGATATTTTGAGAAGACATAATTGCTTTGTTAGTATGCTTGAAGTATTATTATTTTTATGTCAATATAAACTTTTGTCTTGAATCTTTCGAATATGAATATTCATATCACAATTAAGAAGATTTGCGTTGAAACTATGCCAAGTAGCATTCCGCATCAAAAATTCTCTTTTTATCATTTACCTACTCGAGGACGAGCAGGAATTAAGCTTGGGGATGCCTAATACGTCTCCAACGTATCTATAATTTTTGATTGCTCCATGCTATATTATCTACTGTTTTGGACTATATTGGGCTTTATTTTCCACTTTTGTATTAGTTTTGGGACTAACCTATTAACCGGAGGCCCAACCCAGAATTGCTGTTTTTTTGCCTATTTCAGTATTTCGGAGAAGCAGAATATCAAATGGAGTCCAAACAGAATAAAACCTTCGAGAACGTGATTTTCTCACCGAACGTGATCCAGGAGACTTGGACCCTACTCCAAGGAGTCAAAGAGGCGGTCACGAGGGGGGGGTGCCCACCCCCCTAGGGCGCGCCGCCCTACCTCATGGGCCCCTCGGTGCTCCACCGACGTACTCCTTCCTCCTATATATACCTACGTACCCCCAAACAATCAGAACAGGAGCCAAAAACCTAATTCCACCACCGCAACTTTCTGTATACACGAGATCCCATCTTGGGGCCTGTTTCGGAGCTCCGCCGGAGAGGGCCGTTATCACGGAGGGCTTCTACATCACCATAGCCTCTCCGATGAAGTGTGAGTAGTTTACCTTAGACCTTCGGGTCCATAGTTATTAGCTAGATGGCTTCTTCTCTCTCTTTGGATCTCAATACAAAGTTCTCCCCCTCTCTTGTGGAGGTCTATTCGATGTAATCTTCTTCTTTTTGCGGTGTGTTTGTTGAGACCGATGAATTGTGGGTTTATGATCAAGTCTATCTATGAATAATATTTGAATCTTCTCTGAATTCTTTTATGTATGATTGGTTATCTTTGCAAGTATCTTCGAATTATCCGTTTGGTTTGGCCAACTAGATTGGTAGTTCTTGCCATGGGAGAAGTGCTTAGCTTTGGGTTCGATCTTGCGGTGTCCTTTCCCAGTGACAGAAGGGGCAGCAAGGCACGTATTGTATCGTTGCCATCGAGGATAACAAGATGGGGTTTATTTCATATTGCATGAATTTATCTCTCTACATCATGTCATCTTGCTTAAAGCGTTACTCTGTTTTTAACTTAATACTCTAGATGCATGCTGGATAGCGGTCAATGAGCAGAGTAATAGTAGTAGATGCAGAATCGTTTCGGTCTACTTGTCACGGACATGATGCCTATATACATGATCATGCTTAGATATTCTCATAACTATGCTCAATTCTGTCAGTTGCTCAACAGTAATTTGTTCACCCACCGTAGAATACTTATGCTCTTGAGAGAAGCCACTAGTGAAACCTATGGCCCCCGGGTCTATTCTCATCATATCAATCTCCATCACTTTAATCTTACTTTGCTTTTTTACTTTGCCTTTTACTTTTCATTTTGCATCTCTATACCAAAAATACCAAAAATATTATATCTATCAGATCTCACTCTTGTAAGTGACCGTGAAGGGATTGACAACCCCTAATCGCGTTGGTTGCGAGTAGCTATCGTTTTGTGCAGGTACGAGGGACTTGAGCGTGGCCTGCTACTGGATTGATACATTTGTTCTCAAAAACCGAGGGAAATACTTACGCTATCTGCTGCATCATCCTTTCCTCTTCGGGGAAATCCAACGCAAGCTCAAGAGGTAGCAGCGGAATAGAATATAATGATGGGGGTTGTGTGGAGAAGACAAAAAAAGAGAAAGTCTCACATTGACGTGGCTAATCTACGGGCTAGGGAGATGCCCATCAATTGATGTCAATGCAAGGAGTAGGGATTGCCATGCAACAAATGCACTAGAGCTATAAATGTATGAAAACTCAAAAAAAGAAACTAAGTGGGTGTGCATCGAACTTGCTTGCTCACGAAGACCTAGGGCATTTGAAGAAGCCCATTGTTGGAATATACAAGCCAAGTTCTATAATGAAAAATTCCCACTAGTTTATGAAAGTGACAAAACAAGAGACTCTCTATCATAAAGATCATGGTGCTACTTTGAAGCACAAGTGTGGAAAAAAGGATAGTAGCATTGTCCCCTTTTTTATTTGGCCTTTTTTGAGAGAATGCTCTATTAATGATGATCATCACACTTCTATTTATTTACAACTCAAAGATTACAACTCGATACTAGAACAAAGTATGACTCTATATGAATGCCTCCGGTGGTGTACCGGGATGGACAATGAATCAAGAGTGACATGTATGATAAATTATGCATGGTGGATTTGCCACAAATATGATGTCAACTACATGATCATGCAAGGCAATATGACAATGATGATGTGTGTCATGATGAACGGAACGGTGGAAAGTTGCATGGCAATATATCTCGGAATGGCTATGGAAATGCCATAATAGGTAGGTATGGTGGCTGTTTTGAGGAAGATATAAGGAGGTTTATGTGTGACAGAGCGTATCATACCACGGGGTTTGGATGCACCGGCGAAGTTTGCACCAACTCTCGAGGTGAGAAAGGGCAATGCATGGTACCGAAGAGGCTAGCAATGATGCAAGGGTGAGAGTGTGTATAATCCATGGACTCAACATTAGTCATAAAGAACTCACATACTTATTGCAAAAATCTACAAGTCATCAAAAACCAAGCACTACGCGCATGCTCCTAGGGGGATAGATTGGTAGGAAAAGACCATCGCTCGTCCCCGACCGCCACTCATAAGGAAGGCAATCAAAGAAACACCTCATGCTTCAAATTTGTCACACAACGGTTACCATACGTGCATGCTACGGGACATGCAAACCTCAACACAAGTATTTCTCAAATTCACAATTATTCAACTAGCACGACTCTAATATTACCATCTTCATATCTCAAAACAATTATCAAGTATCAAACTTCTCATAGTATTCAATGCACCTATATGAAAGTTTTTATTATACCCATCTTGGATGCCTATCATATTAGGACTAATTTTATAACCCAAAAAAATTACCATGCTGTTCTAAAATACTCTCAAAATAATACAAGTGAATCATGAGAGTTCATATATTTCTATAAAATAAAACCACCGCCATGCTCTAAGAAGATATACGTGAGGCACTAGAGCAAACGACAAACTACTCCGAAAAATATAAGTGAAGCTCAATGAGTAGTCGAATAATTATGCAACTATGTGAAGACTCTCTAACATTTAAGAATTTCAGATCTTGGTATTTTATTCAAACATCAAGAAAAACAAAAGAAAAGAAAATGATGCTCCAAGCAAAACACATATCATGTGGTGAATAAAAATATAGCTGCAAGTAAAGTTACCGATGAATGAAGACGGAAGAGGGGATGCCATCCGGGGCATCCCCAAGCTTAGGCTCTTGGTTGTCCTTGAATACTACCTTGGGGTGCCTTGGGAGTCCCCAAGCTTAGGCTCTTGCCACTCCTTATTCCATAGTCCATCGAATCTTTACCCAAAACTTGAAAACTTCACAATACAAAACTTAACAGAAAACTTGTAAGCTCTGTTAGTATAAGAAAATAAATCACCAGTTAGGTACTGTTGTGAACTCATTATAAATTCATATTGGTGTAATGTATACTGTATTAAAACTTCTCTATGATTCATAAACTCCGATACTACTCATAGATTCATCAAAATAAGCAAACAACACATAGAAAAACAGAATTTGTCAAAAACATAACAGTCTGTAGTAATCTGTATCAAATGTATACTTATGTAACTCAAAAAATTATGAAATAAATTGGTGGACGTGAGGAATTTGTCTATTAATCATCTTCAAAAATAATCAACCTAATCGCACTCTCCAGTAAAAATCGCAGCTAATCTCGTGAGCGCAAAAGTTTCTGTTTTTTACAGCAAGATCGCAAAGACTTCACCCAAGTCTTCCCAAAGGTTCTACTTGGCACAAACACTAATTAAAACATAAAACAACATCTAAACAGAGGCTAGATGAATTATTTATTAGTAAACAGGAGCAAAAAGCAAAGAACAAAAATAAAATTGGGTTGCCTCCCAACAAGTGCTAACGTTTAACGCCCCTAGCTAGGCATGATGATTTCAATGATGCTCACATAAAATATAAGAATTGAAACATAAAGAGAGAATCATGAAGAATATGACTAGCACATTTAAGTCTAACCCACTTCCTATGCATAGTGATTTTGTGAACAAACAACTTATGGGAACAATAATCAACTAGCATAGGAAGGCAAAACAAGCATAGCTTCAAGATTTTCAACATGTAGAGAGGAAACTTGGTATTATTGCAATTCCTACAAGCATATGTTCTCCCCTCATAATAATTACATGTAGGATCATAAGAAAATTCAACAATATAGCTATCACAAAATTTCTTAACACGATCCACATGTATGCAAAGTTGACACTCTTCCAAAATAGTGGGATTAACATTAACTAAAGTCATGACCTCTCCAAACCCACTTCCATAATTATCACAATAAGATTTAACACCCTCCAAAGTAGTTGGATCATTACTTCCTAAAGTTCACACTCTTCCAAACCCACTTTCATCAATATAATCATCATAAATAGGAGGCATGCTATCATCAAAATAAATTTGCTCATCAAAACTTGGGGGACAAAAATTATCATCTTCATCAAACATAGCATCCCCAAGCTTGTGGCTTTGCATATCATTAGCATCATGGATATTCAAAGAATTCATACTAACAACATTGCAATCATGCTCATCATCCAAAGATTTAGTGCCAAACATTTTAATACATTCTTCTTCTAACACTTTGGCACAATTATCCGAATCCTTATTTTTACGAAAGACATTAAAAAGATGAAGCATATGAGGCAACCTTAATTCCGTTTTTTGTAGTTTTATTTTATAGACTAAACTAGTGATAAAACAAGAAACTAAAAGATTCGATTGCAAGATCTGAAGATATACCTTCAAGCGCTAACCTCCCCGGCAACGGCACCAGAAAAGAGCAGAGTTTTGTAGGACAGTAGCAAATTTCCCTCTAGTGGATGACCTAAGGTTTATCAATTCGTGGGAGGCCTAGGATGAAGATGGTCTCTCTCAAATAACCCTGCAACCAAATAACAAAGAGTCTCTTGTGTCCCCAACACACCCAATACAATGGTAAATTGTATAGGTGCACTAGTTCGGCGAAGAGATGGTGATACAAGTGCAATATGAATGGTAGATGTAGGTTTTTGTAATATGAAAATATAAAAACAACAAGGTAACTAATGATAAAAGTAAGCACAAATGGTATTGCAATGTGCAAGGCCTAGGGTTCATACTTTCACTAGTGCAAGTTCTCTCAACAATAATAACATAATTGGATCATATAATTATCCCTCAACATGCAACAAAGATTCACTCCAAAGTCACTAATAGCGGAGCACAAATGAAGAGATTATTGTAGGGTATGAAACCACCTCAAAGTTATCCTTTCTGATCTATCTATTCAAGAGTCCGTAGTAAAATAACATGAAGCTATTCTTTCTGTTCGATCTATCCTAGAGTTCATACTAGAATAACACCTTAAGACGCAAACCAACCAAAACCCTAATGTCACCTAGATACTCCAATGTCACCTCAAGTATCCACGGGAATGATAATACGATATGCATCACACAATCTCAGATTCATCTATTCAACTAGCACAAAGAACTTCAAAGAGTGTCCCAAAGTTTCCACCAGAGAGTCAAGACGAAAACGTGTGCCAACCCCTATGCATAAGTTCATGAGGTCACGGAACTCGCAAGTTGATCACCAAAACATACATCAAGTGGATCACATGATATCCCATTGTCACCACAGATAAGGACATGCAAGACATACATCAAGTGTTCTCAAATCCTTAAAAACTCAATCCAATAAGATAACTTCAAAGGGAAAACTCAATTCATCACAAGGAGATAGAGGGGGAGAAACATCATAAGATCCAACTATAATAGCAAAGCTCGCGATACATCAAGATCGTTCCGAATCAAGAACACGAGAGAGAGAGAGAGAGAGAGAGAGAGAGAGAGAGATCAAACACATAGCTACTGGTACATACCCTCAGCCCCGAGGGTGAACTACTCCCTCCTTGTGTGACGTCCCCGATTTAATCGTACACTAATCATACACGCAAACGTGTACGATCAAGATCAGGGACTCACGGGAAGATATCGCAACACAACTCTACCAATAAAATAAGTCATACAAGCATCATATTACAAGCCAGGGGCCTCGAGGGCTCGAATACAAGAGCTCGATCATAGACGAGTCAGCGGAAGCAACAATATCTGAGTACAGACATAAGTTAAACAAGGTTGCCTTAAGAAGGCTAGCACAAACTGAGATACATATCGAAAGAGGTGCAGGCCTCCTGCCTGGGATCCTCCTAACTACTCCTGGTCGTCATCAGCGGGCAGCACGTAGTAGTAGGCACCTCCGGTGTAGTAGGAGTCGTCGTTGACGGTGGCGGCTGGGTCCTAGACTCCATCATCTGGTTGCGACAACCAGGTAGAAGGGATAGGGGGAAAAGAGGGAGAAGGCAACCATGAGTACTCATCCAAAGTACTCGCAAGCAAGGAGCTACACTACATATGTATGCATTGGTATCAAATGGAATAAGGGTATCATATGTGGACTGAACTGCAGAAAGCCGGAATAAGGGGGGATAGCTAGCCCTTTCGAAGACTACGCTTCTGGCAGCCTCCGTCTTGCAGCATGTAGAAGAGATTAGAGTGAAGTCCTCCAAGTAGCATCGCATAGCATAATCCTAACCGATGATCCTCCCCTCGTCGCCCTGTGAGAGAGCGATCAACGGTTGTATCTGGCACTTGGAAGGGTGTGTTCTATTAAGTATCCGGTTCTAGTTGTCATAAGGTCAAGGTACAACTCCAAGTCGTCCTGTTACCGAAGATCACGGCTATACGAATAGATTAACTTCCCTGCAAGGGTGCACCACATATCCCAACACGCTCGATCCCATTTGGCCGGACACACTTTCCTGGGTCATGCCCGGCCTCGGAAGATCAACACGTCGCAGCCCTACCTAGGCACAATAGAGAGGTCAGCACGCCGGTCTAAATCCTATGGCGCAGGGGTCTGGGCCCATCGCCCATTGCACACCTGCACGTTGCGTACTCGGCCGGAAGCAGAACTAGCCCCCTTAATACAAGAGCAGGCTTACGGTCCAATCCGGCGCGCGCCACTCAGTCGCTGACGTCACGAAGGCTTCGGCTGATACCACGACATCGAGTGCCCATAACTGTCCCCGCGTAGATGGATAGTGCGTATAAGCCAGTAGCCAGACTCAGATCAAATACCAAGATCTCGTTAAGCGTGTTATGTATCCGCGAACGCCGACCAGGGCCAGGCCCACCTCTCTCCTAGGTGGTCTCAACCTGCCCTGTCGCTCCGCCTCAAAGTAACAGCCGGGGGCCGTCGAGAACCCAGGCCCACCTCTACCGGGATGGAGCCACCTGCCCCTTCAGCCCCCATCTCCGAACAGTATCACAGGTAATGTAACTGTGTAAAGTATATTGTATATGCCCGTGATCACCTCCCGAAGTGATCACGGCCCAGTAGTATAGCATGGAAGACGGACAAGAGTGTAGGGCCACTAATGGAACACTAGCATCCTATACTAAGCAGTAGGATAGGAGGTAATGGTAACAACAGTTGTAACAACAATGACAGGCTATGCATCAGAATAGGATTAACGGAAAGCAGTAACATGCTACACTACTCTAATGCAAGCAGTATAGAGGAGAGTAGGCGATATCTGGTGATCAAGGGGGGGGGGCTTGCCTGGTTGCTCTGGAAAGAGAGAGGGTCGTCAACACCGTAGTCGTACTGGGTAGCAGCGACATCGGTCTCGGTGTCTAGCGAGAGAAGAGGGGGGAGAAACAATAAATATTTAAGGAAACAGATGCATAGTGATGCATGACATGGCAAGTATCGGTGCTAGGGGTGCCCTATCGCGGTATGAGGTGATACCGGTGAAGGGGGGAAACATCCGGGAAAGTATCCCCGGTGTTTCGCGTTTTCGGGCAGACGAACCGGAGGGGGAAAGTTGCGTGTTCGCTATGCTAGGGATGCGTGGCGGATAAACGGGCTGCGTATTCAAATTCGTCTCGTCGTTCTGAGCAACTTTCATGTATAAAGTATTTTCATCCGAATTACGGATTAAAAGATATGATTTTCTAAAGATTTAAATCATTTTTTGATTTAATTATTTATTTAAACCCAACATTATCCAGAACAATGAATGATGACGCAAGCATGACATCAGGGTGATGTCAGCAGGTCAACTGGTCGGTTGACCAGTCAAACAGACAGGTGGGTCCAGTGGGACCCACATGTCGTTGTCTGTTATCTAATTAACCAGGTTAATTAGTTTAGTTAATCAGATTAGTTATGTTAATTAATCAAAGTTAATTAGGTGAAACTAGTTAATTAGGCTAATCTAATTAGAATTAATTAAGTTAATTAATTAATTAATTAATATTTTTATTTTTATTTATTTTTATTTTTTTTAAATCCTTTTCTTTTTATTAAACGTTCTGGGGGGTGGGGGCCCCCTTCGCCATAGGCACAGAGGGGGTTTGGGGCCCGACTGTCAAAAGACCCCTGTGGCCTTAGTGGGCACGGGCGTGGGGCGCAGCCCGAGCGGGTGGGCAAGCCCGGCAGGGCGCCGGAGCAGGGAGAGGCCGGTGGCCACGGTGAGCTAGGTAGGGCGCGGGGGTCTCCATGCGGCGCAGCAGGGCGAGGCCACAGTGGCGATAGGGCGCGCGCAGCCCAACTGGTCCCTGGCGCTGGCTAGGGCGGAGGAGGGCGCCGGCCAGGGCAAGGGGCAGGGGCGGAGCGGGACGGCAGACGGCGCGAGCATGGCATGGACGGCGACTGCGGGGCCGGCGAGCAGAGGCGCGAGAAAGAGGAGCGCGGAGACGAGCGCGGCAGCAAGCTCACATTGGGCGTAGGAACGGGGCAGTGGGGTTGGGGAGGACGACGACGACGTGCGTGGCGGAGATGAGGTGTAGGCCGGCGAGGAGGCGCGGGCTCCGGGTGCGGCGTCCTGGCGCGGGATGGTGAGGTCGTCGCGGCGACGGGCGACGGGATCGGGTGTGCAGGGCGGTGCGGGATCGGGCCCCTCCCCGATCTAGAGTGGGGGGCACCGGGAAGGAGGGTTGAGGAGGTGGGCGCAGGCGGCGGCGGCGATGGTGAACGCGGCGCCGCCAACGGGACGGCCTGATCCGATCTGGATCGGGTGAGAGGGAGAGAGAGGAGTGTGGGGGAGTGGCTGCGGTCGTGGGGAGTGGGGGGGCAGTGGGGCGACGACTAGGGTTTCGGTCGGTGGGTTAAGGGAGTGTGTGGGGAGTGTGTGGGAGGGGGGGCCGGCTGGACCGTGGGGTGGGCCGGCCCGTTCGGGCGGCTGAGGCTAGCTGGGCCACTTGGCCCAGTGAGAGGGGGGGTTGCTTTGCCTTTTTTCTGTTTTGTTTTTATCTATTTGCATTTCTTCTTTTAAACCTTTTAAATTATTTAGACATTTTATAAAAATGTGTTTGCTGCACCATAATTACCTTTGTAATATTTGGCAACCACCGAACATTTTTGTTTCAATTTTTGAAAACTTTTATTGCCGACATTAATTTTAATTTTAAATTTGAATTTGACGCGGTTTGAACTAACGGACGTTTAGAAACAGTAATCGGGATGAAATGGCATGATTAGCGTGGGATTACTGTAGCAAGACTATCCGGGCGTTACAAATCTCCTCCACTACAAGAAATCTCGTCCCGAGATTTAGGAGGTAGAAGGAAACAGTGCGGGGTATTCATCACGAAGACGATCCTCGCGTTCCCAGGTGGCTTCGTCTTCAGAGTAATTCGACCACTGGACCTTGAGGAACTTGATCGCCTTCTGACGTGTGCGGCGTTCAGCTTGGTCGAGAATGTGGATCAGATGCTCTTTATAGGAGAGGTCTTGTTGCAATTCAAGCACTTCATGATCCACTGCTCGGATTGGGTCCTTGAAGCAGCGTCAGAGTTGTGACACGTGGAACACATCGTGAACCTGAGAAAGGTTCGGCGGAAGCTCCAGTTGATATGCCACCTTTCCACGCCTTTCAAGAATAGTGAAAGGACCAATATAGCGGGGAGCTAGCTTTCCTTTGATCCCGAAGCGGTGTGCACCCTTCATTGGTGTAACTCGAAGATAAGCCTTTTCGCCAGGTTGATAGACCATGTCTTGGTGATGACGGTCATACTGACTTTTCTAACATGATTGAGCAGTCTTGAGATTCTCGCGAATAATGCGAACTTGTTCTTCGGCCTGTTGGATAATATCCGGACCAAAGAGTGGACGTTCCCCAGTTTCTGACTAGTTCAGAGGGGTTCGACACTTTCGTCCATATAGCACTTCGAAGGGGGACATCTTCAGACTAGCTTGATAGCTATTATTATAAGAGAACTCGGCATATGGAAGAGATTCCTCCCATTTCTTGCCGAATGAGATTACACAAGCTCGAAGCATGTCTTCGAGAACTTGGTTGACACGTTCAACCTGTCCTTGCGACTGAGGATGAAACGCAGTACTGAACGACAGATGAGTTCCCATAGCTTCTTGGAAACTCGCCCAAAACCTTGAAGTGAATAAGCTGCCACGGTCTGAACTGATAACCAGTGGAATACCGTGAAGTGAAACAATTCTGCCCATGTAGAGAGTAGCAAGCTGACTAGCAGTGATTGTCTCTTTGACCGCCAGAAAATGTGCAACTTTAGAAAGCCGGTCAATGACGACAAGAATAGCATCATTACCTTTCTGCGACTTGGGAAATCCAGTGACGAAGTCCATCTCAACATGGTCCCATTTCCATTCAGGAATAGAGATAGGTTGCAGAGTTCCAGCAGGCCTTTGATGCTCAGCTTTGATACGACGGCAAACGTCACACTCCGCAACATAACGAGCAATGTCCTGCTTCATATTAGACCACCAGAATCTTTGGCGAATATCCTGATACATCTTCGTACTACCAGGATGGATGGACAGAGGCGTATCATGAGCTTCTTGCATAACCCTTTTAGTCTTATCCAGGTTTTTCTTCGAACATGGTACCACTAGGCGGCCTTTGAAATACAAGGCGCCATCGTCGGCGATAGTGAAGAATGAGGGCTTTCCTTCTGCTAGATGGCGTTTAATCTTATGGACTTCAGAGTCATAACCTTGAATAGTCTTTATACCAGCTATGAGATCTGGTACGACAGCCAGGGTATTTAGAGAACCCTTAGTAACAACAAGAAGATTCATCTTGCGGAACTCCGGGGGAGGGGGAGCGAGTGCTCCAGGAGGAACAATATGGAGGTTCAGCTTTCTAAATTCTTCGACAAGCGAGGGCTGAACTTTGTGAACCTGGAGGTGGTTGCAGTAAGACTTGCGGCTCAAGGCATCAGCCATTACATTAGCCTTGCCGGGGGTATATGATATACCCACGTCAAAGTCTGCAACAGTCTCCATCCATCTCTGCTGACGGAGGTTCAGATCTGGCTGAGTAAACAGATACTTCAGACTTTGGTGGTCGGTGAAGATCTCGCAACGATTACCGAGAAGGTAATGTCGCCACTGCTTTAGTGCATGAATGACAGCAGCAAGCTCGAGGTCGTGAACTGGGTAGTTTTCTTCGTGAGGGCGCAGTTGACGAGAGGCATATGCAATCACTCTGCGCTCTTGCATTAGGACACAGCCTAATCCTTGACGGGAAGCGTCGCAGTAAATGACGAAGTCCTTCTTAGTATCAGGTGGAGCAAGCACGGGGGCAGAGGTCAACTTGTCTTTGAGCGCCTGAAAACTTTCCTGACACTTGTCTGTCCATTCGAACTTGACACCCTTATGCAACAGATTAGTCAGAGGCCTGGCAATCTTGGAGAAGTTCTCGACGAATCGACGACAATAGCTGGCGAGACCGAGGAAACTTTGGACTTGCTTCACATTCTTCGGAGGAGTCCAATCGAGAATGGCCTGAACTCATTCAGGGTTGACGGCAATACCATCCTTGGAGATGACATGCCCAAGATAGGTTACTTCGGGGAGCCAGAATTCACACTTGGAATAGTTAGCATACAGCTGATGCTCCCGAAGCTTTTCCAGCACAAGACGAAGATGTTCAGCATGTTCTTCCTTGTTCTTGGAAAATACAAGGATATCGTCCAAATAAACCACGACAAACTTGTCGAGGTAATCCATGAATATATAGTTCATCAGACGAGAGAAGGTGGCGGGAGCATTCGTTAAGCCGAATGACATGACGGTGTACTCGTATGATCCATACCGAGTCACGAAGGCAGTTTTTGGGATATCCTCTTCACGAACACGGATCTGGTGGTAACCTAGCCTCAAATCAAGTTTGGAGAACACTGATGAGCCAGCCAGTTGATCATAAAGATCATTGATCCGAGGAAGAGGATATTTATTCTGAATGGTAGCTTGGTTTATAGGACGGTAGTCTTGGACTAATCGGTTTGTCCCATCCTTTTTCTTAACAAAGAGAGAAGGTGCTCCCCAAGGAGAGCAACTTGGGCGAATGAAACCTTTGACAAGAGATTTGTCGATTTCCTCCTTAAGCTCAATGAGTTCATGCGGCGGCATCTTATAGGGTCGTTTAGCTATAGGGGTGGTGCCGGGTTTCAAGTCGATGATGAACTCGACAGCTCTAGCAGGGGGAATCCCTGGAAGTTCTTCTGGGAAGACGTCTTGGAATTCACGAACGACGGGAATGTTTTCAATGCCCTCGAGTGGTGCAGCGTTCAACGCATTCAAGGCATAAAGTCGTGCCTCGGCGTTCTGAACTAGATGAGCTTGGTAAGCTATTATTTGTCAGAAGGGTGTAGCAGATGGACGACCTTAGTGGCGCAAACTATAGAAGCAGTATGCGCTTTCAACCAATCCATTCCCAGAATGAGGTCGATGTTAGACGACTTCAGGATAATGGGAGAGGCATAGAATTCCAGCCCTTCGATTTCCACGGGGACATCGATGCCAACCAGTGAGGTTTGACATTGTCCCACGGGGTTTTTACCAATACCGAAGTGTTCATCTCCTCACATTTAACGTCATGCTTGTATGCAAAATCTTCTGACATGAATGAATGCGATGCTCCTGAATCGAATAAAACAGATGCAGGTACTGAGTTTACGAGGAGTGTACCCATCACGGTAGCAGGCTGGTCTAGAACTTCATTGAGATCAACGTGGTTGGCATGAACACGTCCATAAGACTTGGCATTGTTGTTGCGAGGCTGGTTGCTTCCACGGCCAGCTGTGGGGAGGGCCAGTTGATTCTGGTTCTGATTGCAATCCCTAGCACGGTGACCTGGCTGACCACACTTGTAGCAGAGACCATTATTGGGAGTGGGAACAGGAGCTTGTGGTGGTGGAGCTGGAAGTATTGGCTGCCTAGTTGGAGGAGTAGGCAGACGAGGTGCAGCATAGGTCTGCCTTGGGGCAGGTGCATTCGGCTGGTACATGCTGTTGGGAATCCATATCTTGCGCTTCTGCGAAGACGGGCCCGAAGATGAGCCCATGTCACGGTTGCGCCTATGAGAGCTCTGGTATTCCTGCAGACCAGTTTCGACATTGATGGCCTTGTTCACCAGAGTGGCGAAATCAGCAAAGTCATGCACTAGAAGTGCGAGCTTGATGTTAGCTTGAAGGCCATCACGGAACTTCTCCTGTCTGCGTGCATCAGTTGCAATGTCCTCTTCAGCATAGCGGGACAAGTCAAGAAACTCCCGCTGGTAAGCTTCCACAGTTTTGTTGCCTTGGGTGAGGTTGCGGAACTCACGTTTCTTCCGGTCCATGACTCCCTGAGGAATGAAGCGAGCACGGAAGGCAGCTTGGAAGTCTGGCCAGGTGATGATTGTTCCAGCTGGCAGAGTACGCCTGTGGCTGTCCCACCATTGAGCTGCGGGTCCTTTCAGGAAGAAGGAAGCAAAGGTGACATAGCTGGCAGGGGCTACATCAGCAGACTCCATCTCATAGGTGATGTCACGGAGCCAGTCATCAGCATCCAGAGGCTGAGTCGAGCTGCGGTACACGGTTGGGTTGAGGCGCATGAAATCCTGCAGAGTCACTTGGGCTGGCTGCTGGTTCATATTGGGGCGAGGAAACTGAGCCATTATATTCTCCATGAACTGACGATTCAGCTCAAACTGTTGCATCATCCCAGCCATGTACTCAGGCGGTGGTGGGGCGTTGCCACCACGACCACGACCACCTGGTCTAACCATCCTGCTAATATTTAACAGGGGTAGTTCAGCATTGAGAAATTTGCAAAAACAAGAATCATTCATGATGAAACATGCACAACGAAAGCAGCACGATAGATACTACATAGTAGTCGGCATATCTTACAAAAGAGATCATGCATAGAGTTCGTTACACAGTGTTCAGTACATAGGCTAAGACATCATAGGCGGCACACAGGCTCGCGGCGAATGCATCTAACACTAATAAGCAAGTCTACGTCAGTCCCATGCGGTACTGCGGAGGTAGGTGTAGCCCGACAGCTGGTAGTGACGCGAAGGGAAGACCTCCACGCGAGTAGCCTGGGGTCCGCGGATACTCTGGTGCGGAACCCGATGCGCAGGTGGCAGGAGAGGACCCAATGCAGGAGAGTAGCCTCCCACATCTGGCCAGCCGACGCCCTGGGGCATCACGGTCCGGGCAGGGTAGATCGCAGAACGCGACAGATCACCAGAGCGGACAGAGGGGTGCAACAGCGTCAGAGCACGATACAGGTGCTGACGGGTGGTGTACAACTCGTGGCGAAGAGCTCGGTTAGCTCTATCCAGCCCATCAGCATGCAGAACCAGGTTCTGATGGTAGAAGGGCTCTCGGGTGACAGTGGAGTAGGCAGCAGTGTAGTATCCCTCCGCACCAACATCGGATGCGATAGCAATGTGCCTGAAGGGGGAGGTGTCCAACTCCTGATACTCTCCACGAAGACGTGTCAGAGCAGCATAAGCAGCATCGTGGACCGCCATATCGATAGTCACTCCAACACCATGAGCAGTGTGCAGCACGGTAGTGGAGTCATACTCCCGAGAGTAGAGGTGGACGATGGCACGGTACTGCTCCTGGTTGAAGTCCTGATACTCCTCATAGACGGTGTACTCAGGGTGCCAGCGATAACCCAGATAGGTCATCATCTCAACCAACACAGCAGGTGATCCTGAGGCACCAATGGCCGTCGTGTGGCGCACGACCTGCCTCGTGGGTTCCATCTGAAAACAAGATGTTTTCACAGGAGTCAAATGACAATGTGGATAATGTTCAAATACTACTCTAAAGAATAACTAGGGCTTATCCAACTTTGGGGTGAACGTGGTCACGGGATCCTAGTGTTAGAGTTAGTAAAATCGTTTAACCCGAGTAGGAGAGAGTTCAGTGTCCCAGAGTAAGGATCGAGGAGTAAAAGAGCCTAATACCACCCAGATGGCGATGTGGGCCCGTAAGGCACACAGCCATGTTAGTAAAAGTTTTTGTAATGTCTAGACTCAACTTCGGCCAAGGAGTGTGGAAGGGGGATTCCTACAGGCAGTCGGCTCTGATACCAACTTGTGACGCCCCCGATTTGATCGTACACTAATCATACACGCAAACGTGTACGATCAAGATCAGGGACTCACGGGAAGATATCACAACACAACTCTACAAATAAAATAAGTCATACAAGCATCATATTACAAGCCAGGGGCCTCGAGGGCTCGAATACAAGAGCTCGATCATAGACGAGTCAGCGGAAGCAACAATATCTGAGTACAGACATAAGTTAAACAAGGTTTGCCTTAAGAAGGCTAGCACAAACTGGGATACAGATCGAAAGAGGCGCAGGCCTCCTGCCTGGGATCCTCCTAACTACTCCTGGTCGTCGTCAGCGGGCAGCACGTAGTAGTAGGCACCTCCGGTGTAGTAGGAGTCGTCGTCGACGGTGGCGTCTGGCTCCTGGACTCCAACATCTGGTTGCGACAACCAGGTAGAAGGGATAGGGGAAAAAGGGAGAAAGCAACCGTGAGTACTCATCCAAAGTACTCGCAAGCAAGGAGCTACACTACATATGTATGCATTGGTATCAACTGGAATAAGGCTATTATATGTGGACTGAACTGCAGAAAGCCGGAATAAGGGGGGATAGCTAGTCCTTTCGAAGACTACGCTTCTGGCAGCCTCCGTCTTGCAGCATGTAGAAGAGATAGACTGAAGTCCTCCAAGTAGCATCGCATAGCATAATCCTAACCGATGATCCTCCCCTCGTCGCCCTGTGAGAGAGCGATCACCGGTTGTATCTGGCACTTGGAAGGGTGTGTTTTATTAAGTATCCGGTTCTAGTTGTCATAAGGTCAAGGTACAACTCCAAGTCGTCCTGTTACCGAAGATCACGGCTATTCGAATAGATTAACTTCCCTGCAGGGGTGCACCACATATCCCAACACGCTCGATCCCATTTGGCCGGACACACTTTCCTGGGTCATGCCCGGCCTCGGAAGATCAACACGTCGCAGCCCTACCTAGGCACAACAGAGAGGTCAGCACGCCGGTCTAAATCCTATGGCGCAGGGGTCTGGGCCCATCGCCCATTGCACACCTGCACGTTGCGTACGCGGCCGGAAGCAGAACTAGCCCCCTTAATACAAGAGCAGGCTTACGGTCCAATCCGGCGCGCGCCACTCAGTCGCTGACGTCACGAAGGCTTCGGCTGATACCACGACGTCGAGTGCCCATAACTGTCCCCGCGTAGATGGTTAGTGCGTATAGGCCAGTAGCCAGACTCAGATCAAATACCAAGATCTCGTTAAGACGTGTTATGTATCCGCGAACGCCGACCAGGGCCAGGCCCACCTCTCTCCTAGGTGGTCTCAACCTGCCCTGTCGCTCCGCCTCAAAGTAACAGCGGGGGCCGTCGGGAACAAAAGGTGCCTTTTCAGCCCCCCAAATCCGTGAATCACTTCCGCGGGTGCCTCCACAAGCCGACCCGACTTTAGTCACCACCTGCTATCATGTATAAAGTATATAGTATATACCCGTGATCACCTCTCCGAAGTGATCACGGCCCAGATAATATAGCATGGCAGACGGACAAGAATGTATGGGCCACTGATGGATAATCTAGCATCCTATACTAAGCAGTAGGATTGCAGGTAAAGGTAACAACAGTTAGTAAGCCAAGGAATGACAGGCTATGCATCAGAATAGGATTAACGGAAAGCAGTAACATGCTACACTACTCTAATGCAAGCAGTATAGAGAAAGAGTAGGCGATATCTGGTGATCAAAGGGGGGGGGCTTGCCTGGTGCTCTGGCAAGAGAGAGGGGTCGTCAACACCGTAGTCGTAACTGGGTAGCAGCGGCGTCCGGTCTCGGTGTCTAGCGAGAGAAGAGGGGGAGAAACAATAAAATATTAATGCAAACAAATGCATGACGATGCATGACATGACAAGTCGTGATGCTAGGGGTGCCCTATCGCGGTATGAGGTGATACCGGTGAAGGGGGGAAACATCCGGGAAAGTATCCCCAGTGTTTCGCGTTTTCGGGCAGACGAACCGGAGGGGGAAAGTTGCGTGTTCGCTATGCTAGGAATGCGTGGCGGATAAACGGGCAGCGTATTCAAATTCGTCTCGTCGTTCTGAGCAACTTTCATGTATAAAGTATTTTCATCCGAATTACGGATTAAAAGATATGATTTTCTAAAGATTTAAATCATTTTCTGATTTAATTATTTATTTAAACCCAACATTATCTAGAACAGTGAATGATGACGCAAGCATGACATCAGGGTGATGTCAGCAGGTCAACTGGTCGGTTGACCAGTCAAACAGACAAGTGGGTCCAGTGGGACCCACATGTCATTGTCTGTTATCTAAT
The DNA here is from genome assembly GCF_018294505.1 of Triticum aestivum. NCBI lineage: Eukaryota > Viridiplantae > Streptophyta > Magnoliopsida > Poales > Poaceae > Triticum > Triticum aestivum. Next base: position 692,411,887 of record NC_057800.1, read on the forward strand.
TAACCAGGTTAATTAGTTTAGTTAATCAGATTAGTTATGTTAATTAATCAAAGTTAATTAGGTGAAACTAGTTAATTAGGCTAATCTAATTAGGATTAATTAAGTTAATTAATTAATTAATATTTTTATTTTTATTTAGTTTTAATTTTTTTTTAAATCCTTTTCTTTTTATTAAACGTTCTGGGGGGTGGGGGCCCCCTTCGCCATAGGCACAGAGGGGGTTTGGGGCCCGGCTGTCAAAAGGCCCCTGTGGCCTTAGTGGGCACGGGCGTGGGGCGCAGCCCGAGTGGGCGGGCAAGCCCGGCAGGGCGCCGGAGCAGGGAGAGGCCGGTGGCCACGGCGAGCTAGGCAGGGCGCGGGGGTCTCCATGCGGCGCAGCAGGGCGAGGCCACAGTGGCGATAGGGCGCGCGCAGCCCAACTGGTCCCTGGCGCTGGCTAGGGCGGAGGAGGGCGCCGGCCAGGGCAAGGGGCAGGGGCGGAGCGGGACGGCAGACGGCGCGAGCATGGCGTGGACGGCGACTGCGGGGCCGGCGAGCAGAGGCGTGAGAGAGAGGAGCGCGGAGACGAGCGCGGCAGCAAGCTCACATTGGGGCATAGGGAACGGGGCAGTGGGGGTTGGGGAGGACGACGACGACGTGCGTGGCAGAGACGAGGTGTAGGCCGGCGAGGAGGCGCGGGCTCCGGGCGCGGCGTCCTGGCGCGGGATGGCAAGGTCGTCGCGGCGACGGGCGATGGGATCGCGTGTGCAGGGCGGCGTGGGATCGGCCCCCTCCCCGATCTAGAGTGTGGGGGCACCGGGAAGGAGGGTTGAGGAGGCGGGCGCTGGGCGGCGGCGGCGATGGTGAACGGCGGCGCCGCTAACGGGGACGGCCCGATCCGATCTGGATCGGGTGAGAGGGAGAGACGAGGGAGTGTGGGGGGAGTGGCTGCGGTCGTGGGGAGTGGGGGCGGAAGTGGGGCGACGGCTAGGGTTTCGGTCGGGTGGGGGGTTAAGGGAGTGTGTAGGGGGAGTGTGTGTGTGTGGGGGGGGGGGGGGGGGCTGGGCCGTGGGGTGGGCCGGCCCGTTCGGGCGGCTGAGGCCAGCTGGGCCACTTGGCCCAGTGAGAGGGGGGGTTGCTTTGCCTTTTTTTCTGTTTTGTTTTTATCTATTTGCATTTCTGCTTTTAAACCTTTTAAATTATTTAGACATTTTATAAAAATGTGTTTGCTGCACCATAATTACCTTTGTAATATTTGGCAACCACCGAACATTTTTGTTTCAATTTTTGAAAACTTTTATTGCCGACATTAATTTTAATTTTAAATTTGAATTTGACGCGGTTTGAACTAACAGACGTTTAGCAACAGTAATCAGGATGACATGGCATGATTAGCATGGGATTACTGTAGCAAGACTATCCGGGCGTTACACCTTGTCATGGAGAGCGCCGGGATGATGAAGATGGCCACCAGAGAGGGATTCCCCCCTCCGGCAGGGTGCCGAAATGGGTCTAGATTGGCTTTTGGTGGCTATAGAGGCTTGCGGCGGCGGAACTCCCCATCTAGGTTATGTTCTGGAGGTTTCTGTATATATAAGACGTGTTGGCGTCGAGGACAAGTCAGGGGGGTCTCCGAGGCGGACACGAGGTAGGGGCGCGCCCCCACCCTCATGGTGGCCTCGGGACTCTTCAGGCCCATCTCCAGTACTCCGTGGGCTTCTTCTGGTCCAAAAATGATCTCCGTGAAATTTCAGGTCAATTGGACTCCGTTTGATTTTCCTTTTCTGCGATACTCAAAAACAAGAAAAAAACATAAATTGGCACTCGGCCCTAGGTTAATAACTTAGTCCCAAAAATCATATAAAATAGCATATAAATGCATATAAAACATCCAAGGTTGATAATATAATAGCATGGAACAATCAAATTTATAGATACGTTGGAGACGTATCACATACCGATGACAAAGGGAACAACGTATGTTGTTATGCGATTTGACCGATAAAGATCTTCGTAGAATATGTAGGAACCAATATGAGCATCCAGGTTCCACTATTGGTTATTGACCGGAGATAAGTCTCGGTCATGTCTACATAGTTCTCGAACCCGTAGGGTCCGCACGCTTAACATTCTATGACGATTTGTATTATGAGTTATGTGATTTGATGACCAAAGTTTGTTCAGAGTCCCGAATGAGATCAGGGACATGACGAGGAGTCTCAAAATGGTCGAGGCATAAAGATCGATATATTGGAAGGCTATATTCGGACATCGGAAAGGTTTCGAGTGATTCGGGTATTTTTTGAAGTACGGGAGAGTTACGGGAATTTGTATTAGGCCTTAATGGGCCATACGGGAAAGGAGAGAAAGGCCTCAAGGGTGGCCGCGCCCCTTCCCCATGGACTGGTCTGAATTGGACTAGGGAAAGGGGCGCCCCCTTCCTTCCTTCTCCTTCTCCCTTCCCTTTTTCCTATTCCATGTGGGAGGTGGAATCGTACTAGGACTAGGGAGTCCTAGTAGGACTCCACACTTTGGGCACGCCCTATGAGGGCCTGCCTCCTCCTCCCTCCATCCTTTATATATGTGGCCAGGGTGCACCCCATAGACACACAAGTTGATAATTGATCTCTTAGCCGTGTGCGGTGCCCCCTCCACCATAATCCACCTCGATCATATTGTCGTAGTGCTTAGGCGAAGCCTTGCGCTGGTTGCTTCATCATCATCGTCATCATGCCGTCGTGCTGACAAAGCTCTCCCTCAACACTCTGCTGGATCGTGAGTTCGTGGGACGTCACCGAGCCGAACGTGTGCAGATCGCGGAGGTGCCCTACTTTCGGTGCTAGGATCGGTCGATCGTGAAGACATACGACTACATCAACTGCGTTGTCATAACGCTTCTGCTTACGGTCTACGAGGGTACGTAGACAACACTCTCCCTCTCGTTGCTATGCACCACCATGATCTTGCGTGTGCGTAGGATTTTTTTAAATTATTGCATTCCCCAACAGTGGTATCAGAGCCAGGTTTATGCGTAGATGTTATATGCACGAGTAGAACACAAGTGAGTTGTGGGCGATAATAGTCGTACTGCTTACCAGCATGTCATACTTTGATTCGGCGGTATTGTTGGATAAAGCGGCCCGGACCGACATTACGCCCACACTTACGCGAGACTGGTTCTACCGACGTGCTTCGCACACACGTGGCTGGCGGGTGTCAGTTTCTCCAACTTTAGTTGAATCGAGTGTGGCTATGCCCGGTCCTTGTTGAAGGTTAAAATAGCACATACTTAACGAAAAAGCATTGTGGTTTTGATGCGTAGGTAAGAACGGTTCTTGCTCAGCCCATAGCAGCCATGTAAAACTTGCAACAACAAAGTAGAGGACATCTAACTTGTTTTTGCTGGGCTTGTTGTGATGTGATATGGTCAAGACATGATGAGATATAAGTTGTTGTATGAGATGATCATGTTTTGTTGAAGTTATCGGCAACTGGCAGAAGCCTTATGGTTGTCTCTTTATTGCATAAGATGCAAGCGCCAAACAATTGCTTTACTTTATCACTATGCAAGAGCAATAGTTGCAAGAGCAATAGTTGGCAAGACGACCATGTGACGACACATTGATAGAGATCAAGATGATGGAGATCATGGTGTCATGCTGGTGATGATAGAGAACATGACGGTATTTTGGAGATGGAGATCAAAGGCGCAAGATGATCATGGCCATATCATGTCACATATTTTGATTGCATGTGATGTTTATCCTTTATGCATCTTATTTTGCTTAGTTCGTCTATAGCATTATAAGATGATCTCTCACTAAATTTCAAGGTATAAGTGTTCTCCCTGAGTATGCACCGTTGCGACAGTTCGTCGTGCCGAGACACCTCGTGATGATCGGGTGTGATAAGCTCTACGTTCACACACAACGAGTGCAAGCCAGTTTTGCACACGCGGAATACTCGGGTTAAACTTGACGAGCCTATCATATGCAGATATGGCCTCGGAACACTGGAGACCAAAAGGTCGAGCATGAATCATATAGTAGATATGATCAACATAGTGATGTTCACCATTGAAAATCACTCCATCTCACGTGAGGATCGGACATGGTTTGGTTGATATGGATCACGTGATCACTTAGATCATTAGAGGGATGTCTATCTAAGTGGGAGTTCTTAAGTAATATGATTAATTGAACTTTAATTTATCATGAACTTAGTCCTGATAGTATTTGCATAACTATGTTGTGGATCAATAGCTCGCGATGTAGCTCCCCGTTTATTTTTTGATATGTTCCTAGAGAAATACTATGTTGAAAGATGATAGTAGCAATGATACAGACTAGGTCCGTGATCTGAGGTTTATCCTCATTGCTACACAGAAAAATTATGTCCTTGATGCACCGCCAGGTGACAGAACTATTGCAGGAGCAGATGCAGACCTTGTGAATGTTTTAAGAAGCTCGGTATGATGACAACTTGATAGTTTAGTGCATCGTGCTTTACGGCTTAGAACCAGAACTTCAAAAATGTTTTGAACGCCATGGAGCATATAAGATGTTCCAAGAGTTGAAATTGGTATTTCATACTCATGCCCGTATCGAGAGGTATGAGACCTCTGACAGTACTTTTCCTACAAGATGGAGGAGAATAGCTCAACTAGTGAGCATGTGCTCAGATTGTCTGGGTACTACAATTGCTTGAATCAAGTGGGAGTTAATCTTCCAGATAAGATAGTAATTGACAAACTTCTCTAGTCACTATCACCAAGTTACTAGAACTTCATGATGAACTATAATATGCAAGGGATGACGAAAACAATTCCTAAAGCTCTTTGTGATGCTAAAATCGGCGAAGGTAGAAATCAAGAAAAGCATCAAGTGTTGATGGTTGACAAGACCACCAGTTTCAAGTAAAAGGGCAAGGGAAAGAAAGGGAACTTCAAGAAGAATGGCAAGCAAGTTGTCACTCCCATGAAGAAGCCCAAAGCTAGACCCAAGCCTGAAACTAAGTGCTTCTACTGCAAAGGAAATGGTCACTGGAAGCGAAACTGCCCTAGATACTTGGCGGATAAGAAGGATGGCAAAGTGAACAAAAGTATATTTGATATACATGTTAGTGATGTGTACTTTGCTAGTGTTTATAGCATCCCCTCAGTATTTGATATTGGTTCAATTGCTAAGAGTAGTAACTCAAAACGGGAGTTGCAAAATAAACAGAGACTAGTTAAGGGTGAGGTGATGATGTGAGTTGGAAGTGATTCCAAGGTTGATAAGATCACCATCGCACACTCCCTTTACCTTCGGGATTAGTGTTAAACCTAAAATAAATGTTATTTGGTGTTTGTGTTGAGCATAATATGATTGGATCATGTTTATTTTGATACGGTTATTCATTTAAGTTAAAGAATAATTGTTAGTCTGTTTACATGAATAAAACCTTCTGGGGTCATACACCCAAGGTGAATGGTTTGTTGAATCTCGATCGTAGTGATACACATATTCATAATATTGATGCCAAAAGATGCAAAGTTGATAATGATAGTGCAACATATTTGTGGCACTGCCGTTTAGGTCATATTGGTGTAAAGCACATGAAGAAACTCCATGCTGAAGGACTTTTGGAATCACTTGATGCTTGCGAACCATGCCTCATGGGCAAAATGACTAAGACTCCATTCTCCGGAACAATGGAGCAAGCAACTGACTTATTGGAAATAATACATACTGATGTATGCGATCCGATGAGTGTTGAGGCTTGCGGCGGGTATCATTATTTTCTGACCTTCACAGATGATTTGAGCAGGTATGGGTATATCTACTTGATGAAACATAAGTCTGAAACATTTGAAAAGTTCAAAGAATTTCAGAGTGAAGTGGAAAATCATCGTAACAAGAAAATAAAGTTTCTACGATCTGATCGTGGAGACGAATATTTGAGTTACAAGTTTGGTCTTCATTTGAAACAATGTGGAATAGTTTCGCAACTCACGCCACCTGGAACACCACAGCGTAATGGTGTGTCCGAACGTCATAACCGTACTTTATTAGATATGGTGTGATCTATGATGTCTCTTACCAATTTACCACTATCGTTTTGGGATTATGCATAAGAGATAACTGCATTCACGTTAAAATAGGCCCCATGTAAATCCATTGAGACGACACCGTATGAACTGTGGTATAGCAAGAAACCTAAGCTGTCTTTTCTTAATGTTTGGGGTTGAGATGCTTATGTGCAAAAGTTTCATCCTGATAAGCTCAAACCCAAATCGGAGAAGTGCGTCTTCATAGGATACCCAAAAGTAACTGTTGGGTACACCTTCTATCACAGATCCGAAGGCAAGATATTCGTTGCTAAGAATGGATCCTTTCTAGAGAAGGAGTTTCTCTCGAAAGAAGTGAGTGGGAGGGAAGTAGAACTTGATAAGGTAATTGTACCTTCTCCAAAATTGGAAAGTAGTTCATCACAGAAATCATTTCTAGTGATGCCTACACTGATTAGTGAGGAAGTTAATGATGATGATCATGAAACTTCAGATCAAGTCACTACCGAACCTCGTAGGTCAACCAGAATATGTTCCGCACCTAAGTGGTATGGTAATCCTATTCTGGAAATCATGTTACTAGACCATGACAAACCTACGAACTATGAGGAAGTGATGATGAGCCCAGATTCTGCGAAATGGGTTGAGGCCATGAAATCTAAGATGGGATCCATTTATGAGAACAAAGTGTGGACTTTGATTGACTTGCCTGATGATTGGCGAGCCATTGAGATTAAATGGATCTTCAAGAGGAAAACGGACACTGATAATAGTGTTACTATCTACAAAGCTAGAATTGTCGCAAAAGGTTTCCAACAAGTTCAAGGTGTTGACTATGATGAGAGTTTCTCACTCGTATCTATGCTTAAAGTCTGTTCGAATCATGTTAGCAAATTGCCACATTTTATGAAATCTGGCAAATGGATGTCAAAAGTACATTCCTTAATGGATTTCTTAAAGAAGAGTTGTATATGATGCAACCAGCAGGTTTTTTATCCTAAAGGTGCTAACAAAATGTGCAAGCTACAACGATCCATCCATGGACTGGTGCAAAGCATCTCAGAGTTGGAATATACGCTTTGATGAGTTGATCAAAGCATATAGTTTTATACAAACTTGCGATGAAGCTTGTATTTACAAGAAAGTGAGTGGGAGCACTACAACCTTTCTGATAAGCATATGTGAATGACATATTGTTGATCGGAAATGATGAAGAATTTTTTGGAAAGCATAACAGGAGTGTATGAAAGGAGTTTTTCAAAGAAATACCTCAATGAAGCTACTTACATATTGAGCATCAAGATCTATAAAGATAGATCAAGACGCTTGATAAGTTTTTTCAATAAGTACATACCTTGACAAATTTTTGAAGTAGTTCAAAATGGAACAGTCAAAGAAGGAGTTCTTGCATGTATTGCAAGGTGTGAAATTGAGTAAGACTCAAAGCCCGACCATGGCAGAAGATAGAAAGAGAATGAAAGTCATTCCCTATGCCTCAGCCATAAGTTCTATAAAGTATGCCATGCTGTGTACCAGTTCTATTGTATACCCTACACTGAGTTTGGCAAGGGAGTACAATAGTGATCTAGGAGTAGATCACTGGAAAGCGGTCAAAATTATCCGGATATGTTTCTCAATTATGGAGGTGACAAAAGGTTCGTCCTAAAGGGTTACAACGGTGCAAGTTTTGACACTGATCCAGATGACTATAAGTCTCAATCTGGATACATAATGAAAGTGGGAGCAATTAGCTAGAGTAGCTCCATGCAGAGCATTGTTGACATATAAATTTGCAAAATACATATGGATCTGAATATGGCAGACCCGTTGACTAAACTTCTCTCACAAGCAAAACATGATCACACCTTAGTACTCTTTGGGTGTTAATCACATGGCGATGTGAACTAAGATTACTGACTCTAGTAAACCCTTTGAGTGTTGCTCACATGGCGATGTGAAGTATGGGTGTTAATCACATGGTGATGTGAACTATTGGTGTTAAATCACATGGCGATGTGAACTAGATTATTGACTCTAGTGCAAGTGGGAGACTGAAGGAAATATGCCCTAGAGGTAATAATAAAGTTATTATTTATTGCCTTATTTCATGATAAATGTTTATTATTCATGCTAGAATTGTATTAACCAGAAACTTAGTACATGTGTGGATACATAGACAAACAGAGTGTCACTAGTATGCCTCTACTTGACTAGCTCATTGAATCAAAGATGGTTAAGTTTCCTAGCCATAGACATGAGTTGTCATTTGCTTAACGGGATCACATCATTAGAGAATGATGTGATTGACTTGACCCATTCCATTAGCTTAGCACTTGATCGTTTAGTATATTGCTATTGCTTTCTTCATGACTTATTCATGTTCCTATGACTATGAGATTATGCAACTCCCGGATACCGTAGGAACACTTTGTGTGCTACCAAACGTCACAACGTAACTGGGTGATTATAAAGGTGCTCTACAGGTGTCTCTGATGGTACTTGTTGAGTTGGCATAGATCGAGATTAGGATTTGTCACTCCGATTGTCGGAGAGGTATCTCTGGGCCCTCTCGGTAATGCACATCACTATAAGCCTTGCAAGCAATGTGACTAATGAGTTAGTTGCGGGATGATGCATTATGGAACGAGTAAAGAGACTTGTCGGTAATGAGATTGAACTAGGTATTGAGATACCGACAATCGAATCTCGGGCAAGTAACATACTAATGACAAAGGGAACAACATATGTTGTTATGTGGTTTGACCGATAAATATCTTCATAGAATATGTGGGAACCAATATGAGCATCCAGGTTCCGCTATTGGTTGTTGACCGGAGATGAGTCTCGGTCATGTCTACATAGTTCTCGAACCCATAGGGTCCGCACGCTTAACGTTCTGTGACAATTTGTATTATGAGTTATGTGATTTGATGACCGAATTTTGTTCGGAGTCCTGTATGAGATCGGGGAGATGACGAGGAGTCTCGAAATGGTCGAGACGTAAAGATCGATATATTGAAAGGCTATATTCAGACATCGGAAAGGTTTCGAGTGATTCAAGTATTTTTCGAAGTACCGGAGAGTTACGAGAATTCGTATTAGGCCTTAATGGGCCATACGGGAAAGGAGAGAAATGCCTCAAGGGTGGCCGCGCCCCTTCCCCATGGACTGGTCCGAATTGGACTAGGGAAAGGGGGCATCCCCTTCCATTCTTCTCCTTCTCCCTTCCCTCTTTCCTATTCCATGTGGGAGGTGGAATCCTACTAGGACTAGGGAGTCCTAGTAGGACTCCACACTTTGGGCGCGCCCTATGAGGGCCGGCCTCCTCCTCCCTCCATCCTTTATATACGTGGCCAAGGGGCACCCCATAGACACACAAGTTGACCATTGATCTTTTAGCCATGTGCGGTGCCCCCCTCCACCATAATCCACCTCGGTCATATCGTCGTAGTGCTTAGGCGAAGCCCTGCGCTGGTACCTTCATCATCACCTTCATCTTCATCACATTGTCGTGCTGGTGAAGCTCTCCCTCGACACTCTACTGGATCATGAGTTCATGGGATGTCACCGAGCCGAACGTGTGCAGATTACGGAGGTGTCGTACTTTTGGTGCTAGGATCGGTCGATCGTGAAGACGTACGACTACACCAACTGCGTTGTCATAACGCTTCCGCTTACGGTCTACGAGGGTACGTAGACAACACTCTCCCTCTCGTTGCTATGCATCACCATGATCTTTCATGTGCATAGGAAATTTTTTGAAATTACTACGTTCCCCAACATCCACTACCCGCAAGAACAAATTTCTGCTCATTTGGTAGCAACGACGAAAGATACTTTCGGGGAATATCGGGTCAATGTGAAGTAGTCCGTGTACAGAAGTCGTGCACTGGGAATCCTATCATGGGGAATAACTCTCCAACTCTTGATGGAAACCTTGAAGTTGAGGACGTGTTCCTCTGCCTTCTCCAACTCCTCTTGGATACGCATCATCATCATCATCATTTCAGCATCCTCATCGTCCAAATCCGATGAGATGATGAACTCGTTGAATATGAATTCGTCAAGGTCTGAGTTCCCACGTCCATCATTCCATGACGAATCCATTGGTGACCTAGAAGTAATGACCAAAATAAAATAAAACAAACGGCTCAGAAATTTCATGAAACACACAAAAGCGCGAGGTGCATACATTTCAATATTTATGCATGAGGAACCTATTAAAATACCTGATTTGGACAAGGATATATACTTTTCGATATTTATGCATTATGCACTGGGCACTACAAGTGTTGCCGATGAAGAATTTATATGAGGTGGGAGGGTGATTGCAGAAAAATTACACCAATCACCTATTGTGGCGGTAGTAGGGGCAGGACGACTTAGGACAAACCCAGATATCAAGTTTTCAAAAAATCCTGCAAACCATGGCATGTTGAATGACACAATGAATGCTCTTTGGTGGAGCTATCAACCGCTTAATCCAGACATTAGGCGATGCTTTGAATTCTGCAATATTTTGCCCTGAAGATCGAAGTTGAAAAGGGATGAGTTAGTTCGCCTATGGATAGCGCAAGGCTTTGTAAAGAGCAACTTTGCAAAAGAGGACATGGAAGATGTAGCCAAGGGCTACATTCAATAGTTAATGTCATGCTCATTACTACAACCAGAAGTAGATGATTCCTCTGAAGAAGAATACTTTACAATTCATGATCTATTGCATAATTTATTAGCCAAGGTTGCTGGAAGTGATTGCTTCATAATTGAGAATACAATGAGCCACAAAGAAGGCTAGAAGGAAGAAGTCCCTCGAGATGTCTGACATCTTTTTGTTCGGAATTATGATGCAAAATTAATTACTGAGAAGATCCTTGGATTGGAAAATTTATGTACTCCTAGCATTGATGTTGTTGAAGAGGATAAACCAGCTGAGAGGAGAGTCATTGAGAGTATATGCAAGGGGCTGCCGAGATTGCCGATACTATCCGTTGCTTTTAGCAAGAAACATCGTCGAATCAGGAAACCCAATAAGTTCTCGATCCCAAAATCTATTACTCGGTTAAAGCACCTACACTATCTTGCTTTTATGACGGACTACTCATGCTTTGTGACTTTACCAAGCGCACTAACTAAACTTCACCTAATCCAGTTGCTAGATTTTTACAGCGGTGAAATGTTGGAATTCCCCTTTGCTGACCTTGTCAACTTGAGGCACATGTTCTAATGATACAAGGTGCAGTCCAGAAGTTGAAGCGGGGGTACTTGAGGGCCTGTGCCCTCCCATGGGGCTTCAAGAAGTTGTAATAGGTGGATACAAAGGTTCAACATACCCAGATTGGATGGTGGATAAGCAGAGTAGTGGCACGAAGAGCCTGCATAATCTTTTTCTCTCAAGATGCAGCCAACTGGGACCTAGATTTGAGGCTTTCCCTCGTCTTTATGTACTCCAGATTTATACCTGCAGCTAGGACTCCTTACCAGGCAACATGGAGCACCTCACGTTGCTCAAGGAACTGTATATCGGTAATTGCAATAATATCCTATCTCTTCCAACACTGCCCTAGTCTATTGAGGAATTGTGTCTTGATTCTTGCAACGATGAGTTCATGAAAGTCTTGTAAAACAGTCAGACGTCCAAATCGGAAAAAGCTTGAGCACATCCCCAGGAAAGTTGTTGGGTGATCCAGCAAGTAAGAATGTAATCCCTTTGCTGCCTTGTTTTCTCATTTTGTAGGTATGAAGCAGGTGGTGTTCGCAAAGGAGGAGCGGCGTGGCATCTGGCACGTCGACAACAACGGGTCTCAGCGGCATGGAGCAACGGGGCCTTGCCGGTGGGCATGTGATGACAGACGAGTGCAAGATGGTGGCATTGTCTAGCACCATGGTGGCGTCGACGGCAGCTAGACCAGGCAAAGGTATAGATGCAGCAGTACATCACTGAAGATGGATTGGTAGCAGGTGGCTGCGGCCGCCTCATACCCGACAGGCGTCCTGATTGAGGAATGCGCCGGACTGATGGGTGCCCCATACCCGGCAGGCATCCTGGTTGGGACCTCGGGCCTTGGATATTCGGTTTGGCTGCAAGGTATGTTTGGTATTAGGCCTAGACTATCAGCATCCCTAGATCATGTGGATAGGAGTAGCAATAGATGTTGCCCAGATGGTGGCTTTAGTCTGACTGTTGTATGACTTTGTAAGGTCTTGTCTGCATAATTAATAAAGTGGCTGCATGCATCGTCCAGATGCAGAGGCCAGGGGTCCTCCTCCATTTCTAAATAAAAAAATTGGATGATAAGTGGGTGAAGACCAAGAACAACCAACAACTGGAGGAACTGATCTCTCTGCTCAAAGTTGGGATGAAAGGAATCAAAATCTTAGTGACGGCTCAAACAATAGTTGCAACTACAGCTCTATGTGATGATGAACCTATTAAAATACCTGATTTGGACAAGGATTTATAATTTTTGATATTTATGCATTATGAACAGGGCACTACAAGTGCTTCCGATTAAGAATTTATATTGCAGAAAAGTTACACCAATCACCTATTGCAGCAGTAGCAGGGGCGGGACGACTTGGGACAAACCCAGATATCAAGTTTTGGAAAAATATTGTAAACCATGGCATGCTGAATGACACCATTGTCGGTGTCAAAACCGACGGATCTCGGGTAGGGGGTCCCGAACTGTGCATCTAAGGAGGATGGTAATAGGAGGCGGGGGACACGATGTTTACCCAGGTTCGGGACCTCTTGATGGAGGTAATACCCTGCGTCCTACTTGATTGATCTTGATGATATGAGTATTACAAGAGTTGATCTACGACGAGATCGTAGAGGCTAAACCCTAGAAGCTAGCCTATGGTATGATTGTTGTTGTCCTACGGACTAAACCCTCTTGTTTATATAGACACCGGGGGGCTAGGATTACACAGAGTCAGTTACAAGGAAGAAGATCTACATATCCGTATTGCCAAGCTTGTCTTCCACGCCAAGGAGAGTTCCATCCGGACACGGGACGAAGTCTTCAATCTTGTATCTTCATAGTCCAATAGTCCGGCCAAAGGATATAGTCCGGCTGTCCGGGGACCCCCTAATCCAGGACTCCCTCAATAGCCCCTGAACCAGGCTTCAACGATGATAAGTCCGGCACGCGGATTTGTCTTCGGCATTGCAAGGCGGGTTGTTCTTCCGAATACTCCATAGAAGATTTTGAACACAAGAATAGTGTCCGGCTCTGCAAAACAAGTTCCGCATACCACCATAGAGAGAATAATATTTCCACAAATCTAATCTGCTGACATGTTCAACAACATGACATCATGTCATGGCCCGGTCATTATTCGAACCGTTTTTCTCAACCAGCACTACACATATCACGAGGCGGTTTTCTTGACACGTCTTGTCGAAGCAGAGATCGTGTCCCCCTTATTACATGATTCTCATCAATACGGACGTGGGTAACCCAATCGTGCCCATTGGTATGACTCCTTGATTTTAGGCAAGTCCCAAACGGCCACGAGGTGGACGCTTGATATTCACCCTCTTTATAAAAAGGCCAAGGCCTGTCCTTTTTTCCCTCTCGTACTCAATCGAATCCTTCCCCCGCCTCGAGTTCCAACACCCAAGGCTCAGGTCAGGTGCTTCGGACCTTCAACCATGTCCGGATCCAACCTTCAAGGTCGGTGGATGCCTTCCTCTATCACAGAGGAAGACATCAAGAAGCTAAGAGAGGCCAGGTATTTGACCGTCGAAATCTCGCACAGGCTGCCTGCTCGAGGGCAGGTCATTCCCACTCCCGAACCCGGCGAGAGCGTTGTATTCATCTCTAACTTCTTCCGAGGGCTAGGCCTTTCTCTAGATCCCTTTGTCAGAGGGCTCATGTTCTATTATGGGCTGGACTTCCATGACATGGCCCCGGATTCCATCCTTCACATCTCGTCGTTCATTGTCGTGTGTGAGGCCTTCCTCCACATTACCGCACACTTCGGCCTATGGCTCAAAACTTTCAATGTGAAGCCGAAGATGATTGGGGGGTGACACGCAGAGTGCGGAGGTGCCGTAATAAGCAAAGGCATTGATGTTCCATGGCCAGAGGGTTCCTTCCGAGAGGTGTCCAGTTTATGGCAACGGGAGTGGTTTTATATCACAGCTCCCCGGAGTACCAAGTGGGTAGCCGCCTGCTACCTCTTGAGCACTGCGTTGGTTTTCCCCGAAGAGGAAGGGATGACGCAGCAAAGTAGCGTAAGTATTTTCCTCAGTTTTTGAGAAACAAGGTATCAATCTAGTAGGAGGCTACGCGCAAGTCCCTCGTACCTGCACAAAACAAATAAATCCTTGCAACCAACGCAAATAGGGGTTGTCAATCCCTATAGGGCCACTTACGAGAGTGAGATCTGATGGATATGATAAGATAGTATTTTTGGTATTTTATGATAAAGATGCAAAGTATAATAAAGGCAAAGTAAATAGCAAAGGAAATAACTAAGTAGTAGGAGATTAATATGATAAAGATAGACCCGGGGGCCATAGGTTTCACTAGTTGGTTCTCTCAAGAGCATAAGTATTCTACGTGGGTGAACAAATTACTGTTGAGCAATTGACAGAATTGAGCATAGTTATGAGAATATCTAGGTATGATCATGTATATAGGCATCACGTCCGAGACAAGTAGACCGACTCCTGCCTGCATCTACCACTATTACTCCACTCATCGACCGCTATCCAGCATGCATCTAGAGTATTATGTTAAAAACAGAGTAACGCCTTAAGCAAGGTGACATGATGTAGAGGGATAGACTCATGCAATATGAAGAAAACCCCATCTTGTTATCCTCGATGGCAACAGTACAATACGTGCCTTGCTGCCCTTACTGTCACCGGGAAAGGACACCGCAAGATTGAACCCAAAGCTAAGCACTTCTCCCATTGCAAGAAAGGTCAATCTAGTAGGCCAAACCAAACTGATAATTCGAAGAGACTTGCAAAGATAACCAATCATACATAAAATAATTCAGAGAAGATTCAAATATTATTCATAGATAGACTTGATCATAAACCCACAATTCATCGGTCTCAACAAACACACCGCAAAAAGAAGATTACATCGAATTGATCTCCACAAGAGAGGGGGAGAACATTGTATTGAGATCCAAAAAGAGAGAAGAAGCCATCTAGCTACTAACTATGGACCCGTAGGTCTGAAGTAAACTACTCACACTTCATCGGAGAGGCTATGGTGTTGATGTAGAAGCCCTCCGTGATCGATGCCCCCTCCGGCGGAGCTCCCGAACAGGCCCCAATATGGGATCTCGTGGATACATAAAGTTACGGCGATGGAATTAGGGTTTTGGCTCCTATTCTGATCGTTTGGGGGTATGTGGATATATATAGGAGGAAGGAG
Source organism: Triticum aestivum (assembly GCF_018294505.1). NCBI lineage: Eukaryota > Viridiplantae > Streptophyta > Magnoliopsida > Poales > Poaceae > Triticum > Triticum aestivum. Next base: position 692,427,316 of record NC_057800.1, read on the forward strand.
TACGTTGGTGGAGCAACAGGGGGGCCACGAGGGCGGAGGGCGCGCCTGGTGGGGGTGGGCGGGCCCCCCTACCTCGTGGCCTCCTGTTGTAAGTGCATCTAGTGCCACCCCTAGTTAGTTTTGGAGTATTGACGACAAACCTAGTTGAGGGACTAATGTGTTCGTGAGAATTGCAGGATAACACAGGTAGAAGTCCCTCATTGATTCGGTTTTCCTACCAGAGATGACCCCTAAAAATGTATGAAGACATTGAAGTCAATGGTGGTATGTGAAGACATTCACATTGAAGACTATGACAAGAGAAGACATCGCATGAAGACTATGGAGCGCGAAGACTTAGATCTTTCGTAGTTCTTTTTCTTCTTTGTTGAGTCATAGGAACCACCGTACTGTTAAGTGGGGTCCAAGAAAACCAGTCAGAATGACTGAAGTGATGCTTAACCAAAATCCTATGTCTTCGAGTGAAGACTATGAGAGCGAATCTTGTTCAGAGTTGGACAAGTCAGCTTTGCTTGTAGCCCAAGTAAAGTTGCCGTGTGTGTTTGAAATCTGACCGTTGGAACACGTGTCAGTTCCTTAGTGACCCAGGGTCATTTCGGACAAATCAGGTCGGGTTGCCTAGTGGCTATAAATAGCCCACCCCCTACAACCATAAATGGTTGGCTGCTCAGAGTTAAAGTACGGCTTTTGTCGTTTGAGAGCAACCCACCTCGAAGCCTTTGAGAGAGAATTCCTTGAGAGGATAAAGCCCTAACCACCCAGAGCCAAAGAGTGTTAGGCATCACTTAAGTCTTCTTGTCTGTGTGATCTGAAGACTTATTACACTTGAGGACTGTGAATCCTCCAGCCGGTTAGGCGTCGCGTTCTGAGCATCCAAGAGTCATTGTGGATTGCCGGTGAACGAAGTCTGTGAAGGTTTGGAAGTCTACCTTGAAGACTTACCAGAGTGATTGGGCGAGGACTGGGTGTCCTTAGCTCAAGGGGAATAAGGTGAAGACGAGGTCTTCTGAGTTGAATCTCAGCCTCCCTAACCAGATGTACAGTTGTCACAGCAACTGGAACTGGTCCAACAAATCATTGTCTTCAACGAGTCACTGTTTTCATCCTTCCCTTCCCTTTACTTATTGTTAGCTCGTGTGAAGTCATTGTACGATAGCATCACCGTTTGACTTCACTAAGTGATTACGTGGACTGATTGGCTTCTCAACATCTTCCTACCTGATCCTTACTACCTAGCTGCTATTTGTCATTGTGCTTTTACTTCATTGAATACATGACTATGGTTTGTCTAGTGTAGTCTACCTTCCGCTGCATGATAATAGGTTTATTTCTATCATTTGTCTTCGAAACTTACATGTTTTGAAGACTTTCCTAAAAATCACCTATTCACCCCCCTCTAGTCGATCACTAGCACTTTCAATTGGTATCAGAGCAAGGTACTCCCTTGTTCTGTGTGATTTGGTTTAACCACCTGGAGTTTTCGCTATGTCGACTGCAGGGATAATTAAAGTCTCTGCTGCGTGCCCCGTCTTCGATGGAACTGAATATCCCTACTGGAAGAATAAGATGCGCATGCATCTTGAAGCCATTGATGTCAACCTATGGTATGTCGTCAAGAACGGTGTTCCCAAGGCTGGAGAAGGTGTCACTGCCACTAATGTCAAGAAGTTTGTTCAACTGGACTCTACTACCAAGAATATCATCTATGGTCATCTGACCAAAGGACAGTATGGCCGCGTGAGTGCTTTGGAAACATCTAAGCTCGTCTGGGAATGGCTATCCAAGGTCAACGAAGGCGTATCAACCCAGAGAGATCAAAGAATCAATGTCCTTTGCAACCTCTTCAATCGCTTCAAGAGAAATGACAATGAGAATGTCCAGCTCACGTTTGATCGACTCACTGACATCACAAATGAGCTTCAAGCCCTCGGTGCTACTGAGATCACCAAGCATGAAGTCGTCAAGACACTCCTGAGATCACTTGACAGTTCGTTTAACACCCTAGCCCTGATGATTTAAGAACGTCCTGATTTCAAGACACTCGATCTGTCTGACATACTTGAGAGGCTCAACACACACGAGTTTCAGCTTTCTGAGAAAAAGAGACATCTACGGTCCCAACTATGGGCGAACTCGTGCCTTGAAGGCAAAGGCTGTCTCCTCATCTGAAGAAGAATCTGACAGCAGTTCTGATGATCCTGAAGACATTGGAAGGGAGCTTGCTATGCTTGTGAAGAAGTTCCAAAAATTCACCAAGAAGAAAGGCCTCAGAAAGTCTTCACGATCAAGCTCAAGGAATGATGAAGCTTCTGCTCATGACTACAAGAAGAGAACATGTCACAAGTGCAAGAAACCTGGCCACGACATCTCTGAATGTCCACAGTGGGACAATGAGAACAACAAGAAGAAGAAGAGCAAGGAGTATGACTCTGACGACAAGAAGAAGAAGAGATACTCAAAATCGTCTTCCAAGTCTTCCTCCAAGTCTTCATCACACAAGAAGAGCTCATCTGGCAAGGCACGTGCGTTTGTTGGCAAGGAAATGGACTCTGAGGATGAGTCCACTTCTGAGGAGGCGGAAGTGGAGTCTGAGGAGGAGTCCGATTCTGGCGTTGCAAGTCTGGCTACAACATACATTGCCAAGTCCATCTTCAACACTGAAGAAAATGACTTCATCACCGACACCGATGCAAACGACAAGGACTACTCCACTCCTTCCTACTGCTTCACTGCATGCGGTGCCAAGGTAAACACACGCACTACTCACTATCAAACATCTAGTGACGATGACTCTGATTGTGTTTCCAAACCCAACTACAAAACACTTGCTAAAATTGCAACTGAACAACAGAAAATCATGGAACACATTCAAAAACTATTAGACAAAAGCGATGATCTGTTAGACGCTGAAATGACTCGATCTCAGTCCTTAATTGAAGACATAAAAAATCTTCACGTTAAGTATGAGGAACTTGAAAGTCGTCATGAAATGCTCTCAATAGCTCATGAAAGGCTTTCCTATGATTATCTTCAAAGGAAGCAAGATCTTGAGAAATTGAGAGCGGCTCATGAAGATCTTCAAAAAGAAAACAAGTCACTTCGCGCCAAACAGATTAGTTCAGCTCAGGAAGGATTTGAACCACCATGTCTTAAATGCATTGAGCGTGATAATGCTACTTCTGTTGTTGAATGCTCTACTGCTGCTACTGTTGCAAAATCTTCAAGTGTTGATGTGGAAACTAACCCCTCTGCTGAGGACACCACTGCTATTGCTGATGAGAATGCTAGGTTGAAGACACTGCTTGAAATAGGGATGTACAAAAGTCTCAAAGGGCATCAGACACTATGCGATGTTCTAAAAAGGCAGATCCTGAACCGAAACCCTAGGAAAGAGGGTGTTGGGTTCGTAAGGAAAATGAATGCTGATGGCTCTTACTGGAAACCTGAGCAGTACCCCAAAACCACATGGGTTGCTGCAAAGGAACCTTCAGCAGATCTATCCACTCTATCTGGATTCACTTGTGCTAACCCCATTATTATTGATGAATCCTTTGATGCAAACTATAAACTGTTTAAGAATCAGAATGGTGAAGTGTTTGCCAGGTACATTGGTACTAACTGCAGGAATGGACCACCTATGAAGAAGATCTTGAAGGAAATATGCCCTAGAGGCAATAATAAAGTTATTATTTATTTCCTTATATCATGATAAATGTTTATTATTCATGCTAGAATTGTATTAACCGGAAACATAATACATGTGTTAATACATAGACAAACTTAGTGTCACTAGTATGCCTCTACTTGACTAGCTCGTTAATCAAAGATGGTTATGTTTCCTAACCATGAACAATGAGTTGTTATTTGATTAACGAGGTCACATCATTAGTTGAATGATCTGATTGACATGACCCATTCCATTAGCTTAGCACCCGATCGTTTAGTATGTTGCTATTGCTTTCTTCATGACTTATACATGTTCCTATACTATGAGATTATGCAACTCCCGTTTGCCGGAGGAACACTTTGGGTGCTACCAAACGTCACAACGTAACTGGGTGATTATAAAGGAGCATTACAGGTGTCTCCAAAGGTAGATGTTGGGTTGGCGTATTTCGAGATTAGGATTTGTCACTCCGATTGTCGGAGAGGTATCTCAGGGCCCTCTCGGTAATGCACATCACTTAAGCCTTGCAAGCATTGCAACTAAATGAGTTAGTTGCGGGATGATGTATTACAGAACGAGTAAAGAGACTTGCCGGTACCGAGGTTGAACTAGGTATTGGATACCGACGATCGAATCTCGGACAAGTAACATACCGACGACAAAGGGAACACCATATGTTGTTATGCGGTCTGACCGATAAAGATCTTCGTAGAATATGTAGGAGCCAATATGGGCATCCAGGTCCCGCTATTGGTTATTGACCGGAGACATGTCTCGGTCATTTCTACATTGTTCTCGAACCCGTAGGGTCCGCACGCTTAAGGTTACGATGACAGTTATATTATGAGTTTATGCATTTTGATGTATCGAAGGTTGTTCGGAGTCCCGGATGTGATCACGGACATGACGAGGAGTCTCGAAATGGTCGAGACATAAATATTGATATATTGGAAGCCTATGTTTGGATATCGGAAGTGTTCCGGGTGAAATCGGGATTTTACCGGAGTACCGGGAGGGTTACCGGAACCCCCCGGGAGCTATATGGGCCTTAGTGGGCTTTAGTGGAAAGGAGAAAGGGGCAGCCCAAGGTGGCTGTGCACCTCCCCCCTTCCCCTAGTCCTATTAGGGCTAGGAGAGGTGGCCGGCCCCCTCTCTCTCTCTTTCCCCCCTCAAGGAGTCCTATTCCAACTAGGATTGGGGGGGGGGGAATCCTACTCCCAGAGGGAGTAGGACTCTCCTGGCGCGTCTCCTGTGGCCGGCCAGCCTCCCCCCCTCTAGTCCTTTATATACTGATGTGGAGGCACCCTAGAACACACAAGTTGATCCACGTGATCTATTCCTTAGCCGTGTGCGGTGCCCCCAGCCACCATATTCCTCGATAATACTATAGCGGAGTTTAGGCGAAGCCCTGCTGCTGTAGTGCATCAAGATCGTCACCACGCCATCGTGCTGACGGAACTCTTCCCCGACACTTTGCTGGATCAGAGTCCGGGGATCGTCATCGAGCTGAACATGTGCTCGGACTCGGAGGTGCCGTAGTTTCGGTACTTGATCGGTTGGATCGTGAAGACGTACGACTACTTCCTCTATGTTGCGTCAACGCTTCCGCAGTCGGTCTGCGTGGGTACGTAGACAACACTCTCCCCTCTCGTTGCTATGCATCACATGATCTTGCGTGTGCGTAGGAATTTTTTTGAAATTACTACGAAACCCAATAGTGGCATCCGAGCCTAGGTTATTTATGTTGATGTTATATGCACGAGTAGAACACAAGTGAGTTGTGGGCGATATAAGTCATACTACCTACCAGCATGTCATACTTTGGTTCGGCGGCATTGTTGGACGAGACGACCCGGACCAACATTATGCGTACGCTTACGCGAGACCGGTTTCCCCGACGTGCTTTGCACACAGGTGGCTTGCGGGCGACTGTCTCTCCAACTTTAGTTGAACCAAGTATGGCTACGCCTGGTCCTTGCGAAGGTTAAAACGGAGTCTATTTAACAAACTATCGTTGTGGTTTTGATGCGTAGGTGAGATTGGTTCTTGCTTAAGCCCGTAGCAGCCACGTAAAACTTGCAACAACAAAGTAGAGGATGTCTATCTTGTTTTTGCAGGGCATGTTGTGATGTGATATGGTCAAGACATGATGGTGAATTTTATTGTATGAGATGATCATGTTTTGTAACCGAGTTATCAGCAACTGGCAGGAGCCTTATGGTTGTCGCTTTATTGTATGCAATGAAATCGCGATGTAATGCTTTACTTTATCACTAAGCAGTAGCGATAGTCGTAGAAGCACAAACTTGGCAAGGCAACAACGATGCTACGATGGAGATCAAGGTGTGACGCCGGTGACGATGGTGATCACAACGGTGCTTCGGAGATGGAGATCACAAGCACAAGATGATGATGGCCATATCATATCACTTATATTGATTGCATGTGATGTTTATCCCTTTTATGCATCTTATCTTGCTTTGATTGACGGTAGCATTATAAGATGATCTCTCTCTAAATTATCAAGAAGTGTTCTCCCTGAGTATGCACCATTGTGAAAGTTCTTCGTGCTGAGACACCACGTGATGATCGGGTGTGATAGGTTCTATGTTCAAATACAACGGGTGCAAAACAGTTGCACACGCGGAATACTCAGGTTATACTTGACGAGCCAAGCATATACAGATATGGCCTCGGAACACGGAGACCGAAAGGTCAAGCGTGAATCATATAGTAGATATGATCAACATAATGATGTTCACCGATGAAACTACTCCATCTCACGTGATGATCGGACATGGTTTAGTTGATTTGGATCACATGATCACTTAGAGGATTAGAGGGATGTCTAAGTGGGAGTTCTTAAGTAATATGATTAATTGAACTTAAATTTATCATGAACTTAGTACCTGATAGTATCTTGCGTGTTTATGTTGATTGTAGATAGATGGCTCGTGCTGTTGTTCCGTTGAATCTTAATGCGTTCCTTGAGAAAGCAAAGTTGAAAGATGATGGTAGCAATTACACGGACTGGGTCCGTAACTTGAGGATTATCCTCATTGCTGCACAGAAGAATTACGTCCTGGAAGCACCGCTGGGTGCCAGGCCTGCTGCAGGAGCAATGCCGGATGTTATGAACGTCTGGCAGAGCAAAGCTGATGACTACTCGATAGTTCAGTGTGCCATGCTTTACGGCTTAGAATCGGGACTTCAACGACGTTTTGAACGTCATGGAGCATATGAGATGTTCCAGGAGTTGAAGTTGATATTTCAAGCAAATGCCCGGATTGAGAGATATGAAGTCTCCAATAAGTTCTATAGCTGCAAGATGGAGGAGAACAGTTCTGTCAGTGAGCATATACTCAAAATGTCTGGGTATAATAATCACTTGATTCAATTGGGAGTTAATCTTCCAGATGATTGCGTCATTGACAGAATTCTCCAATCACTGCCACCAAGCTACAAGAGCTTCGTGATGAACTATAATATGCAAGGGATGAACAAGACTATTCCCGAGCTCTTCGCGATGCTGAAAGCTGCGGAGGTAGAAATCAAGAAGGAGCATCAAGTGTTGATGGTCAACAAGACCACTAGTTTCAAGAAAAAGGGCAAAGGAAAGAAGAAGGGGAACTTCAAGAAGAATGGCAAGCCAGTTGCTACTCAAGAGAAGAAACCCAAGTCTGGACCTAAGCCTGAAACTGAGTGCTTCTACTGCAAGCAGACTGGTCACTGGAAGCGGAACTGCCCCAAGTATTTGGCGGATAAGAAGGATGGCAAGGTGAACAAAGGTATATGTGATATACATGTTATTGATGTGTACCTTACTAATGCTCGCAGTAGCACCTGGGTATTTGATACTGGTTCTGTTGCTAATATTTGCAACTCGAAACAGGGGCTACGGATTAAGCGAAGATTGGCTAAGGACGAGGTGACGATGCGCGTGGGAAACGGTTCCAAAGTCGATGTGATCGCGGTCGGCACACTGCCTCTACATCTACCTTCGGGATTAATATTAGACCTAAATAATTGTTATTTGGTGCCAGCGTTGAGCATGAACATTATATCTGGATCTTGTTTAATGCGAGACGGTTATTCATTTAAATCAGAGAATAATGGTTGTTCTATTTATATGAGTAATATCTTTTATGGTCATGCACCCTTGAAGAGTGGTCTATTCTTATTGAATTTCGATAGTAGTAATACACATATTCATAATGTTGAAGCCAAAAGATGCAGAGTTGATAATGATAGTGCAACTTATTTGTGGCACTGCCATTTAGGTCATATCGGTGTAAAGCGCATGAAGAAACTCCATACTGATGGACTTCTGGAACCACTTGATTATGAATCACTTGGTACTTGCGAACCGTGCCTCATGGGCAAGATGACCAAAACACCGTTCTCCGGTACTATGGAGAGAGCAACAGATTTGTTGGAAATCATACATACAGATGTATGTGGTCCGATGAATATTGAGGCTCGTGGCGGATATCGTTATTTTCTCACCTTCACAGATGATTTAAGCAGATATGGGTATATCTACTTAATGAAACATAAGTCTGAAACATTTGAAAAGTTCAAGGAATTTCAGAGTGAAGTTGAAAATCATCGCAACAAGAAAATAAAGTTTCTACGATCTGATCGTGGAGGAGAATATCTGAGTTACGAGTTTGGTGTACATTTGAAAAATTGTGGAATAGTTTCGCAACTCACGCCACCCGGAACACCTCAGCGTAATGGTGTGTCCGAATGTTGTAATCGTACTTTACTGGATATGGTGCGATCTATGATGTCTCTTACTGATTTACCGCTATCGTTTTGGGGATACGCTCTAGAGACGGCCGCATTCACGTTAAATAGGGCACCATCAAAATCCGTTGAGACGACACCTTATGAATTGTGGTTTGGCAAGAAACCAAAGTTGTCGTTTCTAAAAGTTTGGGGCTGCGATGCTTATGTTAAAAAGCTTCAACCTGATAAGCTCGAACCCAAATCGGAGAAATGTGTCTTCATAGGATATCCAAAGGAAACTATTGGATACACCTTCTATCACAAATCCGAAGGCAAGATTTTTGTTGCTAAATTCGGAAACTTTCTAGAGAAGGAGTTTCTCTCGAAAGAAGTGAGTGGGAGGAAAGTAGAACTTGACGAGGTAACTGTACCTGCTCCCTTACTGGAAAGTAGTACATCACAGAAAACTGTTTTAGTGACACCTACAGCAGTTAGTGAGGAAGCTAATGATAATGATCACGAAACTTTAGATCAAGACACTACTGAACCACGTAGATCAACCAGAGTAAGATCCGCGCCAGAATGGTACGGTAATCCTGTTCTGGGAGTCATGCTACTAGATCATGATGAACCTACGAACTATGAAGAAGCGATGATGAGCCCAGATTCCGCAAAGTGGCTTGAAGCCATGAAATCTGAGATGGGCTCGATGTATGAGAACAAAGTATGGACTTTGGTTGACTTGCCCGATGATCGGCAAGCAATTGAGAATAAATGGATCTTCAAGAAGAAGACTGACGCTGATGGTAATGTTACTGTCTACAAAGCTCGACTTGTCGCAAAAGGTTTTCGACAAGTTCAAGGGATTGTACGATGAGACCTTCTCACCCGTAGCGATGCTTAAGTCTGTCCGAATCATGTTAGCAATTGCCGCATTTTATGATTATGAAATTTGGCAGATGGATGTCAAAACTGCATTCCTGAATGGATTTCTGGAAGAAGAGTTGTATATGATGCAACCAGAAGGTTTTGTCGATCCAAAGGGAGCTGACAAAGTGCGCAAGCTCCAGCGATCCATTTATGGACTGGTGCAAGCCTCTCGGAGTTGGAATAAACGTTTTGATAGTGTGATCAAAGCATTTGGTTATACAGACTTTTGGAGAAGCCTGTATTTACAAGAAAGTGAGTGGGAGCTCTGTAGCATTTCTGATATTATATGTGGATGACATATTATTAATTGGAAATGATATAGAATTTCTGGATAGCATAAAGGGATACTTGAATAAGAGTTTTTCAATGAAAGACCTCGGTGAAGCTGCTTACATATTAGGCATTAAGATCTATAGAGATAGATCAAGACGCTTAATTGGACTTTCACAAACAACATACCTTGACAAAAATTTGAAGAAGTTCAAAATGGATCAAGCAAAGAAAGGATTCTTGCCTGTGTTACAAGGTGTGAAATTGAGTAAGACTCAATGCCCGACCACTGCAGAAGATAGAGAGAATATGAAAGATGTTCCCTATGCATCAACGATAGGATCTATCATGTATGCAATGCTGTGTACCAGACCTGATGTGTGCCTTGCTATAAGTCTAGTAGGGAGGTACCAAAGTAATCCAGGAGTGGATCACTGGACAGCGGTCAAGAACTTCCTGAAATACCTGAAAAGGACTAAGGATATGCTTCTCGTATATGGAGGTGACAAAGAGCTCATCGTAAATGGTTACGTTGATGCAAGTTTTGACACTGATCCGGACGATTCTAAATCGCAAACTGGATACGTGTTTACATTAAACGGTGGAGCTGTCAGTTGGTGCAGTTCTAAACAAAGCGTCGTAGCGGGATCTACATGTGAAGCGGAGTACATAGCTGCTTCAGAAGCGGGAAATGAAGGAGTCTGGATCAAGGAGTTCATATCCGATCTAGGTGTCATGCCTAGTGCATCGGGTCCAATGAAAATCTTTTGTGACAATACTGGTGCAATTGCCTTGGCAAAGGAATCCAGATTTCACAAAAGAACCAAGCACATCAAGAGACGCTTCAATTCCATCCGGGATCTAGTCCAGGTGGGAGACATAGAGATTTGCAAGATACATACAGATCTGAATGTTGCAGACCCGTTGACTAAGCCTCTTCCACGAGCAAAACATGATCAGCACCAAGGCTCCATGGGTGTTAGAATCATTACTGTGTAATCTAGATTATTGACTCTAGTGCAAGTGGGAGACTAAAGGAAATATGCCCTAGAGGCAATAATAAAGTTATTATTTATTTCCTTATATCATGATAAATGTTTATTATTCATGCTAGAATTGTATTAACCGGAAACATAATACATGTGTGAATACATAGACAAACTTAGTGTCACTAGTATGCCTCTACATGACTAGCTTGTTAATCAAAGATGGTTATGTTTCCTAACCATGAACAAAGTGTTGTTATTTGATTAACGAGGTCACATCATTAGTTGAATGATCTGATTGACATGACCCATTCCATTAGCTTAGCACCCGATCGTTTAGTATGTTGCTATTGCTTTCTTCGTGACATATACATGTTCCTATGACTATGAGATTATGCAACTCCCGTTTGCCGGAGGAACACTTTGGGTGCTACCAAACGTCACAATGTAACTGGGTGATTATAAAGGAGCATTACAGGTGTCTCCAAAGGTAGATGTTGGGTTGGCGTATTTCGCGATTAGGATTTGTCACTCCGATTGTCGAAGAGGTATCTCAGGGCCCTCTCGGTAATGCACATCACTTAAGCCTTGCAAGCATTGCAACTAAATGAGTTAGTTGCGGGATGATGTATTACAGAACGAGTAAAGAGACTTGCCGGTAACGAGGTTGAACTAGGTATTGGATACCGACGATCGAATCTCGGACAAGTAACATACCGATGACAAACGGAACAACGTATGTTGTTATGCGGTCTGACCGATAAAGATCTTCATAGAATATGTAGGAGCCAATATGGGCATCCAGGTCCCGCTATTGGTTATTGACCGGAGACATGTCTCGGTCATGTCTACATTGTTCTCTAACCCGTAGGGTCCGCACGCTTAAGGTTACGATGACAGTTATATTATGAGTTTATGCATTTTGATGTACCGAAGGTTGTTCGGAGTCCCGGATGTGATCACGGACATGACTAGGAGTCTCAAAATGGTCGAGACATAAAGATTGATATATTGGAAGCCTATGTTTGGATATCGGAAGTGTTTCGGGTGAAATCGGGATTTTACCGGAGTACAGGGAGGGTTACCGGAACCCCCCGGGAGCTATATGGGCCTTAGTGGGCTTTAGTGGAAAGGAGAAAGGGGCATCCCAAGGTGGCTGTGCGCCTCCCCCTTCCCCTAGTCCTATTAGGACTAGGAGAGGTGGCCGGCCCCCTCTCTCTCTCTTTCCCCCCTCAAGGAGTCCTATTCCAACTAGGATTGGGGGGGGGGGGGAATCCTACTCCCAGAGGGAGTAGGACTCTCCTGGCGCGCCTCCTGTGGCCGGCCAGCCTCCCCCCTCTAGTCCTTTATATACTGAGGTAGAGGCACCCTAGAACACACAAGTTGATCCACGTGATCTATTCCTTAGCCGTGTGCGGTGCCCCCAGCCACCATATTTCTCGATAATACTGTAGCGGAGTTTAGGCGAAGCCCTGCTGCTGTAGTGCATGAAGATCGTCACCACGCCGTCGTGCTGACGGAACTCTTCCCCGACACTTTGCTGGATCAGAGTCCGGGGATCGTCATCGAGCTAAACGTGTGCTCGAACTCGGAGGTGCCGTAGTTTCGGTACTTGATCGGTTGGATCGTGAAGACGTACGACTACCTCCTCTACGTTGCGTCAACGCTTCCGCAGTCAGTCTGCGTGGGTACGTAGACAACACTCTCCCCTCTCGTTGCTATGCATCACATGATCTTGCGTGTGTGTAGGAAATTTTCTGAAATTACTACGAAACCCAACATATCTGGGTGCCGAAAAGGTGTTTGGAGAATCTTCCTGTGAATGTCATCATGACACCACAGGTGAAGAAGACAAACTCCAGACCACAAGCTTCATACGGTCCAAAGGCTTCATACAGACAGAGGACTCACCGGAGTCAAACTAACGCAAATGTTTTGCAGGGAAGCCATACTCAGGCCTATGAATATGAGCACGGTTCATCAAACTGCCATGTTCATAAGACCAAGAACTATTCTGCTTATTCTTATGAGTACTATTGTCCACCTGCAAGACTTTTTGCTAGGGCTCCAAAGCCAAAGTTCTCAGATGCTGCACTTAGACTTATTGCTTCGAAGCCACCCCTGAAGATGTGGGTGGCTAAGAAAGCTTAACTCTCTTTTGCAGGGAAAGGTCTCCAGACGAAAACCAAAATCGTCTGATGCTATTGCTGGGGACCTTAAACATCTTGTAGGGCGCAAGATCAAATGCCCAAATGGTCTTATTATGTATTTTGTTTTTGAATCGCTTGCAACTTGTCCTAACAGTCCTAATCTCGATCTAAGCTTTAATAATCCACTGGTTCATCAAATGTTTTTTCCTCACAATTCTCTTCGTGAAGCCTATCCCCCTAACTGTACTGTAGGGTACGACACCAGCTGTTTCAGAATGAATTATTGATAGTGGGTGTACAAATCACATGACTGGCAAGTGAAGCCTTCTCATGGACTCAACTTTACGTCCATCAGACAAAAGTCACATCACATTTGCCGACACTGGTAAAAGCAAGGTATTGGGTCTAGGTAGAATTGCAATCTCAAAGGATCAACACATGGATAAAGTCATGCTTGTTGAATCCCTTGGTTTCAACTTAATGTCCGTCTCAATGCTTTGTGATTTAAACATGATTGTGATGTTTGGAAAATATCGTTGCCTTGTACTAATGGAATCTGACAAGTCTCTAGTGTTTGAAGGGTATCGAAAAGATGATTTGTATGTTGTAGATTTCTCAGCAGGACCACAACTTGCAGTATGTCTTCTAGCAAAAGCTTCTGAATGCTGGCTCTGGCATCGAAGGCTAGGGCATGCTGGCATGAGGAACCTCCACACCCTTGCAAGGAAGAAGCATGTCATAGGCATCGAGGGCGTCAAGTTCAAGAAGGATCACTTATGCGGTGCCTGTGAAGCAGGAAAGATGACGAGGGCCAAGCATCCCTCGAAGACAATCATGACAACGACTCAACCCTTCGAACTGCTACACATGGATCTTTTCGGTCCCACTCATTACTCAACTCTTACTACTACTGCTTGTCTCTATGGCTTTGTCATTGTTGATGATTATTCAAGATATACTTGGGTGCATATAATCCTTTACAAGACTGAAGTGCAGGATGTCTTCAGACGCTTCGCCAATCGAGCAATGAACAACTATGGCGCCAAGATAAAGCACATCAGAAGTGACAATGGCACTGAATTCAAGAACACTGGCCTTGATACATATCTTGATACTTTGGGCATCACACATGAATTCTCAGCTCCGTACACGCCACAGCAGAATGGCGTCGTCGAACGCAAGAACAGAACACTTATTGAGATGGCTCGGACGATGCTTGATGAATACAAGACTCCAAGAAAATTCTGGCCTGAAGCCATTGACACTGCATGCCATATCATCAACCGTGTTTATCTTCACAAGCTTCTGAACAAGACATCCTATGAGCTCCTTACTGGCAAGAAGCCAAATGTCAGTTACTTCAGAGTATTTGGCGCCAAGTGCTGGATCAAGGATCCACATCACACTTCAAAATTTGCACCAAAAGCACATGAGGGTTTTATGCTTGGATATGGAAAGGATTCGCACTCCTACAGAGTCTTCAATCTCTTTCATTATAAAGTGGTTGAAACAGTGGATGTGCGGTTCGATGAAACTAACGGCTCACAAAGAGAGCAACTGCCAAATGTGCTAGATGAAGTTCCATCGAGTGAATCAATCAAACTTATGGGAACTGGAGAAATCATACCTTCTGAAGCTCAACCTGAAGAGGAACTTATCATCTCCGCACCTGAACAACCTGAAGACAATGCTCAGCCTGAAGACAATCCCTCTAACAATGACAATGATCAGCAAGAGCAAAATCTTCGTCCTGTACATCCTCGTGTTGCAAATGAAGTGCAGATTGAGAGAATAATCGATAGCATCGGTGCACCAGGTCCACTCACTCGTTCAAGGGCGACTTAGCTAGCAAACTTCTGTGGGCACTTTGCATTCGTCTCAATAACTGAACCCAAGAAAGTTGAAGAAGCCTTCATGGAACCTGAATGGATTCAAGCTATGCAAGAAGAGCTTCAACAGTTTGAGCTGAATAATGTATGGGAACTGGTTAAGCGTCCTGATCCTTGAAGCACAATATAATAGGCACCAAATGGATATATCGCAACAAGCAAGATGAGCATGGTCAAGTTGTCAGAAACAAAGCTCGTCTCGTTGCTCAAGGATACACTCAAGTTGAAGGGATTGACTTCGATGAAACATTTGCTCCTGTGGCTAGACTTGAAGCCATACGCATACTGCTGGCCTATGCAAATCATCACAACATACTTCTATATCAAATGGATGTGAAGAGTGCTTTTCTCAATGGCAAGATTGAAGAAGAAGTGTATGTTGCACAACCTCCTGGCTTTGAAGACCCAAAACATCCTGACATGGTATACAAGCTCAACAAGGCATTGTATGGCCTCAAACAAGCCCCTCGGGCTTGGTATGACACACTCAAAGACTTCCTGAAGAGCAAAGGCTTCAAATCTGGTTCCCTCGACCCCACTCTCTTCACGAAGACATATGATGGTGAACTGTTTGTGTGACAAATATATGTGGATGACATAATCTTTGGCTGCACCAATCAGAAATACAGTGAAGATTTTGGATATATGATGCAAGAGCAATATCAGATGTCAATGATGGGTGAGCTGAAGTTCTTCCTTGGTCTTCAAATACGTCAGCAACACAACGACATCTTTATATCTCAAGAGAAGTATCTCAAAGATTGCCTGAAGAAGTTTGGTATGCAAGACTGCAAAGGCTTCACGACGCCAATGCCAGCCAAACATCATCTGGGTCCCGACGACAATGGTAAAGAGTTCGATCAAAAGGTATACCGCTCCATGATTGGTTCTTTACTTTATCTATGTGCATCTAGGCCAGATATTATGCTTAGTGTTTGCATGTGTGCTCGATTCCAAGCGGCACCAAAGGAATCGCATCACTTAGCTGTGAAGCGAATTCTTCGATATTTGGCTTACACCCCAACTCTAGGATTATGGTATCCAAAGGGCTCAGAGTTTGATCTGGTTGGATTCTCGGATGCTGATTATGCTGGTGACAAGGTGGATCGCAAGTCTACATCAGGCACATGTCATTTTCTGGGACGATCACTTGTATGTTGGTCTTCAAAGAAGCAGAACTGTGTATCTCTCTCCACTGCTGAATCTGAATACATTGCTGCTGGATCTTGCTGCGCTCAGCTTCTGTGGATGAAGCAAACACTCAAAGACTATGGCATTCATCTGAAGCAAGTGCCACTCTACTGCGACAACGAAAGCGCCATCAAGATTGCCAACAACCCAGTTCAGCACTCGAAGACAAAGCACATTGAAATTCGTCATCACTTTCTCAGAGATCATGTTGTGAAGGAAGATATTGATATCATACACGTCAACACTGAAGAGCAATTGGCAGATATCTTCACCAAGCCCTTGGATGAGAAGAGATTTTGCAAGTTACGGTGTGAGCTAAATATCTTGGAATCCTCAAATGTCCTGTGATCAGGCACACATCCTAACACTTATGCATATTGACGACTTAGATGTGCAACACACGAAGTAAAGTATATCTTCAATCAATGAAGACATACATTCTAAGTGTGAATACATTAATGTGGAATTTGACTTGGAGCGCCACGATAATTGTGCGCCGTGTCTGGGTCTAATACTTCCTATACGGTGGGTAACGCCACCACCAAATTCTTCTGTTTGAAGTGTTTTACCCATGGCGTTACATTTGCTATGTCTTCACATTTTGTTTGTCTTCATTCTCAACTTGTCCTCATGATTATCTTCACTATGTTGGTTTGATTGTCTTTTTCATATATATACATAGTGTTTTGTCCTCTACAGCATTCACTTATAGCTATGTCTTCTTGTTGAATCTTTTGAACTAAGTGAATGTGATCGGACCCTAACCTCTCTATGCTTTCTATCTCAAACTCTATCTCTCCAAATCATATGCATTCTATTGAAACTGTCGAATGTCTTCTCTGCGTCCTTGTCAGCAGAAGATACAGAGACAAACATTAAGTCCGTTTTCAATGCCAATTCCTTCACCTGAAACCCGGAGAAGTGGGAACGACCACCCGACAATCCAGGCGTGCGTGGGAACGTGGAACAACCTCCGATATGCTGCATGATGGCCACGTGTTCTTCAGATGTGAATCGCCAGGGGCACCTGTGTAATAACGCTGTGCCGTCCCTGTCCCTATAAATACACGCCTCACCACAGTCATTATCCTTTCTTCCACTCTCGCACGAACCCTAGCGCCACCGCTAGCCCTCGACGACACCGGCAACGAAGCGCTTAGCTGCCGCGACCTCTCCGACGCCGTCTTCATGCCGGCCGTGGACATCGTCTTCTCCGCCGTCGCCGTAGGTGTCCTCCGTCGCCAAGTTAGGGCACGGACGATCGAACTGCTCGGCCTCCTCTTCCACTCCGTCTAGCAGTTCCTTGTGTGGTAAATAAAACTTCCTTTTTACGGCCCCTTTGATCCTATAGATTCGTCACTTTCTACCACAAGCAGTTTCTGTTCACACAAGTTGGATCCACTTCATACTGCATCTCATATTATGCCTAGTATGTTCACTTATGCTTCACAAAGTAGTTAGATTCCTCACTTGTACTGATCTGTGGATTCGTACAAATCTGGAACCAACTCCTTATCTATGAGTGAATGTCTTCGCACGATGAGGTCAATGTCTTCTAAACTAATTTATCTTCAAAATCTTCTGAGAATGCATATGACCTCTTCCACTTCCCTCACACCTTAATGCTGTCACAGGTACATGTCCGTGGGAGAATCCCTTGGTTCTCATAGTCTGCATTCATTTGCAAAATTCTTACAGCATCATATAAATTCTCCCGAAGCCAGTTCCTGTTTGTCCAGCAAGCGAAAGCCTCTAAAGCCTTTGAATGTGTTGAAGCCATTCAGTTTGAAGTTCATGGCTGCAGAGAAATCTGTAAGGAAGGGTGGCAGACAGTGTCGTGGGGGAACATCAAGAGATTTGCCTGATGACCTCTCAGAGCTTTACAAGACAGATCCTGAAGAGGATTACAATCAGCGCAAGACCCAAATCCAATGGATTCGAAGATATTGGGCAGAACAATGGTTCAAATACCGGTTTGTGACCCAGGAATATGTTGAGAAAAATGCCATCAAGCGACCTTGGGGAGACATCCTATACAAAAATCTTCCACCCAGGTCCAGAGACGAAGACATTGATCAAGGCTTCTATCCCTGCATGGTCCGAGGACCACAGCCTGCAGATGCACACCCATCGTCACTACTATGGTGTCGTGACAACAATCTGTTCAAGCGCAACTTCCAGTTTGCCAAGAACTCAGCGAAGCAGAACAAGAAGTCATTGGGACTAGACTTCAACCCTGGTCCCTCTGCTCCCCGTGCCGAAGGCACCCGCGAAGCTGAACCCAATCTTGTTGGGCCCTTCTACAATCTGGAAGGTCTCATCACTCACATCGTGGTTCAAGGGACAGCTGTGGATGAGCCTGCAGATGACGCTGAATCTGATGAAGCGCCTACAGCGCCGAAGCCAAAGAAACTGAAGCAACCTAAAGCTTCAAAGCCTGCCTCAGCCCCAAAAATCTCACGGGCGAAGCCACTGGCTACTGCACCTCGTGAAGACAGTGTGCAGTCTGAAGGTCTATCACGTATCTCCAAGCCCCCGAGAGTCAAGATGCCCCTGCCACACACCACCCAAGAACTGACTGCTGCTGCCATTCTGCGCAACGATGCCATTGATCTGTCCAGTGATGAAGATCTGGCAGATGACGCTCTTGAGCAACTGATCAAGAGCAAAGAAGAAGCAAAAAATCTTCAACAATTTGCCTCTGTTTGACGTGGCAATCATCCACGACTTCATCGATGAGTGGTTTGAAA
This sequence comes from Triticum aestivum, assembly GCF_018294505.1. Classification (NCBI taxonomy): domain Eukaryota; kingdom Viridiplantae; phylum Streptophyta; class Magnoliopsida; order Poales; family Poaceae; genus Triticum; species Triticum aestivum. Next base: position 692,445,880 of record NC_057800.1, read on the forward strand.
CGCCCAACCTCAGCTTTGAAGACCTGCAACTTCCCATTGGCCTCAGTGTTGCCTTCCATGGCGCCATTGCTTCAGAGTTAGCTATCGCCCAGCGCATCGTTGAACTGAAGCAGAAGATTGACTTTGAGAAAGCTCGGTTCAAGAAGCATATGGCCAAGCTCAGCGTGCAAGAGGTGAAGAACTTCAAGATTATGCTGCACAAGCTCAAGGAAGCCTTTCTCAAGAAACATGCAGAAGCTCAGGGTTCTCGTGAGCGCATGAAGAGCCTGGCTGACAAGTGTGTGCACGCCTACAACGAGGCTGAGAAGCGCAAGACCCTTGGGCGTCCGGGCATTGATCCCAGGATGGCTGCTAAGAAGAAGAAGAAGCCCACTGTGGCCAAACCCGACGCACCAAGGCAGGAAGCAGATCCCATTGTCTTCCCAACCAGCATGACTGGCTCGAAGCCAAAAGCCAGGTCTACCGCTTCAGAACTGAAGAAGACGAGGACTGCTGAGGCTGAAGCCAGAAAGAGGAAATATCATGAAGCCTCTGATGTTGCTCCCTCCAAAAAGAAGCGGAAGACCAAGAAGGAACGGGCTGCTCCCACAGAGCCCTTAATTGTTGAACCTATCTCCATGGTTCGCCCTGCCACTGAACATCAAGAGCGCCAACTGACTGTCCATGAGCCTGCTTCCACAGAGGCTTATGAAGCTGAAGACATTCCAGCAGCTGATCCCACCGCTGCTGAAGACATTGGTCACCATGACAATGTTGAAGATGATGTAGTTCTTCCTCAGATCGAGCACCAACAGGTATCATCGCCTGTGCTTACGCACATCGAACTCATCAGCATTGGTCATCCTTTGACGCCAATTGCTCAGGATGCATCATGGGCTGATCACCCACAACAACAAGTCACACCACCCCGGCAAGAAGAAGAAGATGACTTTGAGGCCCAGCCAACTCCATCTCCAAAGGCGTCGCCAGCGTTACGCAGGCTTCGCAAAGGACCAAGGTCTCAAGTCTCCGAGTCTGATGCTAAAACTGCTGAAGACATTCCAGCTGCATCAGCCGATGACACTCAAGAAGAAGAACGTGTTCCTACTCCCCCAACTACTGAAGAAGCTGTTCTCGAGGAGAACGTGTTTGTGCCCGACCCTCCAGCTCATCAAGTGGAGGTAGAAAATCTTGAGGCTGCCACCACCAACACCAATGAAGCCACTGACGTTGTCATGGCTGAAGCAAATGTGGAGCCTACACCAACCCAAGAACCAGAAGTCAGCGAAGCCAATGATGTCACTGCTTCTGTTCCTGCGCCTGTTGCTGGTCCTCAGTTTGACTATCATATTGAGCACAGGCCTTAGGTACAAAAGGCAATGCCAAGGTTGCCCAGGTTTCCAGGTCCTGCCTCAGCACCTGGATCCTTTAATGTCAACGGCTTCAAAGCAGACAACACATTCTTCAATAGCTCCAAGAACCCCTACTCAAGGGAAAGAATATCTTCTGATCGGTTCTGGAGCTACCCGCAGCGAAGCTCCTGCATTCTGTACAATCAAGGTCGCATCTTCCCACATATGCGTCTTGACACCGAAGCAATAGCTGGTCTGCCCTGTCTCGAAGAAGCTCTGGATTGCTTCAAAGAGGTTGGATTGTTGTCTTTCGTCACCGACCAAGAGCACTGGAACAAAGAGTTGCTGCTCCAATTTTATGCCACACTTCACATACGTGGTTATAATAGAGATCCGAAGACTTGGGTCTTGGAGTGGATGACAAGAAATGTTCATCATGAAGCCAAAGCCTTTGATATCATTGAGCTCACTGGTCTGCCCACTCCTGGAGATCTCTATGAACCTGGTTGTCAGCTTCACAGTGAAGCTATGGAGAGCATCTTTCAGAAGCCTGAACCGAACATGAGTTAGATGCTCAGTATGATGAAGCCCTTGCCACAAGATGTTGCATATCCTAAGGAGTTCTTTGTTGAAGACCTTGAGTATCTGCCAAGGACTATCTATCACATCATAAGGCGAACTCTCTGGCCCATCAAAGGACATTCTCCACATGCAAAGCTGGAAGGTGCAATGAAGACTTTGGTCTTCTATATTCTTCATGGCAAATGCTTCAATGCATAGGACTTCTTCATCCGCCAACTTGCTGCATCAGGATCTGATCTTTTTGGCTTGAAGTTCTACGCTCCATGGATAATGCGGCTGATTAAATTCCACTCAGCTATCTCATATCAGCCATCTGCTCGCAATCATCGGATCTTTCTCCCTGATGTGGATATGTCCGTTGAAGCCATTTATCCTGAGCCTGCCAAGGAACCTCTTAGTCTTCAAAATGCGGAGCATCAAAGTTTCACTCAAAACATTGAAGGAGTTGAAGCAGTCACTCGTGTTTATCCTCTGGCTGGAACTACACGTGCACCTCATCATGCTCTTACTAAAGCCATTGAAAGCAGTATTGCCCAATGACCCAAGAAGCGATCTCGTGTTCTCAATGACCGAGAGCTTCTGGTTGCTCTTCATCAGAAACAGGATAGGCATCATGACTGGCTGAAGCGCCAAATGCAAAGCCTCTTGGTGGATGTCAACCGCATTCACAATCTTGCCACCAAGAATGCCTTTGTTGCCCATGAAACCTGTCGGCGTACATGGAAAGGGCTGACGCTTATGTGCTCTGAGGATGATCTTCACGAGGATGGCTTCCCTGAACGTTTCAAGTTTGACTCCACACCTCCCCGAAGGGCTGTGCTGCGACGAACTCCATCTCTTGAAGACTTTGAGTTCTCTTCCTCTGCGGCAACTGTGAATGCCAGAGTGATCGAGGACGAAGATGATGCCACTTCATCGCCCCCTACTTCTGCACGCCTCGACACTGCCCCAAGTTCTTCTGCACCGCCAAACACCACCGATGATCCTGCTGCTTCACCTACTCCTCGTGGGAACGAGTATATGCTCTATGTCTTCAAACCTTTTTGGTCCTCACTGACAAAAGGGGGAGAAGCATATGAGTTTGATAGTCTTCAAGCGGGTCAATATGGGCGGTTACTTTATGTTTTGTCTAGTGTTTACAAATCTTGTTTTGATACATTTGGTTCTTTGAGTTGTAACACTTAAACTCAATGGTCGTCTGCTACTTATTTGCTATTTTGTGGTGCGATGATAAATTCCGCACTTAGATCATTTTGGAGACGTTCATTTTTCATTATGCATGTCATTATCTTCACGTACCTTCATGCATAATGAATTGTCATCATAAGTTGAAGAGGATCTCCACAAGTACAACCTGCCATGTGCATTTGCATTCCAAAAGCAAATTGCTTATATGCACATCTTCAGGGGGAGCCCTTGCAACTTATGAAGACAATTCCTTATCCTTTACAATTTCACATATTATATTCCCAGTTGAAAACTTCAACTAGTTTGTCATCAATCACCAAAAAGGGGGAGATTGTAAGTGCATCTAGTGCCACCCCTAGTTGGTTTTGGAGTATTGACGACAAACCTAGTTGAGGGACTAATGTGTTCATGAGAATTGCAGGATAACACAGGTAGAAGTCCCTCATTGATTTGGTTTTCCTACCAGAGATGACCCCTAAAAATGTATGAAGACATTGAAGTCAATGGTGGTATGTGAAGACATTCACATTGAAGACTATGACAAGAGAAGACATCGCATGATGACTATGGAGCGCGAAGACTTAGATCTTTCGTAGTTCTTTTTCTTCTTTGTTGAGTCATAGCAACCACCGTATTGTTAAGTGGGTCCAAGAAAACCAGTCAGAATGACTGAAGTGATGCTTAACCAAAATCCTATGTCTTCGAGTGAAGACTATGAGAGCGAATCTTGTCCAGAGTTGGACAAGTCAGCTTTGCTTGTAGCCCAAGTAAAGTTGCCGTGTGTGTTTGAAATCTGACCGTTGGAACATGTGTCAGTTCCTTAGTGACCCAGGGTCATTTCGGACAAATCAGGTCGGGTTGCCTAGTGGCTATAAATAGCCCACCCCCTACAACCATAAACAGTTGGCTGCTCAGAGTTAAAGTACGGCTTTTGTCGTTTGAGAGCAACCCACCTCTAAGCCTTTGAGAGAGAATTCCTTGAGAGGATAAAGCCCTAACCACCCAGAGCCAAAGAGTGTTAGGCATCACTTAAGTCTTCTTGTCTATGTGATCTGAAGACTTATTACACTTGAGGACTGTGAATCCTCCAGCCGGTTAGGCGTCTCGTTCTGAGCATCCAAGAGTCATTGTGGATTGCCGGTGAACGAAGTCTGTGAAGGTTTGGAAGTCTACCTTGAAGACTTACCAGAGTGATTGGGCGAGGACTGGGTGTCCTTAGCTCAAGGGGAATAAGGTGAAGACGAGGTCTTCTGAGTTGAATCTCAGCCTCCCTAACCAGACGTACAGTTGTCACAGCAACTGGAACTGGTCCAACAAATCATTGTCTTCAACGAGTCGCTGGTTTCATCCTTCCCTTCCCTTTACTTACTGTTAGCTCGTGTGAAGTCATTGTACGATAGTATCACCATTTGACTTCACTAAGTGATTACATGGACTGATTGGCTTCTCAACATCTTCCTACCTGATCCTTACTGCCTAGCTGCTATTTGTCATTGTGCTTTTACTTCATTGAATACATGACTATGGTTTGTCTAGTGTAGTCTACCTTCTGCTGCATGATAATAGGTTTATTTCTATCGTTTGTCTTCGAAACTTACATGTTTTGAAGACTTTCCTAAAAATCGCCTATTCACCCCCCCCCCTCTCTAGTCGATCACTAGCACTTTCACCTGTTTTATTTCTTGACATAGGGTCCAAGTCTCTCTGGTCTTATTTGTTGAGAAAATCACGTTCCCGAAGGTTTCATTTTTTTTGGACTCTGTTTGATATTCCTTTTCTTCGAAACCCTAAAACAGGCAAAAACGGCAATTCTGGGTTGGGCCTCCGGTTAATAGGTTAGTCCCAAAAATAATATAAAAGTGGAAAATAAAGCCCAATAATGTCCAAAATAGTAGATAATATAGCATGGAGCAATCAAAAATTATAGATACGTTGGAGACGTATCAAGCATTCCCAAGCTTAATTCCTGCTCGTCCTCGAGTAGGTAAATGATAAAAACAGAATTTTTGATGCGGAGTGCTACTTGGCATAATTTTAATGTAATTCTTCTTAATTGTGGTATGAATATTCAAATCTAAAAGATTCAAGACAAAAGTTCATATTGACATAAAAATAATAATACTTCAAGCATACTAACAAAGCAATTATGTCTTCTCAAAATAACATGGATAAAGAAAGTTATCCCTACAAAATCATAGTCTGGCTATGCTCTATCTTCACCACACAAAATATTTAAATAATGCACAACCCCGATGACAAGCCAAGCAATTGTTTCATACTTTTGACATTCTCAAAACTTTTTCGATCTTCACGCAATACATGAGCGTGAGCCATGGATATAGCACTATAGGTGGAATAGAGTGGTGGTTGTGGAGAAGACAAAAAGGGAGAAGATAGTCTCACATCAACTAGGCGTATCAACAGGCTATGGAGATGCCCATCAATAGATATCAATGTGAGTGAGTAGGGATTTCCATGCAATGGATGCACTAGAGCTATAAGTATATGAAAGCTCAAAAAGAAACTAAGTGGGTGTGCATCCAACTTGCTTGCTCATGAAGACCTAGGGCAATTTCGAGGAATCCCATCATTTGAATATACAAGCCAAGTTCTATAACGAAAAATTTCCCACTAGTATATGAAAGTGATAACATGAGAGGCCCTCTACTATGAAGATCATGGTGCTACTTTGAAGCACAAGTGTGGAAAAAGGATAGTAGCATTGTCCCTTCTCTCTTTGTCTCTCATTTTTCCCTTTTTTTCTTTTTTGGGCCTTTTCTCTTTTTTTATGGCCTCTTTCTTTCTTTTTTTCGTCCGGAGTCTCATCCCGACTTGTGGGGGAATCATAGTCTCCATCATACTTTCCTTACTGGGACAATGTTCTAATAATGATGATCATCACACTTTTATTTTTCTTACAACTCAACAATTACAACTCGATACTTAGAAAAAAAATATGACTCTATATGAATGCCTCCGGAGGTGTACCGGGATATGCAATGACTCATGAGTGACATGTATGAAAGAATTATGAATGGTGGCTTTGCCACAAATACGATGTCAACTACATGATCATGCTAAGCAATATGACAATGATGGAGTGTGTCATAATAAACGGAACGGTGGAAAGTTGCATGGCAATATATCTTGGAATGGCTATGGAAATGCAATAGGTAGGTATGGTGGCTGTTTTGAGGTAGGTGTATGGTGGGTGTATGATACCGGCGAAAGGTGCACGGTATTAGAGGGCTAGCAAAGGTGGAAGGGTGAGAGTGCGTATAATCCATGGGCTCACCATTAGTAATATAAAAATCATATACTTATTGCAAAAATCTACAAGTTATCAAAGCAAAGTATTACGCGCATGCTCCTAGGGGGATAGATTGGTAGGAAAAGACCATCGCTCGTCCCCGACCGCCACTCATAAGGAAGGCAATCAAAAAATAAATCATGCTCCGACTTCATCACATAACGGTTCACCATACGTGCATGATACGGGAATCACAAGCTTCAACATAAGTATATCTCAAATTCACAACTACTCAACTAGCATGACTTTAATATCACCATCTCTATATCTCAAAACAATTATCAAGTATCAAACTTTTCACAGTATTCAACACACTCATAAGAAAGTTTTATTATTAATCTTGTATACCAAGCATATTAGGATTTTAAGAAAATTACCATGCTATTTAAGATTCTCAAAATAATCTAAGTTAAGCATGAGAGATCAATAGTTTCTATAAAACAAATCCAACACCGTGCTCTAAAATGATAGTGAAGTACTAGAGCAAAAATTATATAACTCAAAAGATATAAGCGAAGCACATAGAGTATTCTAACAAATTCCAAATCAAGTATGGCTCTCTCAAAAGGTGTGTAAAGCAAGGATTATTTTGGTAAACTAACAAATAAAGACTCAAATCATACAAGACACTCCAAGCAAAACACATATCATGTGGTAAATAAAAATATAGCTCCAAGTAAAGTTACCGATAGAAGAAGACGAAAGAGGGGATGCCTTCCGGGGCATCCCCAAGCTTTGGCTTTTAGGTGTACTTAGATTATCTTGGGGGTGCCATGGGCATCCCCAAGCTTATGCTCTTGTCACTCCTTGTTCCATAATCCATCAAATCTTTACCCAAAACTTGAAAACTTCACAACACAAAACTTAAAGTAAAAAATCTTGTGAGCTCCGTTAGCGAAAGAAAATAAAAGATCACTTCAAGGTACTGTAATGAACTCATTTTTATTTATATTAGTGTTATACCTACTGTATTCCAACTTCTCTATGGTTTATAAACTATTTTACTAGCCATAGATTCATCAAAATAAGCAAACAACACACGAAAAACAGAATCTGTCAAAAACAGAACAGTCTGTAGTAATCTGTAGCTAGCGCAAGATCTGGAACCCCAAAAATTCTAAAATAAATTTCTTGACGTGAGGAATTTATCTATTAATCATCTTAAAAAATAATTAACTAAATAGAACTCTCCAAATAAAAATGACAGCAGTTCTCGTGAGCGCTAAAGTTTCTGTTTTTTACAGCAAGTTCAACAAGACTTTCCCCAAGTCTTCACAACGGTTCTACTTGGCACAAACAGTAATTAAACATAAAAACACAACCAAAACAGAGGCTAGATAAATTATTTATTACTAAACAGGAGCAAAAATTAAGGAATAAAAATAAAATTGGGTTGCCTCCCAACAAGCGCTATCGTTTAACGCCCCTAGCTAGGCATAACAAGCAAGAATAGATCTAGGCATTGCCATCTTTGGTAGGCAATCCATAAGTGGCTCTCATAATAGATTCATAAGGTAATTTAATTTACTTTCTAGGAAAGTGCTCCATGCCTTTCCTTAATGGAAATTGGAATCTAATATTTCCTTCCTTCATATCAATAATTGCACCAATCGTTCTAAGGAAAGGTCTACCAAGAATAATAGGACATGAAGGATTGCAATCTATGTCAAGAACAATAAAATCTACGGGCACATAATTCCTATTTGCAACAATAAGAACATCATTAATTCTTCCCATGGGTTTCTTAATAGTGGAATCCGCAATGTGCAAGTTTAGAGAGCAATCATCAAAATCACGGAAACCTAACAAATCACACAAAGTCTTTGGAATCGTGGAAACACTAGCACCCAAATCGCATAAAGCATAGCACTCATGATATTTAATTTTAATTTAATAGTTGGTTCCCACTCATAATAAAGTTTTCTAGGGATAGAAACTTCCAATTCAAGTTTTTCTTCATAAGATTGCATCAAGGCATCAATGATATGTTTAGTAAACGCTTTATTTTGACTATAAGCATGAGGAGAATTTAGCACGGATTGCAACAAGGAAATACAATCAATCAAAGATCAATTTTCATAGTTAAATTCCTTGAAATCCATAATAGTGGGTTTAGCAACATCTAAAGTTTTAATTTCTTCAATCCCACTTTTATCAAATTTAGCATCAAGATCAAAAATTCCGAATTCTTGGAACGCCTTCTAGGTAAAGGTGGATCATATTCAGTCCCATCATTATCAAGATTCATATTGCAAAACAAAGATTTAATAGGGGACACATCAATAACTTTTAGATCTCCATCTTTATTTTCATAGCAACTAGAAGAACATGCTCTTATAAAGGCATCTTTCTTAGCACGCATCCTAGCGGTTCTTTCTTTGCACTCATCAATGGAAATTCTCATGGCTTTGAGAGACTCATTGATATCATGCTTAGGTGGAATAGATCTAAGTTTCAAAGAATTAACAATAAGAGCAATTCTATCAACGTTCCTAGCCAAATCATCAATCTTAAGCAATTTTTCTTAAATCATAGCATTAAAATTCTTTTGCAAAGTAATAAATTCTTTAAAATTAGATTCAAAATCAGAGGGTATCTTATTATAATTTCCATAAGAATTGTTGTAGGCATTACCATAATTATTAGAGGGATTACTAGGATAAGGCCTAGGATTGAAATTTCCTCTATACGCGTTGTTACCAAAATTGTTCCTACCAACAAAATTCACATCCATAGATTCATTATTGTTCTCAATCAAAGTAGACAAGGGCATATCATTAGGATCAGAAGAAACACTCTTATTAGCAAATAATTTCATAAGTTCATCCATCTTTCCACTCAAAACATTAATTTCTTCTATCGCATGCACCTTTTTATTAGTAGATCTTTCAGTATGCCATTGAGAATAATAAACCATAATATTATCTAGGAGTTTAGTAGCTTCTCCTAAAGTGATTTCCATAAAAGTGCCTCCCGCGGCCGAATCTAAAAGATTTATAGAAGCAAAATTCAATCCGGCATAAAAGTTTTGTATAATCATCCACAAATTTAAACCATGAGTAGGGCAATTACGTATCATTAATTTCATTATCTCCCAATCTTGTGCAACATGTTCATGATCAAGTTGCTTAAAATTCATAATATCGTTTCTAAGAGAGATGATCTTAGCGGGAGGAAAATACTTAGAGATAAAAGCATCTTTGCACTTATTCCATGAATCAATACTATTTTTAGGCAAAGACGAAAACCAAGCTTTAGCACGATCTCTAAGCGAAAAAGGAAATAGCTTCAATTTAACAATATCATTATCCACCATCTTTCTTATTTTGCGTGTCACACAAATCAATGAAGCTATTTAGATGGGTAGAGGCATCTTCACTAGGAAGGCCGGAGAACGGATCTTTCATGACAAGATTTAGCAAAGCAGTATTAATTTCACAAGATTCAGCATCGGTAATAGGAGCAATCGGAGTGCTAATAAAATCATTGTTGTTGGTATTGGTGAAGTCACACAATTTAGTATTATCTTGAGCCATCGTGACAAGCAAGCAAACTAACACACAAGCAAACAAAAAGCAAGCGGGCAAAGAGAGGCAAATAGAGAGGGAGGATAGAGAGAGAGGGCGAATAAAACGGCAAGGGTGAAGTGGGGGAGAGGAAAACAAGAGGCAAATGGCAAATAATGTAATGCGGGAGATAAGGGTATGTGATGGGTACTTGGTATGTTGACTTTTGCGTAGGCCTCCCCGGCAACGGCGCCATAAATCCTTCTTGCTACCTCTTGAGCACTGTGTTGGTTTTCCCCCAAAGAGGAAGGGATGATGCAGCAAAGTAGCGTAAGTATTTCCCTCAGTTTTTGAGAACCAGGGTATCAATCCAGTAGGAGGCTACGTGCAAGTCCCTCGTACCTGCACAAAACAAATAAATCCTCGCAACCAACACAAATAGGGGTTGTCAATCCCTATAGGGGCACTTACGAGAGTGAGATATGATAGATATGATAAGATAATATTTTTTGATATTTTTAAGATAAAGATGCAAAGTAAAATAAAGGCAAAGTAAATAGCAAAGGAAATAACTAAGTAGTAGGAGATTAATATGATAAAGATAGACCCGGGGGGCATAGGTTTCACTACTGTCTTCTCTCAAGAGCATAAGTATTCTACGGTGGGTGAACAAATTACTGTTGAGCAATTGACAGAATTGAGCATAGTTATGAGAATATCTAGGTATGATCATGTATATAGGCATCACGTCTGAGACAAGTAGACCGACTCCTGCCTGCATCTACCACTATTACTCCACTCATCGACCGCTATCCAGCATGCATCTAGAGTATTAAGTTAAAAATAGAGTAACGCCTTAAGCAAGGTGACATGATGTAGAGGGATAGACTCATGCAATATTAAGAAAACCCCATCTTGTTACCCTCGATGGCAACAATACAATACGTGCCTTGCTGCCCTTACTATCATCGGGAAAGGACGCCGCAAGATTGAACACAAAGCTAAGCACTTCTCCCATTACAAGAAAGATCAATCTAGTAGGCCAAACCAAACTGGTAATTCGAATAGACTTGCAAAGATAACCAATCATACATAAAAGAATTCAGAGAAGATTCAAATATTATTCATAGATAGACTTGATCATAAACCCACAATTCATCGATCTCAACAAACACACTGCAAAAAGAAGATTACATCGAATAGATCTCCACAAGAGAGGGGGAGAACATTGTATTGAGATCCAAAAAGAGAGAAGAAGCCATCTAGCTACTAACTATGGACCCGTAGGTCTGAAGTAAACTACTCACACTTCATCGGAGAGGCTATGGTGTTGATGTAGAAGCCCTCTGTGATCGATGCCCCCTCTGACGGAGCTCCGGAACAGGCCCCAAGATGGGATCTCGTGGATACATAAAGTTACGGCGGTGGAATTAGGGTTTTGGCTCCTGTTCTGATCGTTTGGGGGTATGTGGATGTCACATCCCTAGTCTGGTATGACCTAGACTAGCTAGTCATTTGTGCATCATGTTTAAATTCCATTTAATTTTGAAATGAGGATTTGTGAAACCCTCAGAATCATCTCTGAAAATGACCCAAATAAAAATTGTTCCAAAAAGGTCCAAGGAAATGTTCATGTTGCTCTCTGAAAATATTGGTTAGAGGTAAAAATTCAAACAAATATTTTAGGAGCTCATGGATATTTAATTTTGGCCATTTGGATTAATCCGATAATTATTTGCCTTGGATATATATTGTTATATATATAAAATATGGTCCAAAAACTATGCCATTTATTAAGGAGCTCTGGAATAATATAGTTAGCTCCTGCAAAAATTGGCATAAGGTAATAAAATGATTTAGTATTTTAATTAAATCAAAACATATGTCAGAAAAATAGAAAAAGAAATAAAAAGGGATACTTACCTGGCGCTTAGCTCATGTGCTGGCCCAGCACTGTGCGGCCTGGCCGGCCCAGCTAGCCAGCCCAGCCCACCTGGCCCCCCTCCTCTGTCGTCTTCCTCCCCGACAGGAGGACGGGCGCGTGCCCGACGCGCGCGCTCCGCCGAGCCACGCCACCTCCCTCTCTGCCCGCCTGCCCTCTCCCCTCCTCGTCTGGATGCCCCGGAGACGCCACGCAGCTACCCTGAGCTCTCTCGCCCTCTCCCTCGCCCTCGTCCTCTCCTCTGTCACCCTCTCTCGCACGCACCGAACAATGTCATCGTCGCCGTTCGCCGTTGCCGCGGCCACCGCCTCCCCCTTGTCCCTCCGTCGTGTCCACGCGCTCCGCCACTGTGGGCTACGCCTCCTCGACGAGACGCATGGCGCCGGACGCCCTGGAATGCCGCCATCGCCATCGTCTTCACCTCCGGCCGCCGCAGATCGCCATCGCCGCCTCGTCGTCTCCAGCGCGTCCCCGGCCACAACGAGTAGCCTGCAAGTCCTCTGTGAGCCCTGCTTCTTCTCCCCTCTCTTCCCTGGTCGCGCTCGCCCTCTGGCTGTCGTTCCCACCATGGCCGAAACTTCGCCGCCGCCGAGCTCGCCGTCGACGCAGCTCCGATGACCATTTGGTCACCCCGGCGAGTCCAACAAGCTCGTAGGGCCACGTAGACCATCCCTAGTGCTTTGCTTCTCCCGTTTTCGCGCTCCAAACGCGCTCTCGTGCACGACCGAACTCCGGCAGCCGCAGCCGAGCTCGCCGTCGTCGAATCCGGCCACCCCAGGCCCAGCCACGGCCACCGCCCGACGCGCCATCGAGCTGGCTCTCCAACGCGCCTAGCCGCGCGCCATTTGGAGCACCACAGAGGAAACCCGGGGCACAAGTACGCCGCGGATCTCACCGGCGACAAACCGCCGGCGGGTTTGACTTGTTTGACCTGGGGTTTGACCCCCCAGGGTCGCTGACTAGTGGGGCCAGGCCCTGCTAATTTTAGTTAAATATTAACTAAACCTAATATTGCTTAGAGTTGTGTCAGGTCTGATTCATTGGGAATGAATTGGAGTGTTACGATATGTTCTGGTGCTGAGAGTTAAGTGTGTGAACACGATTTGGTAAAGGTAGCGGTGAGAGGCCATGTAGGAGTACATGGTGGGTTGTCTCACTGGAACCGTCATTAAGCACTGAGTTCTATGTATGTTATCCAATGACTCGATACTACCACACATTGGGCTCCGGGCGCTCCAAGCCCTCTCGACTTATTAACCAACTTGATCTCTGTCCAGGAGTCGCAACTAGTTTCTGGTGTTTGTAGGTAGTGTTAGTAGTCTACCAAGTGGCACCCGGCCAGGTGGGCTTGGGACAGACTAGGCACAAGTGGCACGGTGTACCAAGCATAGATCCATCCGGCGAGGTGGGCTTGGGAACCCTGCACACATCATTTGGGGCCGTGAGTGAAACCCCGACCGGATCTCCTTGCAGATGGAACCCGAATAGGCGATAAACCTGGACTAGAGTCTTGTGTGGTTAGTCAGGTCGTGGCCGACACCCTCACCAGGCTTCCGCTTGAAGGTTGCCGAGATACATGACGTGTACATGGCGGTAAGTGGCGAGAGCGTGTGTGAAGAAGTACACCCCTGCAGGGTTAACATGATCTATTCGAATAGCCGGGTCCGCGGTTATGGACTTCTTGGATGCTTACATGGTACATAGACAACTTGAAGTGTATACTCTAAAAAGCTCAAGACAAGTGTGAGTGCTATGGATGGCCTTCTCGTAGGGAGACGGGGATGAATCCATAGTAGTGTATTGTGTGGTGATTAGTGGACTCGTGTGCGCCATATCACCTCAAAGAAGTTCTGGTAGTCGTAGAACAGGTTAGCCACAGAGTCAAAGCTGGCTTGCTGCAACTAAACTCCACATTACCCTCTTGATACAAGTGCATGTATGATAGGATCTGATGTAAGTCTTGCTGAGTACCTTTGTACTCATGTTGCTTTATTTATGTTTTTGCAGCGGAGACTTCGGTCTTAATAGTGTTCTCGTGGACTTCAACGAGTAGTTTGTACCTCAGCTACGATCTTGATCGGATGTTGTAGATAGTCAGGCTCTTCAGCCTTTTTCCTTTATAGATGTCTGTACTCAGACATGTAATGCTTCCGCTTGTTGCTTCATTGCTCTGAATGTTGGGTCATGTGACCCCTGTTTGTAATAAATGCTATGATGGCTCTTCTGATCCTTTATCTATATGAGTTGTTGAGTTATGCTGTGATGCCATGTTGTATAGCACATACTTGCATGTTATGCATACGTGTAATGTGTATTGCTATGTGTGGGATCTGACTATCTAGTTATTTATCCTTAGTAGTCTCTCTTACCGGGAAATGTCTCCTAGTGCTTCCACTGAGCCCTGGTAGCTTGCTACTGCTCCGGAACACTTAGGCTGGCCGACATGTGTCCTTCTTCGTTCCTGTGTCTGTCCCTTCGGGGAAATGTCACGCGATGAATACCGGAGTCCTATTAGCCCGCTACAGCCCGGTTCACCGGAGTCCTGTTAGCCCAGTGCTACAGCCTGGATTCACTCGCTGATGACCGACACGTTCGATGCTGGGTCATGGATGCCTGTCCCTGTAAGTTAGTGCCACTTTGGGTTTACGACTAGCCATGTCAGCCCGGGCTCCTTATCATATGGATGCTAGCGACACTGTCATATACGTGTGCCAAAAGGCGCAAACAGTCCTGGGCAAAGGTAAGGCGACACCCGTGGGGATACCGTGCGTGAGGCCGCAAAGTGATATGAGGTGTTACATGCTAGATCGATGTGGCATTGAGTCGGGGTCCTGACAGCCTTGGTATCAGAGCCTGACTGCCTGTAGGATTACCAAGCCAAACTGGTCGAAGTTGAGTCTAGAAATTCTTTAGTTATGTAAGGGAATTGATTGTGGGAAGGAACGTAAGGCTCCTTTTACTCCTTTAACTCATGGCCTTCTGATCTGAGTCGTCCTATCTTTCCTACGGGGTTAATGAACTAGGCTTTCTCTTTCGTCTATCAGGATCACGTGTTACTACTCCGTAGTCCCATAGGATTGGTTGATCAGAGTTATACCCCAGTTTTGAGTATTTCCGGTGTAGTCCGTTTAGTATGATCTCAGAACCTTGAGTAATGCTGATGAGTATGTTACCACCCCATTTTTAGTAGGATGTCTCATTCTGAGCATTTTACTGCCGTTATGCTGCCGGAATTTCCCTAGGAGTTCGAGAGACACTAATTCCTTGTCCTACATTCTACAGTCTATAGTTGATGCTGACTCCGTCCCTGGTTTCGTTCTCAGGATGTCATCAAGTTCTATTGTTCGTAGCCAGAACCATGGAGATGGTAGGGATGAGGATCCTCCCGACCCGCCTTCGTTGACAGAGTTCATGTTAGAAATGGAGAGGAACAAGCGTGAGTCTAACCGTTTGTTGGCACGTATCGAGGAGAACACCGCACATCAGTCCAATAAGTCTGCGACCATTCATGACTTCATTCGCTTGCACCCACCTACCTTTCATCATTCCATCGAGCCACTCGATGCAGATGACTGGCTCCGTAGCATCACTCATAAGCTGCATTCCGCGAGCGTAGCTGAAGATGACAAGGTCACTTATGCCACATACCACCTGGAAGGTCCTGCTAGTCTTTGGTGGCAGAACTATGAGGCTATGCTTCCAGCTGACCAGACTCCCACCTGGAAGGATTTCGTTGAGGCTTTTCGCGAGCATCACATTCCTGAAGCCCTCATCGATCGCAAGAGAGAAGAGTTCTGTAGTTTCACCCAGGGTAAGTTGGCTGTTGATGCTTACAGTAGAGAGTTTGAGAACCTCGCCCGTTATGCCACAGAAGAGGTGTCCACGGACGCCAAGAAGCAGGCTAGGTTCCGGAAGGGTCTCAATCCCAAGTTGCGTCGTGATCTCCACCTGCATCATTGTGATACATTCCAAGCTCTTGTGAACAAAGCCATTAATGCAGAGATAGCTCAGCTCACTTACGAGGAGTCTCGTAAGCACACCCGTGATTTGGGATCTTCCTCCGGTTCTAGCTCTCAGAAGCGCCGGATTTGGGTTCCAAACTCCGCTCTTCCTTCCGGATATGTACCGAGGCCATCTTATGTGGCACCTCATCCAGTTCAGCAGTATGCTCCACCCAGGTCTATTGGTGGACCGCCTGCCAATGCGGGTCCACATCCTACCTCCAAGATTTGTTACAAGTCCGGAGAGCCAGGCCACATTGCCCGTATTTGCACTCAGATCAGAGTTGCTCCACCTCAGTCCGAGAAGTCTGTTGGTCGTGGTAAGCCATCACGCAAGATGATCAGTGCCAAGTCAGCTCCCATTAAACATGGACGTGTGCATCACGTCTC
Organism: Triticum aestivum; assembly: GCF_018294505.1. NCBI lineage: Eukaryota > Viridiplantae > Streptophyta > Magnoliopsida > Poales > Poaceae > Triticum > Triticum aestivum. Next base: position 692,462,130 of record NC_057800.1, read on the forward strand.
AGCTAAAGACGCTCATGATGATCCAGATGTCGTTCTTGGTACATTCCTTGTTAACTGTCATCTAGCATCGGTTCTGTTCGATACTGGAGCGTCTCATTCCTTCATTTCTGAAAGCTATGCCCACTTGCACGACATGTCATTTTGTGATATGCCCTCCCCACTACTTATTCAAACTCCTGGATCCAAATGGCAAACTTCTAGGATAAGTTATGGCAATGAAATCCATGTTGACAGACTTGTATTCCTTGCTTCCTTGATATCTCTCAAGTCTTCGGATATTAACATTATCTTGGGTATGGACTGGATGACAGCTCATCATGCCAAGATTGATTGTTTCACCAGATCTGTTCAGCTTACACATCCATCTGGCAAGATAGTCAATGTCTTCACTAGAGTTGCTAAGCGTCATCTCTATTCTCTTAATGCCAGCCCTCTTCCAGACCTTGAAGATATTCCGGTAGTCCGTGACTTTCCGGATGTCTTTCCAGAGGAACTGCCAGGTGTTCTGCCTGACAGAGATGTAGAGTTCGTCATAGATCTTATCCCAGGAACTGCTCCAATCTCTAGGAGACCCTACAAGATGGCACCCTTAGAACTAGCCGAGCTTAAGAAACAACTTGATGAGTCCTTGCAAAAGGGTTTCATCCGTCCCAGTTCTTCTCCTTGGGCTTGCCCCGTCCTCTTCGTCAAGAAGAAGGATGGTACGGACCGGATGGTTGTAGATTATCGTCCCGTTAATTTGGTCACGATAAAGAACAAATATCCGCTCCCCAGGATCAACGATCTGTATGATCAGCTCGCTGGATCCTCAGTCTTTTCCAAGATGGATTTGAGGTTAGGTTACCACCAAATCAAAATCAGAAACGGGGACATTCCCAAGACGGCCTTTGTCACTCGTTATGGCCAGTACGAGTACACCGTCATGTCCTTTGGCCTAACCAATGCTCCAGCCACATTCTCCCGCTTGATGAACTCGATCTTCATGGAGTACTTAGATAAGTTCGTCGTGGTTTACCTCGATGATATTCTTATTTACTCGAAGAACAAGGAAGAGCATGCCGAACATCTTAGACTTGTGTTAGAAAAACTCAGAGAGCACCGCCTTTATGCCAAGTTCTCCAAGTGTGAATTTTGGTTGCCAGAAGTGACCTACCTAGGCCACGTAATCTCTGGTAAGGGCATTGCTGTCAATCCCGAGAGAGTCAAGGCCGTTCTTGATTGGACTCCACCTGAAACAGTTAAACAAGTTAGGAGTTTCCTTGGTCTAGCCAGCTATTGTCGCCGCTTTGTTGAAAACTTCTCCAAAGTAGCCAAACCCCTCACGGAACTTCTCAAGAAAGATAAAAAGTTTGAGTGGTCCCCACAGTGTGAGTACAGTTTTCAGGAACTGAAAAGACGCCTGACTTCTGCTCCCATACTTGTGCCACCGGATTTCACGAAGGACTTTGTTATCTACTGCGACGCCTCACGACAGGGACTAGGTTGCATTCTTATGCAGGATCGTCATGTGATTGCCTATGCATCTCGACAGTTGCATCCACATGAGGATAATTATCCTACACATGATCTAGAGCTTGCAGCCGTAGTCTATGCACTCAAGACCTGGCGACATTACCTCCTTGGTAAACGTTGCGAGATCTACACCGATCACCAGAGTCTCAAGTATATCTTCACCCAACCAGACCTGAACCTTAGGCAAAGACGTTGGTTGGAGTTAATCACAGATTATGATCTAGGGATTACCTACACCCCAGGCAAAGCCAATGTCATGGCTGATGCTCTAAGCCGTAAATCCTATTGCAACAATCTCATGTTGCAGCAAGGCCAACCACTTCTCCATGAGGAATTCTGTAAGCTTAACCTTCACATCGCTCCTCACGGATTCCTTTCTACCTTGGTGGCGAAACCTACCCTTGTGGATCTTATCATAGAAGCCCAAAAGCATGATACGGGGATTACCCGGATCAAGAGAAACATTGCCAAGGGTATTGCTGGTAGTTTCTCTATAGATGATCGAGGTGTTGTTTTCTTTGGGAACCGCCTGGTGGTCCCCAAGAAGCAACATCTGCGACAATTGATTCTTAAGGAGGCGCATGAATCTCCTCTCACGATTCATCCCGGTAGTACTAAGATGTATCAGGACCTACGCCAGAGGTTCTGGAGGATTAGGATGAAGAGAGAAATCGCTGAGTTCATTGCTAAATGTGATGTTTGTCGTCGCGTTAAGGCAGAGCATCAAAGGCCTGCTGGCACTCTTCAGCCTTTAGCTATTCCTGAATGGAAATGGGATAAAGTTGGTATGGACTTCATCACCGGCTTTCCCAGGACCAAGAGAGGGAATAACGCTATCTTCGTAGTCGTTGATCGTCTTTCCAAAGTGGCTCACTTCCTTCCTGTTCGAGAGAGTATCACTGCTAGTCAGCTTGCTGACTTATACATTTCTCGAATAGTGTCACTTCATGGTGTTCCACTAGAGATCAATTCAGACCGTGGCAGTCTTTTCACTTCTCATTTCTGGGAGAGTTTCCAAACTGCCATGGGAACCCATCTTTCCTTCAGTACCACTTTCCACCCTCAGTCGAGTGGTCAGGTGGAACGGGTCAACCAAATTCTCGAAGACATGCTTAGAGCTTGCATTATCTCATTCGGTATGGATTGGGAGAAATGTCTTCCTTTTGCCGAGTTTGCTTATAACAATAGCTATCAATCCAGCCTCAAGAAAGCTCCTTTTGAGGTTCTCTATGGACGAAGATGTCGAACACCTCTAAACTGGTCAGAAACCGGTGAAAGACAATTCTTTGGACCGGACATGATCCAGGAGGCAGAAGAGCAAGTTCGCATCATTCGTGAGAATTTGAAAACAGCCCAGTCTCATCAGAAAAGCCAGTATGATCGTCATCATAAGGATATGACTTATGAAGTTGGCGACAAAGCTTACCTTCGGGTTACTCCCTTGAAGGGTACCCATCGTTTCGGTATCAAGGGCAAGTTGGCTCCTCGTTACATTGGTCCCTTTCGCATTCTCGCTAAACGAGGAGAGGTTGCCTACCAGTTGGAACTACCCCCACATCTTTCTCGAGTTCATGATGTCTTCCACGTCTCTCAACTCAGGCGTTGCTTCTCGGATCCCATCCGCGGAGTGGACCACGAAACGCTTGATCTCCAAGATAACCTCACATACCGAGAGTACCCGGTTCGCATTCTTGATCAAGCAGAGCGTGTCACTCGACGTCAGAACATCAAGTTTCTCAAAGTTCAATGGTCTCATCATTCCGAGAGAGAGAAGCTACTTGGGAGCGAGAAGATCGCCTTCGACTGGAGTACCCCGCTTTCTTTCCGTCGACCCCTGAATCTCGGGACGAGATTCTTTCAAGTGGGGGCGAGTTGTCACATCCCTAGTCTGGTATGACCTAGACTAGCTAGTCATTTGTGCATCATGTTTAAATTCCATTTAATTTTGAAATGAGGATTTGTGAAACCCTCAGAATCATCTCTGAAAATGACCCAAATAAAAAATTGTTCCAAAAAGGTCCAAGGAAATGTTCATGTTGCTCTCTGAAAATATTGGTCAGAGGTAAAATTCAAACAAATATTTTAGAAGCTCATGGATATTTAATTTTGGCCATTTGGATTAATCCGATAATTATTTGCCTTGGATATATATTGTTATATATATAAAATATGGTCCAAAAACTATGCCATTTATTAAGGAGCTCTGGAATAATATAGTTAGCTCCTGCAAAAATTGGCATAAGGTAATAAAATGATTTAGTATTTTAATTAAATCAAAACATATGTCAGAAAAATACAAAAAGAAATAAAAAGGGATACTTACCTGGCGCTTAGCTCCTGTGCTGGCCCAGCACTGTGCGGCCTGGCCGGCCCAGCTGGCCAGCCCAGCCCACCTGGCCCCCCTCCTCTGTCGTCTTCCTCCCCGACAGGAGGACGGGTGCGTGCCCGATGCGCGCGCGCTCCGCCGCGCCACGCCACCTCCCTCTCTGCCTGCCTGCCCTCTCCCCTCCTCGTGTAGATGCCCCGGAGACGCCACGCAGCTACCCCGACCTCTCTCGCACTCTCCCTCGCCCTCGTCCTCTCCTCTGTCACCCTCTCTCGCACGCACCGAACGCTGTCATCGCCGCCGTTCGCCGTTGCCAAGGCCACCGCCTCCCCCTCGTCCCTCTGTCGTGTCCACGCACTCCGCCACTGTGGGCTATGCCTCCTCGACGAGACGCACGGCGCCGGATGCCCTGGAACGCCGCCATCGCCATCGTCTTCACCTCCGGCCGCCGCAGATCGCCATCGCCGCCTCGTCGTCTCCAGCGCGTCCCCGGCCACAATGAGCAGCCTGCAAGTCCTCTGTGAGCCCTGCTTCTTCTCCCCTCTCTTCCCTGGTCGCGCTCGCCCTCTGGCTGTCGTTCCCACCATGGCCGAACCTTCGCCGCCGCCGAGCTCGCCGTCGACGCAGCTCCGGTGACCATTTGGTCACCCCGGCGAGTCCAACAAGCTCGTAGGGCCACGTAGAGCATCCCTAGTGCTTTGCTTCTCCCGTTTTTGCGCTCCAAACGCGCTCTCGTGCATGATCGAACTCCGGCAGCCGTAGCCGAGCTCGCCGCCGTCGACTCCGGCCACCCCAGGCCCAGCCACGGCCACCGCCCGATGCGCCATCGAGCTGGCTCTCCAACGCGCCTAGCCGCGCGCCATTTGGAGCACCACAGAGGAAACCCGGGGCACAAGTACGCCGCGGATCTCGCCGGCGACTAACCGCCGGCGGGTTTGACTTGTTTGACCTGGGGTTTGACCCCCCAGGGTCACTGACTAGTGGGGCCAGGCCCTGCTAATTTTAGTTAAATATTAACTAAACCTAATTAGCCACTAACACTGACTAGTGGGCCCCGACCCCCCCCCCTAATCCTTTAATTAAGCAAATAACCCCCTGTTAACTAACTATGACACTGACGTGTGGACCCCACAGGTCAGGTTTGCCCCAGTCAGCCGCAGTTGACTTGCTGACGTCATGCTTACTCAATGCTGACGCAATTATTTATTTTCTAGAATTATTTTAATTCAGGAAATTCCAGAAAATAATTTAAACTTCAAAATTCATAGAAATTCAACCGTAGCTCAGATTGAAATAATTTATATATGAAAAATTATCAGAAAAATGCAACCTTTCCATCTGTACTAGTTTCATGCATGACAAACCAACTTATACATGCTGAATATGAGTAAACACATTATGTCATATTAAGAGACTTAATTTAGAATTGCATTTGAGCTTATGGTTCAAATGGACTTCAAACCAAATGAGTACTAGTTGCATTAGCTCAAACAGCATCACATCTTCATGCCATGTTCATGCATCATATTGTTGCATATGTTTGTGTATTAATTGCCGACACTGTTCCTTCTCGATAGGTCCTGCTCTGAAGTCCGTTCCAGAGTGCCTGTCTATGAAGCAGTGCCTCCCTTGTTGATCTACCAGGCAAGCAAACCCCCTTGTTCATTCCGATATAATCCTACTCTCTCGCTCCTGCTCTTTGTTATTGCATTAGGACAACAACGATTCATCTGCTACTTTGTGCTGCGGTAGTTGAACCCATTCCTCTGCATGACCTGTCATTGCCACAGTAAATAGTTGAAACCCACTAGCATGTGTAGGAGTTGATTGAAGCCACTGATGTGTTCCTACCATGCTATGCCTGCTATTGCTTAGAGTTGTGTCAGGTCTGATTCATTGGGAATGAATTGGAGTGTTACGATATGTTCTGGTGCTGAGAGTTAAGTGTGTGAACACGATTTGGTAAAGGTAGCGGTGAGAGGCCATGTAGGAGTACATGGTGGGTTGTCTCACTGGAACCGTCCTTAAGCACTGAGTTCTATGTATGTTGTCCAATGACTCGATACTACCACACATTGGGCTCCGGGCGCTCCAAGCCCTCTCGACTTATTAACCAACTTGATCTCTGTCCAGGAGTCGCAACTAGTTTCTGGTGTTTGTAGGCAGTGTTAGTAGTCTACCAAGTGGCACCCGGCCAGGTGGGCTTGGGACAGACTAGGCACAAGTGGCACGGTGTACCAAGCGTAGATCCATCCGGCGAGGTGGGCTTGGGAACCCTGCACACATCATTTGGGGCCGTGAGTGAAACCCCGGCCGGATCTCCTTGCGGATGGAACCCGAATAGGCGATAAACCTGGACTAGAGTCTTGTGTGGTTAGTCAGGTCGTGGCCGACACCCTCGCCAAGCTTCCGCTTGAAGGTTACCGAGATACATGACGTGTACATGGCGGTAAGTGGCAAGAGCGTGTGTGAAGAAGTACACCCCTGCAGGGTTAACATGATCTATTCGAATAGCCGGGTCCGCGGTTATGGACTTCTTGGATGCTTACATGGTACATAGACAACTTGAAGTGTATACTCTAAAAAGCTCAAGACAAGTGTGAGTGCTATGGATGGCCTTCTCGTAGGGAGACGGGGATGAATCCATAGTAGTGTATTGTGTGGTGATTAGTGGACTCATGTGCGCCATATCACCTCAAAGAAGTTCTGGTAGTCGTAGAACAGGTTAGCCACAGAGTCAAAGCTGGCTTGCTGCAACTAAACTCCACATTACCCTCTTGATACAAGTGCATGTATGATAGGATCTGATGTAAGTCTTGCTGAGTACCTTTGTACTCATGTTGCTTTATTTATGTTTTTGCAGCGGAGACTTCGGTCTTAATAGTGTTCTCGTGGACTTTGACGAGTAGTTTGTACCTCAGCTATGATCTTGATCGGATGTTGTAGATAGTCAGGCTCTTCAGCCTTTTTCATTTATAGATGTCTGTACTCAAACATGTAATGCTTCCGCTTGTTGCTTGATTGCTCTGAATGTTGGGTCATGTGACCCCTGTTTGTAATAAATGCTATGATGGCTCTTCTGAGCCTTTATCTATATGAGTTGTTGAGTTATGCTGTGATGCCATGTTGTACAACACATACTTGCATGTTATGCGTACGTGTAATGTGTATTGTTATGTGTGGGATCTGACTATCTAGTTATTTATCCTTAGTAGTCTCTCTTACCGGAAAATGTCTCCTAGTGCTTCCACTGAGCCCTGGTAGCTTGCTACTGCTCCGGAACACTTAGGCTGGCCGGCATGTGTCCTTCTTCGTTCCTGTGTCTGTCCCTTCGGGGAAATGTCACGCGATGAATACCGGAGTCCTGTTAGCCCGCTACAGCCCGGTTCACCGGAGTCCTATTAGCCCAGTGCTACAGCCTGGATTCACTCGCTGATGACCAACACGTTCGATGCTGGGTCATGGATGCCTGTCCCTGTAAGTTAGTGCCACTTTGGGTTTACGACTAGCCATGTCAGCCCGGGCTCCTTATCATATGGATGCTAGCGACACTGTCATATATGTGTGCCAAAAGGCGCAAACGGTCCCGGGCAAAGGTAAGGCGACACCCGTGGGGATACCGTGCGTGAGGCCGCAAAGTGATATGAGGTGTTACATGCTAGATCGATGTGGCATTGAGTCGGGGTCCTGACAGTGGATATATATAGGAGGAAGGAGTATGTCGGTGGAGCAACAGGGGGCTCACGAGGGTGGAGGGCGCGCATGGTGGGGGTGGGCGCGCCCCCCTACCTCGCGGCCTCCTGTTTTATCTTGACGTAGGGTCCAAGTCTCTCTGGTCTTATTTGTTGAGAAAATCACGTTCCCGAAGGTTTCATTCCGTTTGGACTCCGTTTGATATTCCTTTTCTTCGAAACCCTAAAATAGGCAAAAAAAACAGCAATTCTGGGCTGGGCCTCTGGTTAATACGTTAGTCCCAAAAATAATATAAAAGTAGATAATAAAGCCCAATAATGTCCAAAACAGTAGATAATATAGCATGGAGAAATCAAAAATTATAGATATGTTGGAGACATATCACCTGCCTTTCGCTCGAGCCCCCCACCACAACTGACGTCAGGGATCAACAAGGGGCTGGACTGGGGGCCAGTAAATGATGTGCCGATATTGCAAAGTCACATCCGAGATCTCCTCGAGAGAGATGTCAGCCTGGTCACGGTAATGCAAGTCATGCTAGTTTGTCGAGTCCCACCTTGCAAACGTCGACCCCTCCGTATGTGGGAGTTCAACCCGGAAGGATCGCAAACTATTCAGCACTTCCTCGGCATGACGCTCTAAGAGATGTACAAATTGTTCTTCAGACCACAAATAAAGTGTCCGGACACCACCGAGGATAAGGGTCTGAGCTGTAATCGCCCAGATACCTAAGTAAGTAATCTGTGGCCGAACACGCTGTCTTTTTATTTATCATAACATCATTCTGAAAAGTCTCTCTTCGACCAGGACTGGGTAACAAAGGCGAAGATGATCAGGTGTTCGGCCCCCCTTCCCAAAGGCTCGGCCAATCCAGTACTAGCCAGAATGCTCGAGTCGGCGCCTTATCAGGCGCCCTCAGGGGAAGATAAAGGGGGAAATAGAGAGGCTAAAAGCAGGCCTCACTCATTATTCATCCAAACCGGGGGAATTAGCGCCTCCGTGAAGGAGGATAACAAGGGAGAAGAATTTGAAATTCCCTCTCTCCAAGGAAGGAAGAGGAACACCTCTGAAGACCCGGAAACAAAGGTTTCCAAACGGGGGAAGAAATCTTCGCCAGAGGGTCCTGCCTCGGAGGGTACTCTTGCCGCACAATGCCCGCAAGGGGATCAGCCCTCTACCAAGCTGTAAGTAAACAAAAAGTACTTAATAGTAAAAATATCCTACATTACTTCTGAAGACAATAACCGAAGCATATATCTTGTAGTTCGGATCGTAGCCCTTCTCGACAGAGTTCGTCTTCGGGGGATCTTCTTCCGGAGATGATGGAGAGCGAAACACCTCCCCATGCCACCCTGCCTCATGAGGCAGGCGACCCTGAAGTGTCGTCGCGGAGGGTTTCTCCTGATCCGCCAAGGCCAGAGGGTAATCCTTCGGCCACCCGAATTCCTTAGTATTCGGCTCCTAAAGAGAGCAACAGAAAGAGTCCGGAACCGTCCGGTGTGTGATCGGACGCACTGAAGGATCTTCTGGAGCAAGCGTCCATCTCAGAAGCGCATCGTACGCTAATGGGTACGGTGATTGAGAGGATTTCATCCGCCGAAAGCGGGTTGCACGAAGCTTTTATGAGTCTGCTGAAAGGCTTTGAGGTACGTGAAATAGTGTATGTTTTTGACAGTACCGCACACGTTAGGTGTGCCCTATGCAGATAGTAGCCCCTGAGACTGGTTGCCGTCGAGAACAGCGGCAAACAGAGGATCATAGTCCCAGGTAATAATCAGGCTGCCTTCATGTGCAGGTGGCTGAAGGTCCGGTGGCTAGCCGGACTGGTGAGTTTGCCAAGCTGAAGCGGCAATTTGATGCGGCAGATGCCGACATCGTGCTTGTAAACAAGCGGCTCGACGAGGCATAGGGTATGTGATTTCTCCGGTGATCAACACATAGTAAGAGGAGCATGATGCTAGTATCTTTAATATGTTGTGACTACAGATGGAGCTACCACCGTGGAGATCCTTCGGGCGGAACTTGCCCGAGCCAAGGAACAAGCCAGGAATAGTTATGTGGCTGCTCTAAAGGCGGTCGAAGAGCTGAGGGCCGAACAGGCTCTGCATTGCCGAAGCAAGGAAAAAATAGCCAAGATGGTCATTTAGTTGAAAGATGTCGCCGACCGATACCAGCTTCTTGAAAAAGAAAGCCGAGCGAAGGCGACGGACTTGGAGAAGGCCATGGTAGCAGCCAAGGAAGCCCGCTCTAAAATTAGAGTGGCGAAGGAGGAGTTGCGTCAAGCTGGAGATATCGCGGCTGGGAAGCCCTTTTTGTTGCGGACGAAGTTCGGAGATCTGAAGTATGCCCCTCTTGATCAACTATGGAGTTCTGCAGATGCATACATGGATTTGGCAGCCAGTGCTGCTGATGCGGCCAAGTACTTCAAGGATCAAAAAGATCGTGAAGTGGAAAGGCTATTCTGGTCACAGTCCCATGTTCCAGTGCGTCCGCTGCTATTGAATGAGCGAATGGCCGAGTGGGCCGAGATCCATAGGTTGTTCGGGCTTGCCATGAGGTCTGTTGTGGATCATCTGTGGCTGGAAGGGCCAAGGCCGAATAGTTATTTTAGTTTAGTGCAACAGTTCCTTGGTGCTGTGCCGCACATCGACGCTATGAAGAGGTCGGCGTGCATAGAGGGTGCGCGTATGGCACTTGCCCATGTCAAAACATACTGGGCAGGGATAGAGGCCACCGCTATTGCAACCCAGAGTTCGGTCGTAGGCCGAGTACCTGCCGAGCACTACTTTGAAGAAGTCCTTGAAGGCGCTCGTTCAATAGAGGCTTGGTGCTCGAAGAATATATTGTTCTAGTGGCATGTATTCCCATTGTAGAAACAATGTTTTATTGAATTATAAAGGCTGTGTTTATACTTTTGCCTGAAAGTATTATGATGCCTCTTGTGCGGCCGTTTATGTATATATGTATATAACCTGAAAGTTTGCAGTCGTCAGCTTCAGCCCCCACGCATATAATGCGGGGGTGTTCACAAAAAACGCGTATTCACACTTGATCCAACGTTTTGGTCCATTAAGGAGGTGGTAGCGCAGCGAATGAGGCAATCCGACTATATTGCTTTAACACTTTCACTTAGCCATAGGAGTTTGACGGTGGGACTACTATATAGCCCCTGGTACCTCCGCGCTTGCCCGAATACGGTGCGCGTACATACATGACCGGGAAACGGCCCTTCGTTAATGCGGAGGAATCCCGAAGATTCCGCTAAGTCATCGAGTGGTTGACCAGTCTCGCGCTTTATCATGACAGTCAGTTTTCGGCTTTCTCTACTGAGGTGCTCATCCGGATGAATTAGGGCATGATCGCAGTAGTTCTCCCGGTGCCACCTTAGCCGATAGAGCGGAACATAAGGTAGCAAAACACGGGAGCCGGGCAAACCCAACATTTAACCAAAGACATGATTCGGAGCTGATGCATATAAGGCCAAACTCGCGACACCGAACACTCCCTAAGGTATTCGGTCTTTATAACATATGACGGGCTGAACAATGCCCTTAATAATAAACCCCGAGTGTCCAGGTACGTGCAATATTCTGACGTGGCGAAATGCCAATAACGTCAGCATCCTTCTCGGTTGTATTGAGTATCCGGAGGATGTGAACAACAAGAGACAGTAAAAAAGGTTTACGCGGGGTCTTAATCTGAAAAGAAACCTTTGAGCGGGTCCCTGCTGCACGTCTGCGCCTGTATCTCCGTTGTGCCGTGTCCTGGACGGGTGCAGCACGATTGTCATATATAAAAGAGAAGAACTTAGGTGAAAGTTGTCGTGCCAAAAAATTGGTTATTCTCGATAAACCATTAAAATTCAAGATAAGTCAAGTTGAGCCGAACTAGCCCTGATTACACGCGGGAAGCCCCTGGTACCGTCTATGAAGGTTTAACCATCAAACCAAACTCAGGTATATCTAGTGATGTGCCGGACTCGTCGAACAGTGTCCGCGGTCTTGACGACCTATCATTTATTCCGGTTGGTGAGGCCGTCTAGTGCTCGGCTGTTAAAGCCGCTGCACGTTCTTCCGCGCATAGAGAACGCTCAATATGTCCACTAATTGTGATGGTGCCACGTGGACCAGGCATCTTAAGCTTAAGAGAAGCGTAATGTGGTACCGCATTAAAACGAGCGAAAGATGTTCTTCTGAGTAGTGCTTGATAGCCGCTTCGGAATGGAGCAATGTCAAAGTCTAACTTCTCACTTCGGTAGTTGTCGGGTGAACCAAATACAACCTCTAGTATTAGAGAGCCCGTGGAGCGGGCCTCTGGGCCTGGTATTACTCCCTTGAAGGTAGTATTACTGTGGCTGACTTTTGTCGGGTCTATCCCCATTTGACGGACTGTGTCCTGATATATCAGATTTAGACCACTGCCGCCGTCCATTAGGACTCGTGTGAGATGGTATCCGTTTATTATTGGGTCTAACACCAAGGCAGCCAATCCTTCATGTCGAATATTTGTCGGGTGATCCCTGCGATCAAAAGTGATCGGGCAGGCCAACCAGGGGTTGAACTTAGGGATGACGGGCTCTACGGCGCGTATGTCTTGGAGTGCATGTTTGCTTCTCCTCTTCGTCACGTGGATCATGTTTACTGTTTTAACCTCTGGTGGGAATTTTTTCTGTTCTCTAGTGCTTTGCTGGCGAGGTTCATCCTCGTCTTCGCTTGGTGTCTCCCTCCCCTTGTGTTCAGCGTTTAGCTTACCGGACTGCTTGAAGACCCAGCATTCTCTGTGGGTGTGATTTGCAGGTTTATCGAGGGTGTCATGAATCTGACATAGTTTGTCTAGAATCTTGTTTAGGCTGGACGGTCCATCTCTGCTGCCTTTGAAAGGCTTTTTCTGCTGACCTGGTCGAGAGCCCCTGAATCCGGCGTTTACCGCCGTATTGTCTGGGTTGTCTTCTTTATTTCGATGTTTGCTTTTACTGCGTCGTGGTTTTCCATTGCCATCCCTGACTTCGGATGTGCTTGGGTCGCTGGTGCTACTGCGGGCTAACCAGCTATCTTCGCCCGCGCAAAAGCGGGTCATGAGGCTTGTCAGGGCTACCATTGTTCTCGGTTTTTCTTGGCCGAGGTGTCTAGCGAGCCAATCGTCTCGGACGCTGTGCTTGAAAGCTGCTAGGGCTTCGGTGTCCGGGCAGTCGACGATTTGGTTCTTCTTAGTGAGAAACCTGTTCCAAAGCTTTCGAGCTGACTCTCCGGGCTGTTGAATTATATGACTTAAATCGCCTGCATCCGGAGGTCGGACATAGGTCCCTTGAAAATTAGCCCGAAAAGCATCCTCGAGCTCCTCCCAACTTCCAATTGAGTTTTCGGGGAGGCTTTTCAGCTAGTGCCGAGCTGGTCCTTTAAGCTTGAGGGGCAAGTACTTGATGGCGTGGAGATCGTCTTTGCGAGCCATATGGATATGGAGGATAAAGTCCTCAATCCAGACCCCAGGGTCTGTGGTCCCGTTGTACGCCTCTATGTTCACTAGTTTGAATCCTTCTGGAAATTCGTGGTCCAGCACCTCATCGGTGAAACATAGGGGGTGTGTGGCACCCCTGTATTTGGATGTATCATGGCATTCAGACGGTTGTACTATTCGGTTTTGGTTTTCTGTCGGAGCGTGCTTCCTAGATCCATAGATGGATCTGGCCATACTGGATTTTTGGCGCAAGTCCTCACGTAGATCGTGTGTTGACTTATGTGCGGCCTTGTTAGCCGCTCTATCACGGTCACAAGGTGGTTGATCCGGCAGGTTGGCCATTTTATTTTTCGGCTGTGTGGGCTCTAAGGCCTCATCGTCGAATTCAGGTAATAGCTTGCGCTTTGGATAGCTCTTTGTGTGGTAACATCCACCATACTTTTCTTCGTTGTCGAGCACTTTGTTCCACCTGCTGTTGAGCGTATTTTGTGCGGCCTTAAGCCTTTGCTTCTGCTTCTTCAGACTCCTCGATGTGGCAATAAGCCTTCTGCGGAGGTTCTCTTGTTCCAAGTGCGTTTCCGGGATGATGTGTGCATCTTCGTCCGGACTGTTTTCCTCCCCAGAGGGGGTTTGATGAGGTTTATCCTTGGTGTCACCGTGTTCGGACATCGGATCCATACTATGTTCGCCGTTTGCAGTTTCATCGTGCTCTGTCGCTGGGTCAATGTGATCGTCGTTTCCTCTGGAGTCGACTGGAGTGTTATTTTCTCTTGCACTGTTATCGCTGTTTTTGCCGAGGCGGGATTTTGAGCGGCGCCTATGCCGACGCTTTGCTTGCTTCTTGAGGGAGCTATTCTTCGCTGCATCCTGCCGTTCTTTGTCATTGTTTTCTTTGGGTGTATCCACCATGTATATGTCATGTGGTGAAGTGGCTGTCCAGCGCCCTGTGGGCACTGGTTCCTGTTCCTCTCCTGCATCGTCGTCCATGTCGTCGATGTCTTCGGAATCGAAATCAAGCATGTCGGTTAAATCATCGACAGAGGCTACTAAGTGGGTGGTGGGTGGGCAACGAATTTCTTCGTCATCCGCATCCCATTCTAGCCGGACATAGTTCGGCAAGGGATCTCCTGACAAGGAGAGAGACCTTAATGAATTTAGCACGTCGCCGAAAGGTGAGTGCTGAAAGATATACGCAGAGGTGAACTCCATGATCGGCGCCCAATCGGATTCGATAGGCACGGACACAGGCGGCTCGGAGTCCGTGGCCGAAGACGAATCCAGTGGTTCGGCAACACGGCTCTCATAAGGGGCGAAGTCAGTATCTGGCTCCATCGCCACTGAGAGTGCGGCCTCCATGGCGGGGTCTATCCCCCCGTCCTCGGATGGCGCAATTTGCTCCGGATTGAGGGCCGGAGTAGTTGCAGGTGTGATCTCCCGAACACTGTCCGACGGCAGAGTTACGTCATGCTCGTCGTGATTGTGCGGTGCACCTGACATGGGCTCGAATCCGTCGAAGATCAGGTCTCCGCGGATGTCAGCAGTGTAGTTTAAGTTTCCGAACCTGACCTGATGGCCAGGGGCGTAGCTCTCGATCTGCTCCAGATGGCCAAGCAAGTTGTCCCACAGTGCGAAGCCGCCGAATACGAAGATATGTCCGGGGAGGAAAACCTCACCCTGGACCGCATCGTTACCGATGATCGAAGGAGCCATCAAGCCTTACGGTGACGGCACAGTGGAACTCTCAATGAAAGCACCAATGTCGGTGTCAAAACCGGCGGATCTCGGGTAGGGGGTCCCGAACTGTGCGTCTAAGGCGGATGGTAACATGAGGCGGGGGACACGATGTTTACCCAGGTTCGGGCCCTCTTGATGGAGGTAATACCCTACGTCCTGCTTGATTGATCTTGATGATATATATATATATATATATATATGAGTATTACAAGAGTTGATCTACCACGAGATCGTAGAGGCTAAACCCTAGAAGCTAGCCTATGGTATGATTATTGTTGTCCTACGGACTAAACCCTCCAGTTTATATAGACACCGGAGGGGGTTAGGGTTACGCAGAGTCGGTTACAAGAAAGAAGATCTACATATCCATATTGCCAAGCTTGCCTTCCACGCCAACGAGAGTCCCATCCGGACACGGGACGAAGTCTTCAATCTTGTATCTTCATAGTCCAACAGTCCGGCCAAAGGATATAGTCCAGCTGTCCGGAGACCCCTAATCCAGGACTCCCTCAACCATCGATGCTCTTTGGTGGAGCTACCAACTGCTTAATCCAGACATTAGGCGATGCTTTGAATTCTGCAGTATTTTCCCCCAAAGATCGAAGTTGAGAAGGGATGAGTTAGTTCGCCTATGGATAGCGCAAGGCTTTGTGAAGAGCAGCTTTGCAACAGAGGACATGGAAGATGTAGCCAAGGGCTACATTCCAGAGTTAATGTCATGATCATTTCTGTAACTAGAAGTAGATGATTCCTCTGAAGAAGAATACTTTACAATTCATGATCTGCTACATGATTTATTAGCCAAGATTGTTGGAAGTGATTGCTTCAGAATTGAGAATACAATGAGCTACAGAGAAGGCTGGAAGGAAGAAGTCCCTCGAGATGTCCGACATCTTTTTGTTCAGAATTATGATGCAGAATTGATTACTGAGAAGATCCTTGGATTGGAAAATTTAGGCACTCTCATCATTGATGTTGTTGAAGAGGATACACCAGTTGAGGAGACACTCATTGAGAGTATATGCAAGGGGCTGCCGAGATTGCAGATAATGTTGGAATTCCCCTTTGCTAACCTTGTCAACTTGAGGCACATGTTCTGCTGGCCAAACATGAAATTCCCTAACTTGGGCAGGCTAATCTTGACCAAACACTACCGTGCTTCACAGTAAGCAATGAATAGTGTTATGAGATATGGCAACTGAGGGACCTAATGCTTCATGGGCTCATGGCTGTCTGGAGATGCATGGCCTTGAAAATGTTAAAGGCAAGGAGGAATCTCTCGAAACCAATATAGCTGCCAAGGAATGGCTCACAGAACTAAGGTTGATATGGGTTGGTGATAATGATACAAGGTGCAGTCCAGAAGTTGAAGTGGAGGTGCTTGAGGGCCTGTGCCCTCCCGTGGGGCTTCAAGAACTTGTAATACGTGGATACAAAGGTTCAAGGTACCCAGATTGGATGGTGGGTAAGCAGAGCGATGGCCTAGCGAGCCTGCGTAATCTTTTCCTCTCAAGATGCAGCCAACTGGGACCTAGATTTGAGGTTTTCCCTCATCTTCATGTGCTCCAGATTTATACCTACAGCTGGGACTCCTTACCAGGCAACATGGAGCACCTCATGTTGCTCAAGGAACTGTATATCGGTAATTGCAAGAATATCCGGTCTCTTCCAACACTGCCCCAGTCTATTGAGGAATTGTGTCTTGGTTCTTGCAACGGTGAGTTCATGCAGTCTTGTAAAATAGGCGAACGTCCAAATCGGAAAAAGATTGAGCACATCCCCAAGAAAGTTGTTGGGTGATCCAGCAAGTAAGAATGTAATCCCTTTTGCTGACTTGTTTTCTCATTTTGTAGGTGTGTACATTGCCTCTGTATATAATTGACGATCTGCTAATAACTCAGCTTATTTTTGTTATTCCATTTGCTACTGGTCGACATTCCAGAAAGGCAGTGAGGAACGTCTGATGGTCAAGCTATCTACTCCCTCTGTAAAGAAATATAAGAGTGTTTAGATCACTAAATAGTGATCTAAACGCTCTTATATTTTTTTACAGAGGAAGTAGTTCAGAGTCACGTCTGACCCTCCTTGGCTGAAGCCCAGCCTCGTGTGGAACTCTGTTTTGCAGATTAAGATTATTATTTCTGTCAAGATGATTCATTCGTTGGGTAGCACTAGGCGCTGAAGCTTGTGCCTACCGCCTATGGAGATTCAGAACTGAAGCCTGAGTGGTGTTGACGCCTCGCCCTTGCAGCGTCGTTGCTTATCAACTTCCAAACGATAAGAATGTTGGGTGGATACCATTTTGAAAGAGGATACATACGTCTTGGATCAAGCGTCGACCATGAAATGATCAAATCGACACAAAGATAACAGGACTTGGCCATCTCTGTCTAGAACTGATTTAAGTGTGAAGAAGAAATTGGCAGTCAGAAGTTTCTCCAGATAGGTGTCACTTGGCAAACAGCAAGAAGTTTCTATGTTGATAAATCTCTATGTAAAACACAGATTCCCAACGACTACAGGTTGCAGTTACACTAACTGAACGGGTACACATCTTCTATTAGAAAACTGCAGCAGGAGAATCAAGCGCTGAAGCCAACAATAATCAAACCAGAATGGCAAAAGAGCACCTGTGGTTCGCATCAAGTTGAAACAAGCAGTTCATATGTCAGAAAGCCTTAGAAATAGATCATGTTAACAAAAATACATCACAGAAATGGAATAACAAAGAGAACTGAATCTCCACAGCATGTAGTCCTCGAACGCTACAGAAACACAACAGCAGTCTTGCATTCCAGGTCCAGCCAAACAACAAGATAAGTTCTAGGCTAGAGCTAGAGATTGAGAACAAGAATATAACCATTCATTTCTACTGTCGGAAACACAAGGTTGCAAGATCTTAAGTTCTAGGTTAATTAGAGCTAGATGTTAGGAACAAGAAAACAACCATTCATGTACAACTAAAGTTCATAAGCGGATAAACACATTCAGAAATAGGGAAATAAGCAGAGAGAAGAACGTAGATATTAAAATATTCATAATAGTTCCAAGAAAACAGTAAAATATCCGTACTTAAGTAGTAGGGTGTTACGCCTGCGTGGCTGCTATAAATGGCCACTTGAACACAAACAGAGTACTAAGTTTACTAAATAGCTAGCTAGCTCCACAAGTCCAGTAATGAGTGCAGTCAAGCACCAACCGCTTTATCACAACTTCATGAAGCTCTGCCCAAATCACTTTCTTCCCTGCTTGTACCATTAATGTAACTCTAGTACCATCAGAAAGATTGACAATTGTGAGGCTCCAATACACAAGACATTTAGTGCCCGTCTGCTAATGACTTCGAGAACAAAGGAACATCGGAAAGATAAGGCAACCTGGAATTCCATGGAAGATCACATATGAAATGCAGCTCCCCAGAATCCATTTCATATGAATATAATTTTTTCAGTGATCGGCATCTCGATATAAATTCTTTGATTATGAATATCACATTGTGTTCTGGGTGAGCTGAGATAACACCGTAAAATTGCCCAGAGCTTGAATAGTCTATTCCAAACAGTCGCAAGTAGCTGATATTGAGCTTGAGGGTCCAACAATTTTCACTACTAGAATCTTCAAGAACCCAGAAAGACAGCTCAAAAGCAGCCTGAAGTGAGATACAATTGTCCCCGTGATACGTAGACATTAGGACCACCAGGAGCATCATGTGAAGTGGGAATAGGAATGATCCTACAAGTTCCCTCCAGGTCGACGACTGCAACTGAACTATTATCAGAACATAAATACAACACTCCGCTCAAATACGCGCCACCTGATAAGTAGAGTTTCTCAAATAGATCATCCAAAACAATTGGATGTGTCCAGACTCCAACTTTGGTAGAGTAAATCCCCACCGCTTCAATGCTATAATCATCCCTCTTATCCGGATTCCAAGCAAGGGCAGGTACCAACTGGAACACATAGAAATGTGAGGAGACGGCCGGGTCAAATCCAAGGCAAGCGCTTCTCTCCAACCAGGACCACTCGATGGCTGGCACTGTTACCCATTTCTCAGTGGCCGGATTGCACACCACGTAATCCAGCGTCTCTGGGTCAGTCGACTTCCGGGCTCGGCGGAGGAGGAGGGGAGGCCGTTGCAGCAATCCAAGATTTGAAGGCTCTCGTATTTGGGCAGGAACGAGAGGGAGGCGTCATGAGGGCACCAGTTTCCAGAGACGCTTTGGTAACCATGAGAAAGATCTGGATGGTCGTCCGTGGCGAGGGTTGTGTAGAAGAAGCCGCAAGGGTCGACCGGGGAAATATTTTGCGGTGGTCGGGGTAGGAGATGAGGTCCCGCCAGCGTGTGGAGACGCACTTGCAGCAGCAGGTGGACTTGTACGGCACGCGGGAGATGACCTCGACAAGGAGGTCTTCGGGGAGCTTGATCGTCGGACCGGTCATGACTCATGAGGGTCGTCTCCATGGATCCCGTCGCCATCTCCGGGGAAGCAACGAGCGGCCAATCTGCAGATCGGGGCGGAGGAGGAGAAGTTAGGGACTCATCCAAGCGGCGAGGGGAGCGTGATGGAAGAGAGGACCTACCAGATGCGAGACGCGCGAACTGCAAAGGGAGGAGCGGCCAGAGCGCCGCCGCTGGGTGCTCCCATCCGCGCCGGCCGGTGAGGGTTTGGTTTGGCTTGGCTGGGACGTGGATTTTTAGAACACTTGCACCCAGACCCTGCTATCCTAGCTCTCCAATATCGCTTTAAGATCCGTGTGACGCAATTAATTTTTTATATGAGATTTTCTCTTTTTTGTTTCTCCCACGTAGAACATATCTTGAAATTCAAACCTATGCAGCGTGCCAAAACTTTCTAGCTAGAATTTAGGATAAATCTTTCAGTTTTTTTGTCAAATATAAATAGACAAAAAATTCTGAAAGATTTATCCTAGATTCTACTTAGAAAGCTTTGCCACACTGCATAGGTTTGAACTTCAAGATATGTTCTACGTGGGAGAAACAAAAAAGAGAAATGTATTTGCATGGATCTTAAAGCAGAAAATGGATGGCTAGATAGAGAGGGCCTGGGTGCATATGCTCTAATATATATTTTCGGGCTTGGCTGCAGAGCGAGAGAGATGGACGGATACTGCAGAAGTGGAACCAAAAGCCAGTTATGTCGTGTTTTTCCTGGGCTTAGTGAGTCTAAACACTCAGTGAAGGACATTTTGATTCTCTCAAAACGATGATCTTTGAAATACATTTTGATTCTCTCAAAAAGAGCACTTCGCTATCAGTGAGCACTTTTGAAGGGGCAAAATGCATCCAAACAACACTTACAATCTAAACCCGATCTTTTCTTGTAGCCTATGTTGCCGTGTGCTCCCAAGAGTAACGCGACACATGTAGGCATCGCCACCCGTCGGTGCCAAGGTGCAAAGTTTTTGTTCGCCCCTCTCCCCCCACACCCCATCAAATCTAAGTATATTGCTACCCAAGGATCAATGTTGATGCCTCCCTCAATAAGCTCGTGGTTTCCCCTGATCTGGAAGAGGGCTCCCACTTAAGATAACAGACCTATAATTTGCCGATGGAGCTAAAGCACCTCATCGGCAAGGTTTGAGGAGAAGCTACGGCTCCAACGATGCCAGTAGATTGTTGGTGTCTCCGACCGTACCATCGAATCATATGGTCGACGGGCGACCAATCTTCTTCATCTCGGTCAAGATGTCAAAAGGGCGACAACACAACGTCAGTTTTGGAGTCCATGGTGTGCAAGTGGTCCGGAGTAGCCCCCAACTATGTCGTGATTATTTCTATGGGGTAGTTGTTTATTATTTGTCATATAGGGGCGTCTTTGTAAATGCAAGGACTAGCATGTAATTGTTTTTTTTCATTTGGGGCATATGTAAGTTGTACTACCACACCGCACCGAGTCCTCCGGAACCCTTCCACCATAAAAAAGTTATATGTCATCTATAGATTTCTAGAGCGAACCAAATATTTTGTTTGGGTATGTCTAGAATTCAGTTGACTAAGACTCAACCAAATCCAGCCAACTAAGGTTTGTGGTGCTACAACAAGTAGCACGGGTGGATGTTGCAAACTGATGGGATGACATGTTGCAAACAGCAATGATAGACACTGCAAGACTTGCCACGAGCAATGACGATGGCTGTTGCGAGGACTCAACCAAATCCAGCCAACTGAGGTTGTGGTGCTACAAGCGGCACGGGTGGATGCTGCAAAATGATGGGATGACATATTGCAAACAGCGATGGCAGACGCTGCAAGACTTATTGCGAGCAATGACGATGGGTGTTGTGAGGACTCAACCAAATCCAGCCAACTAAGGTTGTGGTGCTACAAGCATCATGGGGTGGATAGCACGGCTGGATGCTGCAAACTGATGGGATGACATGTTGCAAACAGCGATGGCAGACGCTGCAAGAATTGCCGCGAGCAATGGCGATGGGTGCTGCGACCGGTGTGATTACATTCTGCAAGCGGCAATTGCGGACCTGCGACTAGTGGGACGACATGCTATAAGCGACGAGGGTGGACGTTGGACGGGTGAGATGATATGCTGCAACCGGCAACTACGAGCGGTGGGACGATGTGTTGCGAGGGCCGTTGGATGATGCTCCGTCTAGCACTAACCTCCACGCAAAAGATCCAACAGCTACACAGTCAACTGAGACTTGGTTCGGTTGAGTTTTAGCAATATCGTTTTTCTTTTCTTTTGATTATTGCCTTCTACAGTAAAATACTTGTAGTGTCTAGCATTGATTTGGGATAAATAACACAAAAGCACAGCAGACACGAAAGCATAGCAGCCCAACATAGTATTGATGAAATCGACACAAAGATAACAAGCAGTGTTCAAAACTGGAATTGGCAACTTGGCCGTGATGTAACTGATTCAAGTGAGCTGACCAGATTGCCCTCCATTGTCCAGTCTAAACTTTCTCCAAATGGATATAACTTGGATCCCAGAAAATTTCTACGTTCATAATTTTACAACTAATCTATTAGAACTTGCAACTGGAGAACCACGCTCTGAGGCCAGTGATGGTGACACGAAGATAATCAAACCGGAAAGAGGCGAAAAAGCACTTGCATTGAAACAACAGTTTATATATAGGATTCCTCTTCTGTACTTTTGGGAGTATGTACTTTCATCCTCAATATACCTCATATACGCATTAATTATACCTCTTTATTATTCTCAATATACTTCATTAAATATTCTAAGATACCCCAATATGAGTTTAGTTGAAAAAATATTATCAGCGACGTATTTTTTGTAATATACCTTTTCACGTACAAACACATCAGTATATACGTAAATATTTAAAAATACATAGACTCACATGAATTTTTTCATGAAACTCATTTTGGGGTATCTAATAATTACTAATGAAGTATATTAAAAATATTAAAAAGGTATAAAAGATTCATCTATGTGGTATATGAGGAGCAGGAGCACACAACCATTTTTCTATATATATATTCTTCACCCAAGGTAATTTTATGATTATTTCATAATTAAATTATGTTTCGAATTCAAATAGTTACATTCCTATTGATTCACTATATAAAATTTGACGTAAGAAAAATAAAAATATAGGTCATAAGACAAGAAAATATGCAGTTTATGTGTATTTTAGACTATGTTTTTACGTTTGGAATTTTACATAACATAAAATATTTTTTACGGCGATTATATATTTTCTTACAGTCCATTTTTGCATCGGAAATAAGACAAAACTTACGGAACGTAAAATTACGGTGCATTGATGGTAAAATAGAGGGGGGTGAAGAATAACTATTCCTCATCCAGGGTGACGAATAGCGCGACTATCACACTTTCAGCAGAAGATGAAAATACAACACATAAATTTAATAACAAAGAGAATTGAATCTCCATGGCAAGTACTCCTCGAATGCTCTAGAAATGCAACAACAGTCTTTGCCATTTCAGGTCCACCGAAACACACTAGTAGAAAAAGGGCCTTTAGTCCCGGTTCAAGGCCCTCCACGTGGCCGCTGCTTGGAGGTCCACCTTTAGTCCCGGTTGGTAACACCAACAGGTACTAAAGGAAATTTTATGAATTTTTTTTGAATTTTTTTTTGAATTTTTTTTAATTTCAAATTTCTGAATTATTTTAACCTCTAATCTCTAATCACCCCTTGTCACTGCTCAATTTAACCTTTAATCTCTAATCACCCCTCATCATTCCAAATCATCTAACTTCCCGAACAGTCACCCATCCTCTCACTACTCCAGCCTGAGCACGCTTAACTTCCGGGTTCTATTCTCCCTCGTTTCCAAGTCTGCACTTGTTGTTTTCCTGACAATAGTAAGATGTCAATCCTATTAACCCTCAGGAATTTAGTTTGAGCATGAAGTCACACATTTCACTGTTTGAGTTTGAAACTATTGTTCTAAAAATCAATAATTATTTAGTAACACTAATATTTCTTGAATAGGTAGTTTGACCACAGTTTGACCATAGTTGACCAAAATTCAAAAAAACTAAAATAATTATTTGGTAACACTAATATTCTTGAATAATTATTTAGTAACACTAATACTTCTTGAATAAGTAGTTTGACCATAGTTTGACCAGATTTAACAAAAATTCAAAAAAAACTGAAATTTGAGCATAACTTTTTTCCTTTTAGAATTTGAGGATTCTAAAAAATTGCAAACAGGCCGTAGGCGGTCTCCATCGGATGCGGATTTTCGTTCCGAACATTTTGATATATTATACGTTTTTCCCGACATCGTATGCAAAAGTTATAGCCGTTTTATATTTTCCCTACATTTTTTACAAAACATGTCCAAATTTAAGTTTTTAAATTTTCCTAACTAGTAGATGTAGTAATATAACTACCTCTCGAAGGATTTTATTTTTTGAAGTTTTTATCATTTTCTTTTGATTTTTTCAAAACAAAAAAGGCGATCCACCTGGGGGGTAGAGTTTGAAAATGGGACCTTTAGTCCCGGTTTGAGACACAAACCGGGACTAAATCGCACCCTTTAGTCCCGGTTTGTGTCTCAAACCGGGACTAAATCGCACCCTTTAGTCCCGGTTTGTGTCTCAAACCGGGACTAAAGGTCTAATCTTTAGTCCCGGTTTGAGACACAAACTGGGACTAAAGGGCATCGCACCCTTTAGTCTCGGTTCGTGTCTCAAACCGGGACTAAAGGGCTCAGGTGAACCGGGACTAATGCCTTAGCCGCACAAACCGGGACCAATGCTCACATTAGTCCCGGTTTGTGACTGAACCGAGACTAATGTGAATATTGCCCCGTGACCAGAGCCCTGTTTTCTACTAGTGACAGCAAGATAAGTTACAAGCTATATAAGAGATTAAAAAGAAGAGTATAACAATTCATGTACTATCTGAAACACATGCTGGTATACCATCAAATTATTCACAAATAGAGAATATATAATCCAGATATGAAAATATTCATAATAGTTCCAACAAGACAGTCACAATTCAATGATTAAGTATAAAACTACACAAATAGACGCAGAGTACTAAGTTAACTAAATAGCTCAGAGCATAAAATCAGGTACTTGACTTCACTCAAGCACCAACAGCTTCTCACAACTTACCCAGATTACTGTTGTAGACATCAAACTCCATAATCATCATCAGAAAGGTGGACAACTGTGAGGTCCAATATACAAAAAGACCATTATGCCCATCTACCAACGACTCCGAGTACAAAGGGGCATATGGAAGATAAGGGTATCTGGAAGTCCATCCAAGGTCACATATGAAACACAGCTCATTAGAATCAATTTCAGATGAAAATATTTTCCCCCGTGTTCGGCGGTATCCCGATGTATATTATATGGTTATGAATATCACATTGTCTTCTAGGTGAGCTGAGATAACACCATAATAATCCTTGGAGCTTGAACCGAACAGTTGCAAGTAGCTCACATTGTGCTTCATGGTCCAATAATCTTTACTACCATAATTTTGAAGGGCCCAGATTGATGCTTCAGCAGCACCATAATATATGACGTACAATTGTTGTCGTGATACATAAACATAAGGACCACAATGAGCATCATGTAAAGTAGGAGAAGGAATGAAACGACAGTTTCCCTCCACATCGACAGCTGCAACCAAATTATTATAAGAACATAAGTACAACAACCTGCTAAGAAATGTGCCACCGGAAAAATTGTATATCTCAATTGGATCGTTCCATTCAATTTGATGTGTCCAACCTCCAGCTTTGGATGAGTAGATCCCTACCTCTTCGATGTTATAATCAAACTTCAATTTTACATTGAAAGCCATGGCAGGTACAAAGTCGAACATAAGGAAATAGAAGACGGCTGGGTCAAATCCTAGGCGAACATACGACGACGAGGACCATTCATTGGCAGGGACGATTACCCATTTCTCGGCAGCAAAGAAGGGGCGGTCACCCCTCGATTCCGATGATTTGGAAGAGGTTCATCCTCATCGACATTGGAGGAGAAGCTATGTTGCTCGTTGAAGCTTCCGTCCTCCCTCGGATGATTAGGGAACGACAACCCATTGTCGGGCTTCGACGCTTTGCCGTTAATTCTTCTAGTTGAAGGGCGGCCTTATGGAGTTCATTTGCCATGGCTCTTTCTCATCCCATCGACCTGGTTGTGGCAGTTCGGCTTTGGTTTGGACTCCAGCCGTCCCAAACAGTTTCATCCCTAGCAACGGTGGGAGTGGGATCACATGTTTTTCTTTTCTTTTTCTTTTTTGAGGACAGAGTAGGAGAAACTACTCCGAAGGAGCATTAAACTCGGACAACATCAACGATCGGAGGCCCTGTGGGACGTCTGCAATCATCAGTTTGTCACCCATGCTCCTGTTCAACGTCGCCAAACCATGCGCCAGTTTGTTGATCTTCCTGATCCCGTATTGGACGTTGCATGCAGCAAAACCCTTCATCGCATCTTTCATATCCATGATTAGGCCATAGCAGGCAGTCCTGGACGGTTTCTGGGGGGTTAGCTCTGCTATGATGTTTTGGTTGTCCATCTCTAGCACCACCTCACCATTAAAGTATCTACTCATTGTCTGTAGGCCGACAAGGGCCGCACGCGCCTCGACTTCCTCCACACTGCTGCAGAGCGGGAGCTTTTTGCAGACAGATAAAAAACCAGGCATCTGTGGTCCCGGGCAACCACCCCCGCCGCACTCTCCCCTGTATCAGCACAGAAAGCTGCGTCGGAGTTAATTTTAGTCGTTCCCCGAGCCGGCGGCGCTCTCCACTTGTCCTCTTGGGTGGCGGGAAGCAGCCGGTTCTTTCTCTCTCCCTCATCCAAATCGGTGCGTCCTTTCTGCCTGTCATTAGTCTCCTCTGAACTATACAGATCTTCCACATACTGCTTTAAGAACTGCATTGAAGCCCGCATAGATTCTCTCCCATTATTACGCATGCAGTCCTCTCTGAGGTGCCAGCATCGCCACAAGAGTAGCAGCAGTTTGGCGCGCATCTCCTCGTTTTCAGTGTCCAGTGCAACTTGCAGCCAATCATCACCGGTGAATCTCAGCTTGTTCTCCGCAGTTAGTCTCCAAACTTCTCTCATAGCTGCTTTTAGTGCATACAATAACCGCATGGTGTTCATCCTCGACACCATTGCCACATAAGCTGCAAGTGGCATCAACTTCCAATGTTCTCCTCCATTTGTTCTTCTTGGTGGCCAGGGTATTAGTTGCAACTCTCCAAGCAAAGATGCGGATCTTCCCGGGGACTTTTGTTTTCCAAATTAGGTCCCAGATGTTGTGATCATTTGGGTCCCTAGAAGAGTTCGACGGGGTATTCGACACTTGCTCAGGGTTAGAAGCCGCAAGTCTATATGCGCTCTTGACTGAGAAAAGGCCATTCTTCTCATAATGCCAAGCAATGCAGTCGCCCACCTCCGAAGAGGGAATATTGAGCTTGCATGTCTCATCAGCATCAAAGGGATATAAGATTTGTCGGATGAGGGGTTCATTCCATTCCTTTCTATCGGGCAACATAAGTTGGTTCACCCAACGAATCCGGGAGCGCCTAATGAAGGCAGTCGTCATAAGGCCCTCTTTCCTTGGGATCCATTGATCTCTCTGAATTTGAATGCTTTTTCCATCCCCCACCCGCCATATTAGGCCTTTTTTCAACAGCTCCAGACCGAACTCAATGGCTCTCCATACCGGGGACGCATCATTTGCAAACACTGTGTCCAAAAGGTTCCCATTTGGGTAGTACTTTGACTTAAGAACTCTTCACAGGCTATCCGGATTTTGTATGAGCCACCATCCCTGCTTGGCCAGAAGTGCTTGGTTAAACAAGTGCATGTCTCTAAAACCAATACCTCCCGCCCTCTTTGGCTTGATCATGCGATCCCACGCCATCCAATGTACCTTCCTATGCCCCTCGTCATCCCCCCACCAAAAGTTTTGAATCATTTTCTCATATTTGTCACAGAAGCCTTTGGATAGCATAAAGACACTCATGATGAAAGTTGGGAGGGCCTGAACAAGCGATTTCACATGAACTTCTTTTGTTGCAAATGACATAAACTTCTCTGACCAGTCACTACATCTCTTACCAAATCTGTCCATAATTGGTTGGAACTGCTCATCTTTCATTCTCCCCTCGGGAGTAGGCAGTCCAAGATACTTACTTTCAAAGGTTTTAGCGACCACCCCTAGGATATGTTTAATTTCCTCTCTTATTTCCGCATGGCAAACCTCACTAAACAAGAGGGACCATTTGTTCTGGCTAAGTAGTTGTCCCGTACATTTCTGGAAAGTATCCAACGCGTGCTTGATCACCTTAGCTTTTTCTGGCACCGCCTTAAAGAAAATCAAATTGTCATCTGCAAAAAGAAGATTTGATATACCCGGGCTATTTCTGGCAATCTTGATCGGTCTAAGGTTTTTCACGGCCAGCTCCTTCTTCAACAATAGCACCAAACCGTTAGCCACAAAGAGGAAGAGATAAGGGCTTAACAGTTCCCCTTGACGTAAGCCACGGGAGGGGAGGAAGGGTTCCAACAGATCGCCATTACACTTGATCGAATACCTCACTGACTTGACACATTGCATCACCCAATTGGTCCATATGTTGTTGAACCCAACTTTCTGGAGCACACCTTCAATAAAAACCCAGCTCACCCTGTCATACGCCTTGGCAAGGTCCAACTTGTAAGCGCAATAATTGTCCTTCTCCTTCTTACAGTGCTGGATCTTATGGAAGCATTCAAAAGCGATGATGGCGTTATCCGTAATCATTTTGCTCGGGATGAACGCGCTCTGGGTCTCTGAGATGATCCCATCCAGAATAGGGCGCAACCGATTGACGAGACACTTAGAGATCACCTTGTAGATGATGTTGCATAAGTTGATCGGTCTATAGTCTTTGAGAGACTGAGGGTCTTTTCCTTTTGGGATTAGCATGATCACCGTATCGTTTATTCCTTCTGACATGACACCATCCACAAACAAAGCCCTCACACTTCTGATCACATCTTCTTTAATGTCTCCCCAGTTTCTTTGAAAGAAGCGTGTCAGGAAACCGTCGGGCCCCGGGGCCTTAAGGGGGCCGATCTGAAATAAAGCATCGTTGATTTCCTCGTCAGTGAACGGCTTAACTAAATCTTTATTCATGTCCATAGTAACACGGGTAGTTACCAGCTCTAGGATATCGTTGGGATTGGTGTTCTCCTCGTTGGTGTACAGGTTCCTGAAGAAGGCGTTTGTTAACGCATGCAGACCAACGGTATCCTACACCCAGTTCCCACTAGCATCACACAATTTTTGGATGGCATTTTTCTTCTGCCGCCAAGTCGCTTTCCGCTGGAACCACTTTGTGTTCCTGTCCCCTTCATGGAGGTACGTCGCTCTAGACCTCTGTCTCCACATGAGCTCCTCCCTTAGAAGCATTTCATCTAAATCCTTGGCTAGTTTTGTTGCTTCCCTCTCGAGAGCGACCGTGGGTGTGGAACACAAAATTCTGTGGAGCCTCTTCCTGATCTCAGATGTTTTCCTTGTAATCGAACCAAAGTCACGCTTGGCCCGCTTCGTTAGCTCGATCTGCATGCTCTTCAACTTAGCTCCAAGCATGTGCATGTTCTCTTCTAGGCCACTTCTGCTCCACGACTCTGTGATTGTTGGCTGAAGGGAGTCCACCCTCTCCCACATCTGCTCATATCTGAAACATCCCTGTTTACCTTCAGACACAGGCCTCCACTCTTTTATACTTCCCATCCGTAGCAAGATTAGAAGGTGGTTAGATCAAGATGAGAAGATGTGCTCCACCGAGGCATTAATAAACAGATCCAACCACGCCGGAGAGGCCACAAATCTGTCTAGTCTCGCACGAACATTATGGCTTCCTTGATGCTTATTGTTGTAAGTCCACCCGGGCCCTTTGAATCCCAAATCAAAAGGGTTGCAGTCCGACAGAACCTCTCTAAAATTCTCCATATATCTCTCAGATCTATTAGCAGCCGAGAAGTGTTCAGACTGCCACATGGTCTTGTTAAAGTCACCTACCATCAGCCAAGGCAGGTTACTACTGTCCTTTATTCTTCTCAACATCGTCCACATGTGATGACGCTCTTGGCCTTTGGGTTCACCATATACAAAGGTTCCTCTCCGTTAAGAGCTGTGTGGGTTTAGACGGATCAACACATCGATATACCTCGTCCCCACGGCAATTTTCTTTATTTCCACAGACTCATCATAAAAGAGAGCAATGCCGGCACCTTTTCCAGTGCCGTGTTGCGTGATACAGTGGCGGAGGCCCAGCCTCCACTTCAGGTTCGAAACATACTTATTGTTCTGTCGAGTTTCATTCAAGAAGCCGAGCTTGGGCTTGTATGTGTGCACCAGACACACTAGTTCTTGAACTGTTCGAGGTTACCCGAGGCCTCGACAGTTTTGGCTCATGATCGTCATGGCTCCTGGTGGGCGCCGTCATTGGCACCCACCAGGACGCCGGGAGCCCCTAGCCCGGTCGCTTCCTTGCTTTCCACCATGCCCTCATACACCGTCCCAGCGGCACAGACCTTCTTGCTCTTATCCGGTCCACCCTCCATCTCAGTAGCAGCTGCAAGTTCCACCTCCAACTTATCCCTACCCCCTCTCTTCCCCGGGATCGAAGACGCCTGCCCCACCCTTTTCTTTGACCTGATATCCTTCAACACTTTGCGGTTGAACAGACCCTCCACCGACCAAACCATCTCATGCCTTGTGGTGCGCGTGCCCAGCTCAAAGCCAGGCGGATACAGCAACTCCTCCTCTACCTCGCCAGATCCAGCCACAACTTTCCTGTCATCGCTTGCAGTCATCACCTCAGGGCCCTGCACAGCAACCTCCACCCCTTGGGCCTGAGCCATCCCGAGAACAAGGTTGACCATAGGTGTGTTTCTCTCAGCAAGGCTAGGAGCAGCCTCCACTACGGCAGCCATAGTGTCGCCATGGGCGAGTCCCGGGTCTATCACTTGGACCGGAGGGGCCAGGCTCAGAGCCAGTTTGATGCCCCCTTCCTCCGCTGGGACGCCCTCGGTGCCCGATTGCATGACCTCACTTTGGATCCCCCCCCCCTTAGACTTTGGCAGCATGGTCGATCTCGGAGGAGTCTGGGCTCCGGCCGAGCCACCATCATCGGAGACCTTGAGTGCACTAACAGCCGCAATGGTAGCCTGCACTTGTGGGTTCAGCAGCACCTCTTCAGGGATCTTCTCACGGGCCGTCCTGTTCTGGTGTGAGCTTCTCTTCCTCTGAACTTCTCTCCCAAAACTCAGGAGGCGGTGGGCGCTGTTCGCCACCGGAGCCACATGGCCCCCTCTACTGTTGCTTTTCTTATAAGGGGAGGCTCGCATTGTTGCCATGAACCTCATCTCATGGAGGTCCTCCGGCAACTTAGAGTCGCGTTGGCCATGCCCAAGATAACCACAGTACCCACAGAATCGAGGCACTCTCTCATACTTAACCTCTAGGGTAAACACCTTATCACTAGGAATATCTCTAGATTTTTATCCTATCTCTAAGGGGTTCATCTACATCATGATTAATGTGAATCTTAATGAAATCCCCCCATAGCTTACCCCTAGTATCAGTGTAGACCTCCAGCACCTCTCCCAGCTTATCACCGAGCTTCCACGCGGCACCTTCATCTAACATGATCGGAGGTATGTCATGGACTCGCACCCAGATCGGCATGTGTGCAACCTCCACCTCGCCCGGGGGGCGCCTCCATCAACAGAGACCATGAGGAAAGCATCCCCCTGATGAGTCCATGGGCCGTTGTCGAGGATGAAGCGACGATCGCCCTCGCGCTCGAACTCGATGAGGAAGTGATTGTTCTTCAGGGGCTTGTAATCCATGCCCCCCCCCCCCCCGAAGACCCCACTTGCCCTTGAGCTCTCCAAAGAGCCCTTCGTTGCTGAATGGCAGGGGCGAGAAGAAGAGACCCACGGCAACCCAATGGAATCTCATGGCTACGCGCTCCTTCGACAGGTCCAGCTCCACCACATCCTCGCCTCGGCGGTCGAAGTGCGTCGGGAACCTTGGCGCAACAATGTCGCCCCCCGCTCCGAGCCTCTTCATGGACTCCCTGCCTCCCTAGGAGCGGGAGGAGTCGCCTCGGAGCATCCTTCCCGCCTGGTTCATGCCTCCAGCGAGGCCAGCGCCTGACTCCGCTTCCATCAGGGCCTTGTCCTTGCGGGATTCCCTGTTCGCCATTGCAAGTTGTTGGGCGCACTCGATCAGAATGCAAACGGGGAGGGGATCAGTAGGGTTTGTGATAGCCTCTATGTTATATCCACTCTTTATATACTCCTTCCCCGATCTGAACTCAGCGATACTGCAGGATTCGCTGATGATACCTTGCCTTTTGACTGGTACCTTTCCTCGTCTACTGATTCTGGTAATCCTCCAATCTTATCAGGAGGATCTGTGTCCTTTGCATCAGGAGGAGTTGGGTTCACCACACCCGTAATATTTCCTCCTAGACCGCGGCCCAGATCTCTACGCATGGTATGAAGTCTTCCCCTGATTCTCCCCATGGCTATACCATCAATGGCCTGAGCTTTTATCGCGATCCCAGATCGGTTTTCTCCGCTCTTCTTCCTTTCCATGGCGATTTCCTTCACCGCTTTCCTTGTCCGGAGCCATGCCTCCCGCAGGCCCAGCGAGTCCGCGATCAGCGTCGGACCCCTTTCTCCATCAGACACTCGTGGATCTCGACCTGTCCGCCGGCGGGCCGGCCACTCGGATGGGTGGGCGTCGCCCCCCCCCCCCCCCCCCCCCCCGGTCGCCCCGACAGACTCTCCGTAATTTTCGCTCCTCATAGTCGGGCTACCTAAACTCTTCGCATGCGTAAGCTCGTGGATGGGGATCACATGTTTTTCGAAAACGAAATCAGGGACAAAGTTACTTATGATTTTATTTTCTTGATTCCTTCTGCCTTCTGTGAGATATAACGAAATGTCTTCATGCATGACATGAACTGCACGATCTACAGACGACACCTTCCTTCCCAACAGCGCTAGGCAACCGCTTTAAAAAAATAATTGCCTGAAGCATGCATGCTCGCTGTAGGTGCTGCCACGTTGGATCGTGCAGGCTTCGGGCACAAATGTGTGGTGTGTATAGCAACGCTGGAGCTATAATGTCAAGGAACATCCTATCGTTGAAAAAAATGTAACAGCGGTGCAACTCTTAACTCCATGATCACCCTCATAATACTACTGTACAGTCTGTTTAGATCATTTTCTGAGGCTGATTGTAATGGGGAGTATCATATACTAGTATCATGCATATGATACTAGTGTATGATACTACCTTCCTAATGCATAGTATCATATATTAGTATCATCTAGTACTTTATTTATTGTTATGCATGACACAAAGTAGCATAGCATTTATTATGATACGGTATCATGATATGATACTGCACCCTATCTTTCTTCATTTAATGCTATGGCACCTTATCAAAATTGCCTAGTTGGCATGCATAATACTAACTATGATACTATCATTACAACCAGCCTTAGTGACAACAAGTACGTTGAAATCATTCTCTTTTCTTAATGGCTTTATTGTGAAGATCAGAGACAACAGTTGCAGTCTGCACGAATAAGACTTGAAAGGACAGGGTGTCGTTGGTAGGCAATGGAAAACGCACTATACAGTGACGAGTGTCCATATTGGTTTCTTTCCCACGCTGTTTCACCAGCCAAGAACACAAGTCCCCTCACCAAGATGCGGGATGTTCGATGATAAGATTTATATGTCAACTAGCATATATGTCGTGCGTTGCAACGCAGAGATATTTTCTGAGAAGCAACAAGAGAGATAAATTATGTGTTCACCAAAAACGATATCCATAGTGGTGGGGCGACAGAGCAAGGAGTTGTGGTCTTCTCGCGAGTCATGTTTGTCCCACAAGATGTTAATAGTGGTGGGCATGGCAGCGACTATACCTGGCCAAACCTCGGGCCGGGCCTAGCCAAGTCCGAGGCAAAAAACCTAGGCCCGGGCCCGGCCCGGCCATCGGGCCTGTTTTTTGGGCCCAAGCCCGGCCCGAACGCGTAAAAGCCCGCCGGGCCTCGGGCCTCGGGCCGGGCTCCTTCAGAAAAGCGCAAAAACAACGGGCCCGGCCACGGCCGGGGAGCACAATCGGCCCGGGCCGGCGGGGCCGGGCTTCCCATCGCCAAGACTAGTGGCGACCACCCAACTTGTGTTTTTCCCCTTCAGGTTCACCTTTGTGTCAGGGTTGTGGTTGTCTCCTCATTTGGTAGTTGTGCGGCGACCTTCGTTGCACTTGCTTCGACCACTCTCTCCTACGATAACGTAACCAGATAGATTACTAATTGCAACGCATAAATTCCATTTTATTAGCATAATCCACGGATAACCAGACAGTCCCTTCTTTATCAGGGTTTATTCTCTTTAATTGTTCTAGCGCTCATGTGCCCACAATTCTTCATAATTAGATCCAAACCAACATATTCTTTCTATTGGCACGCGCCCACAATATTTTTTTGATTCAATATATCAGTATCAAGGTTTGAAATTGCTGACCAGCCTGTCGCCTGGTCGCCACAATATATTTTAATTATAGCCAAGAAGCATATATTCTTTTTTATCGTTAAATAGCGTGTGGACGCACAACAGTTCATTGGCAGCCCATTGGCAGGCACCAAAACGACCAATGTTTGTAAGGCACAATATAAATTTTTAACTAGCGACCTCAAAAACTCGACCATGGGCTGCTAGCCACTCGAACAAATGGGTCCTGCTAACCAATGGCCAACCCAAATGTTTAAGAATATGCAGCGTCAGATTCAAATCTTTTTTTTGTTTTTTTGCTGAATTTTTCTGAAAATAAATTAATATTTATGAGTTGCCGAATATTTTTGGAAACATGAACAATTGTTGAAGCCCCGAACAGTTTTCAAAACTACGAACCTATTTTTGAAAATTGCGTTCATTTTTTGGAAAAAGACAAACATCATTTGAAATAGGTAGATTTAAAAAAATCATAACCATTTTTTGACAACATGAACCTTTTGAAAAAACATGAACATTTTTAGAATGTGTGAACATGTTTTGAACATTTAGAACAAGTCCAGAAAATGTGTTTTTTAACAGTGAACATTATTTTGAATTTGTGAACATTTCACTAAAACAAGAATAATTTTAAAATATGGAATATTTTTAAAATGCAACTTATTTTGAAAATCTTGATTTTTTGTAATACACAAACTTTTTAAAAAATGGTAACTGTTTTAATTTTGAACACATTTTGCAATGGGAACAAAAAAGTAAAGCTTTGAAAATTTTACAAGATAGGAATTTTTAAAAAAAATCTGATTCCTTTTCTAAAATATGGTAAACTTTGAAATTTTGAACGATTTTTTCAAGATTTTAATTTACGAGAAAAGGGAAAATAATCTAAAATTGGTAAGAAAAAAATGATGAAAGAAAAATAGAAAGGAACAGAAAAAATTAGAAACAGAACATAGAGAAAAAGAAAATGGTCCGGCCCAGTCTTGGGCGTCCTGTGCGAAGCTCCACTTATTCGACGCTGCATGCGGCAAATAGTCTTTCACAGCTGTCTGGGCAGATAAATAAGTGGGCTGGCTTCGTCGGCCACAGCGTGCTCAGCGCATGTACGAAAATTGTTTTATGTTTTTTCTAGCAGACGGATGCACAAAAGTTTAGTACGACCTCTGATAGAAAAATAATTTTACGTCAGTGAACGGATGAAAAAATTGGAGAAACGCACCTTACTTTATTAGTAGGTATAGGTACATAGATATAGATAAGAGCACACCCCACCAAAAAAAAAAACAAAGCACACCAACAATCGTCATAAATCATTCATCATCACGACGAGTTTCCACCCTTCAAGCGACAACGCAAATACATCGACCATAAGACTAAAATATCTTTTTTCTTTGCGGGGACACAAGACTAGAATATTACCAGTTCCAACACATAAAAATTGAACAAATTGGCACAAAGTCAATCAACCCAAAAGGACGGCCAAATAAACATTGATTGAAGTCGGATCCAAACAAACTTTGAAAGGCGATCTGAGCAGAAACAATATGCACTCCTCAAGAGATATCCTGACAAATTGGTCATCCTCGGTGAAACAAAGATGACCAAACCAGAATGGCATAAAACAATTTCGGGTCCAGCTGAACTGAAGCTGATGTTCATATATCAGAAAGCCTTAACAGTAGACCATGTTAAACTACTATTGTTACATTACTATATCACAGTTTCAACAGATATGGAAATTGTGGTTCGAGTTGAATTGAAAATGTTGTCCATATATCAGAACCTTAACAATAGATATTAAACCACTGTTACCTTACTATATCACAGTTTTAGCTGACATGAAAGTACAGCACAGAACTGAATCTACAAATGCAACGGCGGTCTTGGCCATTCCAGGTCCACCCAAACAACAAGATAAGTTCTACTAAACTAGATCTAGAGATTAAGAACAAGAATATAAACTTACATATACTGTCGAAAACATAGGTTGGTATACCAACAATTATTTACAAACAGAGAAATAGAAGAGACCAGAATCAACATACTCAAATATTCAAAATAGTTCCAACAAAACGGTCAAGTTTCCATGATTAAGTACTAGAGTATTACAGCTGCATGGCTGCCAATAACAACATAAACACAAGCAGACTACTAAGTTGACTGAATAGCTAGCAGCATAAGTCAGGTACATGACTTCACTCAAGCACCAATAGCTTATCACAACTTACCCAAATTACTGTTGCTCATATTCAAGATCTAACTTCGCTATCATTGTGCTTCAAGGTCCAATAATCTTCACTACTAGAATCTTCAAGGACCCAGATTGATACTTCAGCAGCACCATAATTTGCGACATACAATTGTCCACGTGATGCATAAATATAAGGACCACAGCGAGCATCATTTAAAGTAGGAACAGGAATGAAACGACAGTTTCCCTCCACGTCGATGGCTGCAACCAAATTATTATAGGAACATAAATACAACACCCCACTGAGAAATGTGCCACCTGAAAAGTTGCGTATCTCAATTGGATCGTCCCATTCAATTTGATGTGTCCAACCTCCAGCTTTGGACGAGTAGATCCCCACCTCTTCGATGTCATATTCATACTTCAAATTCCAATTCAAAGCCACAGCAGGTACCAACTCGAACACATAGAAATGGGAGGAGACGGCCGGATCAAATCCCAGGCGAGCATACGATTCCGAGGACCATTCATTGGCAGGGAAGGTTACCCATTTCTCAGTGGCAGGATTGCACACCACATAATCCGGTTCCTCGGGATAAGGCTTCGAACGTCGACAGAGGAGGAGGCCGTTGCAGCAGTCCAACAAGTCAATCTCCTCGCATTTTGGCAGGAACGAGAGGGAGGCGTCAATGGGGCACCAGTTCCCTGAGACGCTTCGGTAACCATGCAAATCATGTGGACGGCTGGCCATGTCGTAGGTTTTGTAGAAGAAGCCGGCGAGGGTCGACCGGGGAAGCTTCTTGCGGTGGTCGGGGTGGGCGATGAGGTCCCGCCAGCGCGTGGAGACGCACTTGCAGCCATGGGCGGAGCTGGGCCCCAGGCAGCCCAGGCCGTTGCCTGGGGCGTGGGAAATTTTCTCAGCCCATATACAAAAAAACACTGTTCGGCCTGGGGCGCAGCCCACTTCTTAGCCCAGGCAGCCTGGGCCAACTGGCCCATCCACCCAGGTCAGTGCCTTTCCCTGGCGCGTGCGTGTGCTACTCACGAGGGTTTGGACGAACCTGTCTGCCGCCCCTTCCCCCAACTTGACGAACCTAGGCGAGGCCGGTGGTCGCGTCCCTACCCGTCGGCGCCGCCCGCCGCCCCGCCGCCGGCTGTCGTCGTGCTACCCATCCAGCCGCCCCCAATCCCCTTCTGCGCCTCTGCCTATACACCTATCCAACCGCCCGCCCCCAGTCCGGCGAGGCGGTGGCCCCGGCGAACTGCCGGCAAGGTGGCCGAGGTGGCCCTTCCTTGGAGGCGCCTTTTTCTCAACAGCCGCGTCACAGAGCAACTCGACAGCAGCAAGGCAGCAAGAGGAAAGCGCAAATGGTCGTATCTCTTCCAATTTCCAAACCTCAATTTTTGTTTGTAGATGCCACTATTGCTAGATGATGATTTTTGTCAGTTGCTAGATTAAACCGTTGCTGCTAGAGGCCAATGTTTGTTAGATACTTAGATGCGAAAATAAAATTTGACATTTAGTAATTTTGCGGAAATCCCTTTTGGAGCTCGGGCTCCAGTGAGGCCTCCAGATTCAGATTTGAAATTTCATTGAAATTTGTATGTTTACATCTCAAAAAATTCTGAAAAAAAATCACAGATATACATGAAGGCATAATACACATGTGTGTAAATTTTCAGTTCAAAATACATTGAAATGAGGGCTGTGCAAAAAGACAAATATGGGGCTGTTTAACACATGATACTATTCATCCTTCCATGCCATGGATTTGTCTTTTTTGTACAGGTCGCAACTCAAGGTATTTCATCATGAATTTTTACACACATGTGAGTTACATTCTTACATACACGCATACTTTTTTCAGAATTTTTTGAACCATAAAAGTTTGAATTTGAATTTTTTAAAAATAAAGGCCTTCATGGAGCTCGGCCTCCAAAACGCCTTTCTCGTAATTTTGTTCCTATATTACTGCTAGAGGCCATTGAATATCATGTTTGTTAGTAACTTTGTTGCAACATAGATTGACTTTTGTATGCCTTCAAACTGAATTTTTTTGGTAGTTTTTAGCCTTTGGTTTCTCGCCTGGGGCGTTAGCAAATCCTGGCTCCACCACTGCTTGCAGCAGCGGGTGGACTTGAACGGCACGCGCGAGATGATCTCGACCAAGATGTCGTCGGGGAGCTTGGCCGTCGGATCGCTGATGAGGGCCGTCTCCATGGATCCCGTCGCCATCTCCATGGATCCCATGAGGGCGGCAAATCTGCAGATCGGGGAGGAGGAAAGGTTAGAGAGATACGTCCGGCTAGCAGTGAGGGGAGAGTGAAGGAAGAGAGGAACTACCAGATGCGTGGCGCGCGAACAGCGGCGAGAGCGCCGGCGTTGGGTGCTGCCATCCGCGCCGGCGAGTGGGTGGCGGCGAGGCGGTGAGGGTTTGGTTTGGGTGCGAGGCGGTGAGATGGAATTTTTTTTTTTGAGACAAAGGCGGCGAGATGGATGGACGGATGCTGCGGAACTGGGCTGGAACCGGAAGGACGGGCGTGTGAAGTTATCTGGGCTTTTTACTGGGCCGTGTGAGTCGCACTATTTCGCACACGTACACCATTTTGCGTTTCTAAAAAAAAACGTACACCATTTTGCAGTCCCTCAACAAACAAACATACACCATTTTGAAGTCCTAATACAAAAAAAAGTAGATCGAGGAGTGGGAGCCGTCCCTTAATTATTTTTTGAATTCTCGTATATCCTTGTTTTTTGCGTAGGTTTTGGTCTCCTGGCAGCATCGGCGAGGTAGTGGCAGAAT
Organism: Triticum aestivum; assembly: GCF_018294505.1. Taxonomy (NCBI): domain Eukaryota; kingdom Viridiplantae; phylum Streptophyta; class Magnoliopsida; order Poales; family Poaceae; genus Triticum; species Triticum aestivum. The sequence continues at coordinate 692,500,907 of NC_057800.1, forward strand.
CTACCTTGACAACTTCTGATCCGGTGGCGACGAAGGGCATGTATGAATTTTGTGTTGCCTATTTGTTAGTTCTTTTCAGATCTTGATAATTTATGTGTTAATCAAGGGAAGTCATTGACTGACTCTTGTCACAGAGACTTCGACCTCCTTCTTTCATTTGCTTCGCAGCATGGTCTTGATAGTTTCACCAACCCTCTGGACTAGTGGGAAACATTGCAAGCTTGCACTGCATGGGGCAAGACCCTAGCCGATGTTCATTTGGCAGTTATTAGATCTTGTTTCTAGCATTTAAAGCCTGGTATGAAGAGGATGTACATTTGCAAGTGTCCCTTTCCTCTACCGCCAGTTTAGTGCAATTTTCAGGCTTTGACCGACAGCATACTCTCTCTGTTTTTATTTACTCCGCGTATTAGCTTTGGTCAAAGTTAATGTAAACATTGACAAAGTTTAGAGACAAAAATATTAACATATACAATAACAAATCAATACCATTAGATTCATTATTGAAGGTACTTTCACATCATATAGATTTTTATGGTAAATGTTTATTATTATTTTCTCTAAACTTGATCAAACTTTGCAAAAATTGACTTCAATCAAATCTAATATGCAGACTAAATAAAAACCGAGGGAGTACAATCTTAGGAAGAAGGCAGCCAGTATGTTTTTGGGTGTAATTTTATCTTTTGCAGGTCAATTTATGTCATGTTGTCTTTTCACTGTGCTGATTACTGTTTTCCTTGATAATTATCAGTAAGTTATCCTTTGGGTATTATTTTCTAAATTAAATAAAATAGGCCATGACAAGAAATTAGAGGAATATTTTCACCCGGTAATTGGTCAAACTGACACAAAGATAACAGGCAGTGCTGGAAAGATATCCTGGCAACTTCGTCATCCTGGTCCTTTACTCATGTCTATGTAGCCGATTCAACTGTCTTTCCACAGGAAGGTACGTATCACTTGGCAATAATGACAAGTCTGAGGTTGAGCAAACAATAATAAGTTGGCATGTAGATAAATCTGTAAATTATGTGCTCAATATTACCATATATGATCCTTAGCGATAGGTCAAGTTAAACTTCTATTTGCCGCAGCTTGAGCAGAAATGATGAAAAAAAAAAGATCAGAGCCAAAACTGCAGAACGAAGGGCTCCCTGATCCTGGAGGCTCTAGAAACTGAAGCCACCGCCGGCGTCGTACCCTAACGATGAGTTGGAGATCACGCGGCTAATGATGGCCCACCGAGCAGCTAGTCCTGGAGGCATCGCATTCCCATGCCGCACATTTCAAGTAAAGAAGGTAATCAACATCCTACACAAACTTGTGTATTACTGGGACTGTATCCAACAGCCTGCGTCTCTGCTAACTGTCCTGTACATGAGGCTAATTTTCTTCTTGTACTTCGCCTGGTAAAGAATTTTCATTTTCTCCACTGCTGATGAATCTGCCGACACAAACATAACTTTGTCATCCTGGTCGAGAGATGTTCTGGCAACTTTGCCATCCTGATGCAGCATGCCAACCCCACTATGTATGAACATATGCAGGTCAAATTGTCCTCCATTATCCAATCTGAACTTCCTCCAGATAGATGTCACTTGACAGAAAATCAGAAGCCCGAGGTGGAGCAAATAATAACAAGCTTCTCTGTTGATAAATCTGCTAGTTATGTAGATCATAAAATTCCTAGCAAGAACAGGGTGAAGTTACAATTCTGAGTAGGAGTGCCCCCATGACTGAACCAACTGAACGGGCAACTCAACTTCTATATATTAGAAACTGCAGCTGGAGAACCACGCTTCAAAGCCGGTGAAGGTGACAGAAAGATAATCGAACCAGAATGGTGAAAAATCACTTGTGCTTCACGTTAAACTGAAACGGCAGTTCATCTACCGGAAAGCCTTAGCAATAGATCGTGCTAAGCTACTGCTATTACATTACCATATATCACAGTTTAAGCACATGAAAATAAAAAACAAAGACCGAATAATCTTAGGCTCTAGTAATGCAACAGCACTTCCAGGTCCACCCAAACAGGAAAATCTTAGGCTCTAGGGTAGAGCTTGAGGTTAATAAGGAGGAAATAACCTTTAGCGCACTAAAAATAATAATCCACAAACAGATAAATAAGCAGAGACAATAATGTAGACATCAATACTCATAATAACTGCAACAAGACGATCAATTATCCTTAATTAGTTTAATAGTAGGGTATTGCAGCTGCTAACATATATGACCAAACAGAGTTTTAGTTAAGTTTACTGAATAGCTTGCCTCATAAAGTGTGGTACATGAGTCCACACTTATAAAGATCTACCCAAATCACTGTTGTTCTGCTCGTACTCACGATGTAACACTCATATCATCAGAAAGATGGACAATTGTGAGGCTCCAATACACAGGACATTTAGTGCCCATCTGCTAATGACTCCGAGAACAAAGGAACATATGAAAGATAAGCCCGCCTGACATACCAGCCAAGATCAGATACGAAACACAGCTCCCTAGAATCCACGTCGTATGAAAATAATTTCACAAGCTCTTGGAACCCCGATCTCAATCCTATGGTTATGAATACCATATTGTGTTCTGGGTGTGCTGAGATAACACCATAATATGGCATGCGGCTTGAATACCCTTCTCCAAACAGTTGCAAGTAGTTGACATTGAGCTTCAAGGTCCAACAATCTTCGCTACTAGAATCTTCAAGAACCCAGATTGATAGTTCAGAAGCACCCCTATTTGTGAGATGCAATTGTCCCAGTGATACATATACATTAGGAACAATAGGAGCATCATGAGAAGTAGGAAGAGGAATGATCCTACAATTTCCCTCCACATCGATGGCTGCAACCGAATTATTATCAGAAGGTAAATACAACACCCCGCTGAGGAATGTGCCACCTGAAAAGTAGCGTATCTCAATTGGATCGTCCCAAGCAATTTGATGTGTCCAACCTCCAGCTTTGGAAGAGTAGATCCCCACCTCTTCGATCCTATAATCATGTCCACCTTTGATAGGTACCAACTCAAACACATGGAAATGGGAGGAGACGGCAGGGTCGAATCCCAGGTGAGCAAACGACACAATCCGGTTGGCAGGGAAGGTTACCCATTTCTCAGTGGCAGGATTGCACACCACATAATCCGGTTTCTCGGCATAAGGCTGCGAACATAGACAGAGGAGGAGGCCATTGCAACAGCCCAAGATATCAAGCTGCTCGTATTCAGGTAGGAACGAGAGAGAGTCGTCAAAAGGGCACCAATCCCCCGAGACGCTGTGGTAAACATCATGAAAACGTGGATCGCAGTCCATGCCGTGGTTTTTGCAGAAGAAGCCGGCAAGGGTCGACTGGGGAAGCTTGTCGCGGTGGTCGGGGTGGGAGATGAGGTCCCGCCAGCGCGTGGAGACGCACTTGCAGCAGCGGGTGGACTTGTACGGCAAGCGCGAGATGATCTCGACCAGGAGGTCGTCGGGGAGCTTGATCGTTGGATCGGTCATGAGGTCCGTCTCTGTGGATCCCGTCGCCATCTCCGGGGAGGCAACGAGCGGCTAATCTACAGATCGGCGCGGGGGAGGGGAGGTTAGAGCACTAGCTAGCCGTGAGAGGGGCGTGAGGGAAGAGAGGACCTACCAGATGCGTGGGGCGCCGGCGCCGGGTGCTCCCGTCCGTGCCGGTTAGTGGGTTGCGGCGAGCCGGCGAGGGTTTGGCCTGGGTACGCGGCGCCGGCGGCGAGATGAATGCAGGAAGTAGGACCGCATTTATCTGGGCTTTTCACTGGGCCTTGTTAGCACATTTCCAAAAAGGAAAAGAGCACTTCGTCAGTACTTGATTCCCGAAAGAAAACTCTTCTAAAAATAGATTCTCCAAAGAAAACAATCAGTACTTTTATTTCTCAACAAAAATAAGTCAGTACTTTTTTTTGAGAGAGAGAGAGAGAGAATCATCAGTCGGTAAAAGAACGAGAACAGAGGGGAGATTTCGGAAAGTGTATGGATGAACACGGATACATATGAACCCACTTTGAAAAACACATTTCTAAATACTAAAAGAAATATGAAAAGGGTTACACGGGTATATCTTTATGTTCTATGTGTGTGCATAAAGTTTCATGAAAAAATAATTTTTTTGTGGCTAGTGCAAAAAAGACAAACAATTTTGTCATGGAACGCTATTTAGAAACACTGAAATTTGTCTATTTTGCGAAGATAAAATAGAAAAACATTTTTTCACAAAACTTTGTGCGGCGCACACATATTTGCGAACATGTATGCATGAAATTTTGTTTTGATTTTTTTGAGATTTTAAAACATGCTTAAAATGTATTTTTGGGAGATGGGTGCAGATGCCTCTGTGTTCAAGACGTGCCCAATCGGGAGTATCCCCTGTCTTACTCTTATAGTAGATGAGAATACTTGAACCCGGGCCGGCGACGACAACCATTGTGTTGTCTACCACTTCACCCAAAAATACTTTTGAAGAGAATAAATTGCATCTAAATTGCATTCACAATCTAACGTTAACGTCAATCTTTCCTTTTTGCATGTTGATATTAGATGAACATGTATATATTCCAATATATATAGATAGATACTCCACTAGATAGATAGATAGATAGATAGATAGATACTCTGTTAGAGTATGTAATGGGTCTAATGGGCCTGGGCTGGCGGTATAGCCCGTCAGTCTTAGGGTTAATTAGAAATAAAGGTCGCTTGCTTAGGGGTCTAGTAAGTCTTGCTAGGGAGTTAAGTAAACCTCTCTATATAAGGGGAGGAGATGTATCAATCTAATCAAGTAAGAATTAAGAAGGAAATCCGTTCCCTTTTGCCCTGCCGTGGGCAAAAAGGCCCCCGACCGGCCCTCTTACGCCCTCTTTCTAGTAGCACCATAACATACTTCTAGCAAGTTGCAAACAATCTGGCTAGGAGTATATTTCTTTACTTGCCTGCTTAACTGAATTTTTAACATTCAGTGTACGGTCGATGAACTACTCAAAAAAAATCATGCCGGTCAACTCTTTCAGTTGGGTTAAATTATGCAAACCATTATTCAATTGGGTTAAATTATGGAATGCCAACTGTCACATCTAGGCTACGCAAAACATGACAATCTTTCTCCTTCATTTTACTCTCCAAAACAAGAGCCAGGGTTGTTTTTCTTTTTTGCAGAAGTAGAGTTTGTTGTGGAGCAGACTTTATATCAAGCAACTATCTAGACTACACTTTATATCAACCAATTTACACTCCAGCACGAGCGGGCAGGCTGTGGCAGATAAGCAGGCCGAAGGGCACGTTGACGGTGAGGATGAGGCACGCGCAGTCAACGCCACTGCAGTTTCGGTCGCCTCTCCTCTCCCAACGCCTGCAGGTACTTTTGGCCGGCATCGCCTCCTCCCTCTTCTGTTGAGGTCTAGCCGAACCCTAGCTGGCCATAGCTCACCCTCTTTTGACAATTTCGCCCATGGGTATGGGTATCCGCAGGTACCCTATCCGAAAATAGTGGGCATAGGCAAGACTTGGTAATATTTTGTACCCATGGGTAATGGGTATCCATACCCGCAAAATATATGCGTAGGGCATGGGTATAAGATTGCGCCCATGGGTAACCCAATGGGTACCTAGAAAATATTAATAAATGAAAATAACTCCTATGATATGTGAGGTCTACATCCAATTCATATTATCTAACTCTTAATTCCTTATTCCCTAAACCAACCATGGCTAATAGGCTCCCAACAACCAGCTCACACTCCTCCTATGTCATATGTGACTCCTCGAAATGATGAAATCTTGACTCATCACCAACACACTCTCTTCCAACTCTCGAACTAGCAAACCCAGTTCCCGTCGTCGCCTTCCACTATGTTGGCTTCCACCAACCACTTGTTGTAATCCTTTGCCGGCTGGAATTGGCCACACACCAAAGGACTTCATGTCGGTACTAGATTGATTGCCCATCATCACTTGAATATTACACTCATGTATGTACTTCTTTAAAATTTAAATGATATATATGGTGTACCCATTGGATACCCATTGGATATAGGATACCCGATAGGTATGCGCATGGGTGTCAATTTGTGCCCATGGGTATTGAAATGGGTGGATATAGAAAGTTTCTATGGGTATGGGTTTGGGCAAGAGGAGGTTGTACCCACCCATACCTTACACATTGCCATCCCTGTCGCGCGCCATCTCTCTGGCATGAACCGAGAAAGAAGAAAGGAGGGACACAGGATGTTTTTCCGCGACGAACGCTTGCTGCACTGACAACAATTTTCTTTTGACCACAAACTCAGGCCACGGCCATTACAACGGACACAGGAGGGGCTTCATATCCAGGGCCACGCCAGGGCACACACCCCGCGTTTTCACCCACTCACACTGGTCGCGCACGTACAAGCCCGGATCGCAACGAGCCCGCAACGGAACAGCGCGGTCACCCCTCCTCGTTGGCCAACGGCCTAGCCCTACATCTGCGCGTCGGGTGCACACACACACACGTACACCCGCGCACACACTCACGCACGCATGCACACACACTTGGATTCTACACAGACACTATCTAGACACGCCCCATACATGTCCTAGATAATAGCGAGATAAGGTACAGAAAATGCACGTGCCTGGCACGGACTCGGCCTAGCGCGCTCACGCCGGTCGCCACCGCCGCGACATGGCCTATTTCCAACACTCACCCCCTAAGCCATGACTACAAGAGGGTCGACCTGACATCGTCAATGTTGGCGAGGAGTGCCTTCTCCTCGTCCTCCGCCTTCTTCGGCTTCCAGGGCTGCCGCACGCTCGCCGTCAGCGGGGTCGCCACGGCAACAGACTCGACCTGGCGCACTGACGCCAGTCGCCATCATGCTTGCTTCTTCCTCTCCGGCGACATACGCCACTTCTCCGGCGATACACGCCGTTGAACGCATCACACCCGGCAGGATCGACACACGATCCACTGTCGCAGTGCCACCACTGGCGATCACGCACAGGCTGACACACGGCCCGACGACCTCATCGCACCGCCGCCACTCAACATTGTCACGCCACCGGCCACCACCAGTGCGCCTCCGGCAAGGGGAGCGAACCTGTTACTAATCAGCTCTGATACCAATTGTTGGGGTCTAGCCGAACCCTAGCTGGCCCTGGCCCGCCTCTCTCTCTCGCCGTCTTTCTGGCACGAACCGAGGAAGAAGAAATGAGGGACACATGATGTTTTTGGGCGACGAATGCCTGCTACACTCACAGCAATTTCCTTTGAGCACAAACTCAGGACACGACCATTACAACGGACACGGGAGAGGCTTTGTACCCAGGGCCATGCCAGGGCACGCTGTTGGGGAACGTAGCAGAATTTTAAAATTTTCTACGCATCACCAAGATCAATCTATAGAGTCATCTAGCAACGAGGGAGAGAGGAGTGCATCTACATACCCTTGTAGATCGCGCGCGGAAGCGTTCAAGAGAACGGGGTTGATGGAGTCGTACTCGACGTGATCCAAATCACCGATGACCTAGTGCCGAACGGGCAGCACCTCCGCGTTCAACACACGTACGGTTGGGAAGACGTCTCCTCCAACTCGATCCAGCAAGGGGGAAGGAGAGGTTGATGAAGATCCAGCAGCACGACGGCGTGGTGGTAGAAGCAACAGTGATCTCGGCAGGGCTTCGCCAAGCGCAGGGAGACGGAGGAGTGTCATGGGAGGGAGAGGGAGAGGCCAGGGGCTTGGGTGCGGCTGCCCTCCCTTCCCCCCCCCCACTATATATAGGGTCCCTAGGGGGGGCGTCGTCCCTAGGAGATCCAATCTCCTAGGAGGGGCGGCGGCCAAGGGGGTGCCTTGCCCCCCAAGGCAAGGGTGGCGCCCCCCACCCCTAGGGTTTCCAACCCTAGGCACAGGGGGAGGCCCAAGGGGGGCGCACCAGCCCACTAGGGGCTGGTTCCCCTCCCACTTCAGCCCATGGGGCCATCCGGGATAGGTGGCCCCACCCGGTGGACCCCCGGGACCCTTTCGGTGGTCCCGGTACAATACTGATTACCCCCCAAACTTTCCCGATGGCCGAAACTTGACTTCCTATATATAAATCTTCACCTCTGGACCATTCCGGAACTCCTCGTGACGTCCGGGATCTCATCTCGGACTCCGAACAACTTTTGGGTTACCGTATACTAATATCTCAACAACCCTAGCGTCACCGAACCTTAAGTGTGTAGACCCTACGGGTTCGGGAGACATGCAGACATGACCGAGATGACTCTCTGGTCAATAACCAACAGCGGGATCTGGATACCCATGTTGGCTCCCACATGCTCCATGATGATCTCATCGGATGAACCACGATGTCGAGGATTCAATCAATCCGTATACAATTCCCTTTGTCAATCGGTACGTTACTTGCCCGAGACTCGATCGTCGATATCCCAATACCTCGTTCAATCTTGTTACCGGCAAGTCACTTTACTCGTACCGTAATGCATGATCCCGTGATCAACCACTTGATCACATTGAGCTCATTATGATGATGCATTACCGAGTGGGCCTAGAGATACCTCTCCGTCATACGGAGTGACAAATCCCAGTCTCGATTCGTGCCAACCCAACAGACACTTTCGGAGATACCTGTAGTGTATCTTTATAGTCACCCAGTTACGTTGTGACGTTTGGCACACCCAAAGCACTCCTATGGTATCCGGGAGTTGCACAACCTCATGGTCTAAGGAATGATACTTGACATTCGAAAAAGCTACAGCAAACGAACTACACGATCTTTGAGCTATGCTGAGGATTGGGTCTTGTCCATCACATCATTCACCTAATGATGTGATCCCGTTATCAATGACATCCAATGTCCATAGTTAGGAAACCATGACTATCTTTTGATCAACGAGCTAGTCAACTAGAGGCTCACTAGGGACGTGTTGTGGTCTATGTATTCACACATGTATTACGATTTCCGGATAACACAATTATAGCATGAACAATAGACAATTATCATGAACAAAGAAATATAATAATAACCATTTTATTATTGCCTCTAGGGCATATTTGCAATAGTCTCCCACTTGCACTAGAGTCAATAGTCTAGTTACATTGTGATGAATCAAACACCCATGCAGTTCTGGTGTTGATCATGTTTTGCTCTAGGGAGAGGTTTAGTCAACGGATCTGCCACATTCAGGTCCGTATGTACTTTACAAATCTCTATGTCTCCATTTTGAACACTTTCATGAATGGAGTTGAAGCGACGCTTGATATGCCTGGTCTTCCTGTGAAACCTGGGCTCCTTGGCAAGGGCAATAGCTCCAGTGTTGTCACAGAAGAGAGTCATCGGGCCCGACGCATTGGGTATGACTCCTAGGTCGGTAATGAACTCCTTCACCCAGACTGCTTCTTGTGCTGCCTCCGAGGCTGCCATGTACTCCGCTTCACATGTAGATCCCGCCACAACGCTTTGCTTGCAACTGCACCAGCTTACTGCCCCACCATTCAAAATATACACGTATCCGGTTTGTGACTTAGAGTCATCCAGATCTGTGTCGAAGCTAGCATCGACGTAACCCTTTACGACGAGCTCTTCGTCACCTCCATAAACGAGAAACATATCCTTAGTCCTTTTCAGGTACTTCAGGATATTCTTGACCGCTGTCCAGTGTTCCATGTCGGGATTACTTTGGTACCTTCCTACCAAACTTACGGCAAGGTTTACATCAGGTCTGGTACACAGCATAGCATACATGATAGACCCTATGGCCGAGGCATAGGGGACGACACTCATCTTTTCTCTATCTTCTGCCGTGGTCGGGCATTGACCCGTGCTCAATCTCGTACCTTGCAATACATGCAAGAACCCCTTCTTTGACTGATTCATTTTGAACTTCTTCAATATCTTGTCAAGGTACGTACTCTGTGAAAGACCAATAAGGCGTCTCGATCTATCTCTATAGATCTTGATGCCTAATATATAAGAAGCTTCTCTAAGGTCCTTCATTGAAAAACACTTGTTCAAGTAGGCCTTTATGCTTTCCAAGAATTCTATATCATTTCCCATCAACAGTATGTCATCCACATACAATATGAGAAATGCTACAGAGCTCCCACTCACTTTCTTGTAAATGCAGGCTTCTCCATAAGTCTGCGTAAACCCAAACGCTTTGATCATCTCATCAAAACGAATGTTCCAACTTCGAGATGCTTGCACCAGCCCATAAATCGAGCGTTGGAGCTTGCACACCTTGTCAGCATTCTTAGGATCGACAAAACCTTCCGGCTGCATCATATACAATTCTTCCTTAAGGAAACCATTAAGGAATGCCGTTTTGACGTCCATTTTCCATATTTCAGAATCATAGAATGCGGCAATTGCTAACATGATTCGGACGGACTTTAGCTTCGCTACGGGTGAGAAAGTCTCATCGTAGTCAACCCCTTGAACTTGTCGATAACCCTTAGCGACAAGCCGAGCTTTATAGATGGTTACATTACCATCCGCGTCTGTCTCCGTCTTCTTCTTAAAGATCCATTTATTTTCTATGGCTCGCCGATCATCGGGCAAGTCAGTCAAAGTCCATACTTCGTTTTCATACATGGATCCTATCTCGGATTTCATGGCTTCCAGCCATTTGTCAGTATCCGGGCCCGCCATCGCTTCTTCATAGTTCGAAGGTTCACCGTTGTCTAACAACATGATTTCCAAGACAGGGTTGCTGTACCACTCTGGTGCGGAACGTGTCCTTGTGGACCTATGAAGTTCAGTAGCAACTTGATCTAAAGTTTCATGATCATTATCATTAACTTCCTCTCTAGTCGGTGCAGGCACCCCAGGAACATTTTCTTGAGCTGCGCCACTTACCGATTCAAGAGGTAATACTTCATCAAGTTCTACTTTCCTCCCACTTATATCTTTCGAGAGAAACTCTTTCTCTAGACAGGACCCATTCTTGGCAACAAAGATCTTGCCTTCGGATCTGAGGTAGAAGGTATACCCAATAGTTTCTTTAGGGTATCCTATGAAGACGCATTTTTCCGATTTGGGTTCGAGCTTCTCAGGTTGAAGTTTCTTGACATAAGCATCGCATCCTCAAACTTTTAGAAACGACAGCTTAGGTTTCTTCCCAAACCATAATTCATATGCTGTCGTCTCAACGGATTTCGACGGAGCCCTATTTAAAGTGAATGCGGCAGTCTCTAAAGCATAGCCCCAAAATGATAGCGGTAGATCGGTAAGAGACATCATAGATCGCACCATATCCAATAGAGTGCGATTACGACGTTCGGACACACCATTGCGCTGAGGTGTTCCAGGCGGCGTGAGTTGTGAAACTATTCCACATTTTCTTAAGTGTGTGCCAAATTCGTGACTCAAGTATTCCCCCCACGATCTGATCGCAAGAACTTGATTTTCTTGTCACGTTGATTCTCAACCTTACTCTGAAATTCCTTGAACTTTTCAAAGGTCTCAGACTTGTGTTTCATTAAGTAGACATACCCATATCTACTCAAGTCATCAGTGAGGGTGAGAACATAACGATAGCCACCGCGAGCCTCAACACTCATTGGACCGCACACATCAGTATGTATGATTTCCAATAAGTCGGTTGCTCGCTCCATTGCTTCTGAGAACGGAGTCTTGGTCATTTTACCCATGAGGCATGGTTCGCACGTGTCAAATGATTCGTAATCAAGAGACTCCAAAAGTCCATCTGCATGGAGCTTCTTCATGCGTTTGACACCTATGTGACCAAGGCGGCAGTGCCACAAGTATGTGAGACTATCATTATCAACCTTACATCTTTTGGTATTCACACTATGAATATGTGTAACATTACGCTCGAGATTCATTAAGAATAAACCATTCACCATCGGAGCATGACCATAAAACATATCTCTCATATAAATAGAACAACCATTATTCTCGGATTTAAATGAGTAGCCATCTCGAATTAAACGAGATCCTGATACATTGTTCATGCTCAAAGCTGGCACTAAATAACAATTATTGAGGTTTAAAACTAATCCCGTAGGTAAATGTAGAGGTAGCGTGCTGACGGCGATCACATCAACCTTGAAACCATTCCCGACGCGCATCGTCACCTCGTCCTTCGCCAGTCTCCGCTTATTCCGCAGCTCCTGCTTTGAGTTACAAATGTGAGCAACCGCACCGGTATCAAATACCCAGGAGCTACTACGAGTACTGGTAAGGTACACATCAGTTACATGTATATCACATATACCTTTAGTGTTGCCGGCCTTCTTGTCCGATAAGTATTTGGGGCAGTTCCGTTTCCAATGACCACTTTCCTTGCAATAAAAACACTCAGTCTCGGGCTTGGGTCCATTCTTTGGCTTCTTCTCGGCAGCTTGCTTACCGGGCGCGGCAACTCCCTTGCCGTCCTTCTTGAAGTTCTTTTTACCCTTGCCTTTCTTGAACTTAGTGGTTTTATTCACCATCAACACTTGATGTTCCTTTTTGATTTCTACCTCCGCTGATTTCAACATTGAATATACCTCAGGAATGGTCTTTTCCATCCCCTGCATATTGAAGTTCATCACAAAGCTCTTGTAGCTCGGTGGAAGCGACTGAAGGATTCTGTCAATGACCGCGTCATCCGGGAGATTAACTCTCAGCTGAGTCAAGCGGTTATGCAACCCAGACATTTTGAGTATGTGCTCACTAACAGAACTATTTTCCTCCATTTTACAGCTGAAGAACTTGTCGGAGACTTCATATCTCTCGACCCGGGCATGAGCTTGGAAAACCATTTTCAGCTCTTCGAACATCTCATATGCTCCGTGTCTCCCAAAACGCTTTTGGATCCCCGGTTCTAAGCTGTAAAGCATGCCGCACTGAACGAGGGAGTAATCATCGGCACGTGACTGCCAAGCGTTCATAACGTCTTGGTTCTCTGGGACAGGTGCGTTACCTAGCGGTGCTTCTAGGACATAATCTTTCTTGGCAGCTATGAGGATGATCCTCAGGTTCCGGACCCAGTCTGTATAGTTGCTACCATCATCTTTTAGCTTGGTTTCTCTAGGAACGTGTTGAAGTTGAGGACAACGTGGGCCATTTGATCTACAAGACATATTGTAAAGATTTTAGACTAAGTTCATGATAATTAAGTTCATCTAATCAAATTACTCAATGAACTCCCACTCAGATAGACATCCCTCGAGTCATCTAAGTGAAACATGATCCGAGTTAACTAGGCCGTGTCCGATCATCACGTGAGACGGACTAGCCAACATCGGTGAACATCTTCATGTTGATCGTATCTTCTATACGACTCATGCTCGACTTTTCGGTCTTCTGTGTTCCGAGGCCATGTCTGTACATGCTAGGCTCATCAAGTCAACCTAAGTGTATTGCGTGTGTAAATCTGGCTTACACCCGTTGTATTCAAACGTTAGAATCTATCACACTCGATCATCATGTGGTGCTTCGAAACAACGAACCTTCGCAACCGTGCACAGTTAGTGGGAACACTTTCTTGAAATTATTACGAGGGATCATCTTATTTAAGCTACTGTCGTTCTAAGCAAATAAGATGTAAAATATGATAAACATCACATGCAATCAAATAGTGACATGATATGGCCAATATCATTTGCTCCTTTTGATCTCCATCTTCGGGGCTCCATGATCATCGTTGTCACCGGCATGACACCATGATCTCCATCATCATGATCTCCATCATCGTGTCTTCTTGAAGTTGTCTCGTCATCTATTACTTCTACTACTATGGCTAACGGTTTAGCAATAAAGTCAAGTAATTACATGACGTTATATGTTGACACGCAGGTCACAAATAAATTAAGACAACTCCTATGGCTCCTGCCGGTTGTCATACTCATCGACATGCAAATCGTGATTCCTATTACAAGAACATGATCATCTCATACATCACATATATCATTCATCACATCCTTTGGTCATATCACATCACAAAACACTTGCTGCAAAAACAAGTTAGACGTCCTCTAATTGTTGTTGCAAGTTTTTACGTGGCTACTATAGGATTCTAGCAAGAACGTTTCTTACCTAGGCCAAAACCATAACGTGAATTGCCAATTTCTATTTACCCTTCATAATGACCCTGTTCATCGAATCCGATCCGACTAAAGTGGGAGAGACAGACACCCGCCAGCCACCTTATGCAACTAGTGCATGTCGGTCGGTGGAACCAGTCTCACGTAAGCGTACGTGTAAGGTCGGTCCGGGCCGCTTCATCCCACAGTGCCGCCGAATCAAGATAAGACTAGTAACGGCAAGATAATTGACAATATCGACGCTCACAACTACTTTGTATTCTACTCGTGCATAGAAACTACGCATAGACCTAGCTCATGATGCCACCGTTAGGGAACGTAGCAGAATTTTAAAATTTTCTACGCATCACCAAAATCAATCTATAGAGTCATCTAGCAACGAGGGAGAGAGGAGAGCATCTACATACCCTTGTAGATCGCGCGCGGAAGCGTTCAAGAGAATGGGGTTGATGGAGTCGTACTCGACGTGATCCAAATCACCGATGACCTAGTGCCGAACGGACAGCACCTCCGCGTTCAACACACGTACGGTTGGGAAGACGTCTCCTCCAACTTGATCTAGCAAGGGGGAAGGAGAGGTTGATGAAGATCCAGCAGCACGACGGCGTGGTGGTGGGAGCAACGGTGATCTCGGCAGGGCTTCGCCAAGCGCAGGAAGACGGAGGAGTGTCACGGGAGGGAGAGGGAGAGGCCAGGGGCTTGGGTGCGGCTGCCCTCCCTCCCCCCACTATATATAGGGTCCCTAGGGGGGGCGCCGGCCCTAGGAGATCCAATCTCCTAGGAGGAGCGGCGGCCAAGGGGGTGCCTTGCCCCCCATGGCAAGGGTGGCGCCCCCCCACCCCTAGGGTTTCCAACCCTAGGCGCAGGGGGAGGCCCAAGGGGGGCACCAGCCCACTAGGGGCTGGTTCCCCTCCCACTTCAACCCATGGGGCCCTCCAGGATGGGTGGCCCCACCTGGTGGACCCCGCGGACCCTTCCGGTGGTCCCGGTATAATACCGATTACCCCCAAAACTTTCCTGATGGCCGAAACTTGACTTCCTATATATAAATCTTCACCTCCGGACCATTACGGAACTCCTCGTGATGCCCGGGATCTCATCCGGGACTCCGAACAACTTTCGGGTTACCGTATACTAATATCTCAACAACCCTAGCGTCATCGAACCTTAAGTGTGTAGACCCTACGGGTTCGGGAGACATGCAGACATGACCGAGATGACTCTCCGGTCAATAACCAACAGCGGGATCTGGATACCCATGTTGGCTCCCACATGCTCCACGATGATCTCATCGGATGAACCACGATGTCGAGGATTCAATCAATCCTTATACAATTCCCTTTGTCAATCGGTACGTTACTTGCCCGAGACTCGATCGTCGGTATCCCAATACCACGTTCAATCTTGTTACCGGCAAGTCACTTTACTCGTACCATAATGCATGATCCCGTGATCAACCACTTGGTCACATTGAGCTCATTATGATGATGCATTACCGAGTGGGCCCAGAGATACCTCTCCGTCATACGGAGTGACAAATCCCAGTCTCGATTCGTGCCAACCCAACAGACACTTTCGGAGATACCTGTAGTGTACCCTTATAGTCACCCAGTTACGTTGTGACGTTTGGCACACCCAAAGCACTCCTACGGTATCCGGGAGTTGCACAACCTCATGGTCTAAGGAATGATACTTGACATTCGGAAAACCTACAGCAAACGAACTACACGATCTTTGAGCTATGCTGAGGATTGGGTCTTGTCCATCACATCATTCAGCTAATGATGTGATCCCGTTATCAATGACAGCCAATGTCCATAGTTAGGAAACCATGACTATCTTTTGATCAACGAGCTAGTCAACTAGAGGCTCACTAGCGAAGTGTTGTGGTCTATGTATTCACACATGTATTACGATTTCCGGATAACACAATTATAGCATGAACAATAGACAATTATCATGAACAAAGAAATATAATAATAACCATTTTATTATTGCCTTTAGGGCATATTTCCAACACACGCACCCCACGATTTCCACCCACTCATGTGCCTGGTCCGACTTGCTCTGGCTGCGTCCACGACGCGCACATAGACGCCCGAGTCTCAACGAGCCCGCAATGGAACGACGTGTTCACCCTCCTCGTTCGCCAACGATCTAGCCCTACATCTGCGTGTTAGATGCACACACACATGCACATCCATGTACACACTGACGCACGCACACAGACTCAGATTCTAGCCAGACACTATCTGGACACGCCCATACATGTCCTAGATAATGCCTAGACAATGCGCGCGCCGCCACGGACTCGGCCTGGGCGCGCTCACGCCGGTCGCCACTGCCGCGACATGGCTTATTTCCAACATCTTCACTCGAAACTAACTAGTGGTCCCCAGCTCGGTGCAGCTACCAGCTTCGGGTAGGCGACCAGCAGCAGCAACTCCACAGATTGAGCACCACCACTCAAGATCGGAGAGCCGGAGGGGGGATTCTCTTTTTTTAATATGCGGACGGAGATGTGAGAGGAAGAGAGCGCCGGCGACACGCGCGAGGGAAAGGGCGTGGCAACACAGGCGAGGGAGGAGCTCGGGGAGAGCCGGCGTGGGTGAGAGAAGGCGCCGGCGCCAGCACCGGCAATGTGCGAGGGAGAGATGTGGATGAGTCACGAGTGAGAGAGGGATGCGAGTGTTTCGCTACCATGTCCCCTACTGAAGTGTCCCCGACCGACATTGGGAATAAATGGACAACACACTTTTTGTGCGCGACGGAGCGAGTCTGTACTAAATTTTGCTCCGCGACTTATAAAAGTGAACGGAGGGAGTAGTCCGTAAATTTGATCAAATGAATGAGTACAAAGACAATACGGCCAAATTATCATAGATTCGAGTCCAATCGAGACAAAGAGTTTAGCAATATATCATTTTAAAATTTCTATTTACATGACCATATAGCTCCAAGCGCAGAGGCGCCGGCGATTTTGAGCAGAAACGCTGAACAAAAAGAACTGAAGAAATAACCCACGACCTACAAAAGAAGTCTTGTTTCAACTTATTATCCCCTCCGACGCTCTAGAAATCGAACCCGGCTTCGTAGCCTCCGGCCGAGTCGTAGATCGTGTGGGCAATAATCTCACACCAGAACACGCCCAGCCTACTTCATCCCAAACTTGCGGAGGTAGTACTCGTGCTCGTCATCCGAGTCGGACGACTCGTCGCCGGTGCGTTCCCCGGGGAGGTAGACCCGGTACGTCTGGTCAGGGAAGCGAGCCTTCTCCTCCTCCATAAAGATATCCCACCGCGCCACAATCCTGGCCATGATTGTGTCATTGTCTTCCTCCGCGTCCGAGTCGTGGTACACCTTGTCGTACGGCACATCGTCGTCGTCCGAGCCGCAGCAGCAGGCCTTGATGACCCCCGCCTCCTTGGCCGCCTCCGCCTTGGCCTTGCGGATCTCCGCCTCCGCCTCCGCCTTCGCCTTCGCCTTGCGGATCACCTCCTCCTTGTCCGCCTTGGACTTGGCCTTGGCCTTGGTCTTGGCCTTGAGGGACGACACCTCCTCGTTGTCCGCCATGGACTTGGCCTTGAAGATCGCAGCCTCCGGCTCCGCCCTGGCTGGCCCTGACGGTGAACGACCCGAGGCGGCTCTTGGTGTATTGGGGATTTCTCTGTCTCTCTCTCGTTGGGTCTGAAGGAAAACAGGAGGAGGTTGAGGCGGCGGGGGCTGGCGTATATATGTCCAGGCGAACAACCCAGGAGCCACCTCGGGTCGGAGTCGGACTCGGCTGGCGTATACACTTTTGTTTTTAGAACCTCTTCTATCATACTCGTTCATTGGGCCCCCATCACTTATTTCTGTCTTTCTACTACTAGCTTGTTGCGTAGTCTTCTCGAAAGAAAAAAATCTACTACCCCTCAAATACAAAAACAAAAACAAAAAGATCTATGCTGGCGTTTTGCCAGCCTCTTTTTGACTAGATTTTGTTATTTCCAATGAGTTCTATTAAAATACATTGCAAAAAGGACATGTAATTTGGAAACAAATTTCCAGACTTTTAAAAGTGTTTGTGAATTTCAAAATTCATGAATTTTTAATATGTTAGCAACCTAAAAATTTCGAATTTCAGGAAATAATCGGGACCCCCAAAAGTTTTAAGATTGTTTTCCCCCTGAATTTAAAAATATTCCTGGATTAAAAAATTCATAAATTTACATAAAAACTTCATAATTTTTTAAAAAAATCCTGAATTCTCAAAAATCTTCATGAATTTTAATATATGGTCACAAAAATTAAATATGTGTATGGATTCAAAACCAATTTCCGAATATGAAAAAATATTCGTGAATACGAAAGAAATCAAAAAAATTCAAAATGTTCATGAATGAATTTCAAATATAATCATGAATTGAAAAGAAAGTAAAATAAAGATAAAAAATAAAAAAGGGAGAAACCTATTAAATCAGCAAAGAAAAATCGAAAAAAGATTTTCGCTGGAGAGAAGCTTCTAGAAGCAAACCTTCCCAAAACCGATGGGAGAAAGAACAATAGGCCGATCTATGATGCCCACGCACGGAATAGAAAATCCCACTGATGCTCTACGAGGACTTTCCAATAAAAAGAAAAGCAAAAAAAAAACTACAGCTTGCAAACTTATGTTGTGAAGTGTAAAAAAACACTTGGTCCCACCACTAAGGGCATGCTCTTTGTGTTACACCATTTTACATTGCCACTAGTAATTATAAATGAAAAAGACTCAGAGTAGGGGTTTCCCTACTATTTTTTGTCAAAGAAAAGTGTGCTCAAGGACGAGTATCTCTCTCTCTTCTCTACTATGGTTGTTTGCTCCCTACTATGTAGTATATAGTATAACTTTAATGGTTATATCACCATAAAATTGATTCGTGTGCCGACAAGGTTAAATGAAACATCGAAGATCAAAAGGCAAAGTAGGGAATAAGACTTCTCTGTTTCGTCAAATAACATGGGGGACCTACAAGAAGATTCAATACTTAAGTTCCTACTCAAATCAATTTAGCGTTGAAAGCGAAAGGTTGGGCCTAAATATTGCTCTTTGGGGTAAAGGTTGGACCTTTTTTTCTTTGAACCATAGTGTAAGTTGGGGACCGTTTTTTTCTTCTTCTAAAATTACTTCAAACTACTTCCTCACATGTTTTAGTATTTCCATGCATTGCAAATTCATCAGGTCCTATTAAACTATTTTTGTAATGATGCAAACCATGATTTATGTACCTTTTACACTGCATGTTTGCATTTGCTTTCATTAATATCATGTTTTTCCCCAATGCCAGCTACCTGGTCTTCTTAGCAGTTAATACAAACTTGAAGTTTATGAAGAATTTTGGTGGTCCTTTTGATGAATGCCCAGTTATTTTGCTATCCATCATGCCATGATTCAATATTTGACAAAAATAAATATTGGTACTATCTTTATCAACTGAGAAATTGTTCAAACCTCTCATTTGTGGAGTGATATTGATTTCTAGTGACTGGAGCAGTTGTTCAGCTATTTTAACTCTATGTTGGTTTGCTAACAAGTTATTCACATTCATATGCATCAAGGATTTAGTTTAAGATTATATTTTTCATTAGTGTTAGGTAAATATTGCAATTTGGTACTTGGTACATTTTTTTGGCTTAGCTAATGCCAGTGTGCTTTGGTATAGGTCTGACCTCTCCTTCCCGCATATAGTTCTTTTCTTGCTTTTTCCTGGCTTGATTTGTTTGGCTACCATGTTTTCTTACTGTTGGAAACGAATATTTTGGCAATGCAACTCAATGTATTGATCGGTGCATAGCGCACGTATATATGGAGTACAAGGTGGGCCACAACCTCAACTATACAATGACTAGGAGGTGGGCCGGACTATACAATATACATGCACAAACCATATATTCAACACCCCCCCGGCAGTCGAAGCGTCGCCGGAGACGCAAAGACTGGACCTGAACTCCTCGAAAACAGAAGTAGGCAGTCCTTTTGTCATAACACCGGCAAACTATTGCGCCGTCGGGACGTGGAGGACCCGGATGCGCCCAAGGGCCACCTGCTCACGAACAAAGTGTATGTCGAGCTCAATGTGATTCGTTCGTCGATGATGGACCGGGTTGGCGGAGAAGTACACGGCGGAGACGTTGTCGCAGTAGACGAGCGTGGCCTTGTGAACATCACAAAGCAACTCCTGGAGCAGCTGACGAAGCCAAGAGCATTCGGCAACGGCGTTAGCCACTGCCCGATACTCTGCCTCAGCACTCGAGCGAGAGACTGTGGGCTGTCGCTTGGAAGACCAAGAGATCAGAGACGGCCCAAGGTAGACACAATACCCCGAAGTGGAGCGCCGTGTGTCCGGGCAGCCAGCCCAGTCCGCATCAGAGTAGGCGACGAGGTCGGTAGAGGCGGAGGCCATCAGTGTAAGTCCCATGGACGTAGTGCCGCGTATGTAACGGAGGATACGCTTCACCAAGGTCCAGTGAGAGTCACGCGGAGCATGCATGTGAAGACAGACCTGCTGAACGGCATACTGCAAGTCGGGGCGCGTCAGAGTGAGGTACTGCAAGGCACCCACAATGGAGCGATAGAAGGCCGCGTCGGATGCGAGAGAGCCCTCCAGAGCTGAAACCTTGGCCTTGGTGTCAACAGGCGTGGGAGCAGGCTTGCAGTTAAGCATGCCGGCACGATCGAGAAGCTCATGGGCGTAACGCTGCTGGTGCAGAAAGAACCCATCTGGCCGTCGAACCACCTCAATGCCGAGGAAGTAGTGGAGGGGCCCCAAGTCCTTCAGGGCAAACTCATCGCGAAGACGAGCAGTAAGCCGCTGGAGAAGCGCGACAGTGGAAGCCGTCAGGATGATGTCGTCGACGTAGAGCAACAAGTAGGCCGTGTCAACCCCGTGATGGTACACGAAGAGGGACGCGTCGGAGCGGGTCGATGTAAATCCGAGCGTCTGCAGGAAAGCAGCGATGCACTCGTACCAGGCCCGAGGCGCCTGCTTCAACTCGTAAAGAGAACGGGAGAGCAAGCACACATGGTCCAGATGTGTGGCGTCGACAAAGCCGGTGGGCTGCTCACAGAACACCTGCTCGGCGAGGTGGCCGTGCAAGAAGGCGTTGGAGACGTCCAACTGATGCATGGGCCAAGCTCGGGAGACGGCCAACTGAAGCACGGTGCGGATCGTGCCCGGTTTAACAACCGGAGCAAAAGTGTCGGTGAAGTCCACGCCCGCACGTTGCCGAAAGCCTCGAACCACCCAGCGAGCTTTGTAGCGCTCGAGAGTCCCGTCAGGACGAGACTTATGCCGAAAGACCCACTTGCCCGTGATGATGTTGGCACGAGGTGGCCGAGGGACAAGCTGCCAGGTGCGGTTCCATTGAAGCGCATCGAACTCTTCCTGCATCGCAGCGAGCCAATGAGGGTCCCGAAGGGCGGCTCGAGCTGACGATGGGAGAGGGGATGGCTCGAAGACGGAAGCGGCGAGAAGATACTCATCGCTGGTGTACCGCGTACTCGGGCGGAAGGTACCGGCCCGAGAGCGAGTCATCGGGCGGGGCAGCGAGTCCGGGACGAGGACGAAGAAGAGCCCGCCGCCACTGATGCCGCGGCTGAGATCGCGGGTGAGGCCGCCGGCGAGGGCGCGGGGAAGGCTGCCGCGGGCGAGGCCGCCACGGGCGAGGCCACCGGCGAGGGCACGGGGGGCGCCGAGGAGGCCCGCGCCGATGGTGGTGCAGGGGGCGTCACAGGCGCCGGGAGGGGTGCAGCCCCTTAGGAAATCGGCCGGGGAGGAACTCGACCCGGGGCACGGGGGGCACCCTCAAAGCCAGGAGGTGGCCCGAGAGAGGCGCCCGAGCGGCCGTCACCAGGAGCGGGCAAGGCCGCAACATCCGAAGGTACCTGCTGAAACGGAAAAACCATCTCATCAAAGTAAACATGTCGGAAAGTGATGACCCGATGTGAGATAGGATCATAGCAGCGGTAGCCTTTGGTGTTGGGGGGATAGCCAAGAAAAATACAGGCTACGGGCCGTGGTGCGAGCTTATGAGAAGTAGTGGAAGCGATGCTAGGGTAGCACAAGCAACCGAAAATGCGAAGCTCGGTGTAGGAAGGTGGTGTGCCGAACAAAACATGATGAGGAGCAAAATTCCCGCGAGTGCGATAGGGACGGATGTTGAGGAGTAGTGATGCGGTGGCGAGCGCGTCAGGCCGGAAACGTGGTGGCACGTTGGCGTGAAAGAGGAGGGTGTGAACGCAGTCATTAAGAGTGCGAAGCACGCGCTCAGCGCGGCCATTTTGTTGCGAAGTGTACGGGCAAGTGAGACGAAAAATCATGCCGTGTGTGGCGAGAAGGTTGCGGATTTCAAGATTATCGAACTCCTTCCCGTTGTCTGTTTGCAACGCATGAATGGGGCGACCAAACTGCATGGAGACATAGGAGTAGAATGCGGTGAGAGTGGCAACAGAATCCGACTTTCGCCGCAACGGGAAGGTCCACACATAGTGCGAAAAATCATCAAGGATAACAAGATAATAGAGATAGCCCGTGTTACTTGCAACAGGAGAGGTCCAAACATCACTATGAATTAACTCAAATGGGTATGAAGCAACATGCGAGGAAGTGCTAAAGGGTAAACGAGTATGTTTGCCGAGACGACAAGCATGACAAGTGTGATCGTCGATCTTATTACACGTGAATGAAAAACTGCGAAGAATATGACGAAGGGTGGCAGGGTTGGGATGACCGAGACGAGCATGCCAAAGGTCCACTCCAGCGGAAAGCGCCATGGGTGCAGCGACGGAGGATGTGGAGGAGTGGACCGGGTAGAGATCGTCGGGGCTGTCACATCGGTGGAGCACCATCCGGGTACGGGCATCCTTAACAGAAAAGCCAAACATGTCAAATTCAACGGTGACAGGATTTTCACGTGTAAGAGAACGAACAGAAACAAGATTTTTAATGATGTCAGGTGAAACGAGTACGTTAGAAAGATGTAATGGAACGGAGTTAGAAGGAAAAGCAGCATGGCCGACATGAGTGATGGGCATGGAAGAACCGTCGCCCACGGTAATGCGAGCAGCAGTGTGAACAGGGTGAGCGGTAAGAAGGTTACCGGGGTTGGCGGCCATGTGAGTCGTGGCTCCGGTGTCCATGTACCAGTCGCCACCACCAGTGTACTGCTGTGGCGTGGGGGCGGTGTGGAGGGCCGCTAGCAGCGCGGGGTCCCATGGTGCCGGCGGGAGGGCCGGGGCCGACGGCAGAGGCTGTGGCGGCGGCGCCACGAGCCCACCGGCCGGAGGCAGCCCATAGGCCGCCGAGGGGCCGTAGAGCGGCGCCGGCGGATACGCCTGAGGGGCCGCGTACAGAGCCTGATGAGGGGCCGGGCGGGCGCCAAAAACACCGGGACGGGGGCGCGCGGTATGGGCATGGAGTATGCGTGAACAACCCCCATCCAGGGGTTCTGGCCGGCCTGCCAGGGCGCCGGCGGGAGCGGGTGCTGCGGCTGGCGCGGCGCCCCGCCATGGGCAGCTGGCGGCTGCTGCTGCTGCTTGCGGCCACCTCGGCCGCGACGCCCGCCTCGGCGCTGCTGCTGCTCGGCGGGGGGCGGCGGAGGGGCCTGCGGCGGCGCGGGATATGGGAACCTGGGCGACGGCTGCACGTGGAGGGGCCCCTGGGCGGGCCGCGGCGGGGGAGCCGGAGCGGTGGGCGGTGCACCGCCACGGGTTCCGGCGGTGAGAGTCGTACCGGTGGCCCGGGCGCGCGACATCCGCATCCTCTTCTCCTCCAGCTTCAGGTACGCGACGATCTTGGGGAAGGTCGGGTTGGTGATGAGAGGGATGTTGGAGGCGGCGTTCCCGAAGTCTTCGTTCAGGCCGGCGATGAGAGTGTTGAGGAGGAGCTCGTCGGAGACCTACTCGCCGAGGTCACGGAGCTCATCGACAAGCTTCTTGAGGCGCATGCAATAATCGTCGACCGACGAGTCAAGCTGCTGGCACCCAAAAAACTCGTCGTGCAAGAAGACCTTGTGTTGGAGCGCGTTGTCGGTGAAGAGGCCATTGAGCTTAGTCCAAACGGCGTAAGCGTCATCATCGACGGAGACCACCGTGTGGAAGAGGTCCTTCAAGATGGTGGTGTAGAACCAGCGGATAAGAGTGGCGTCGATGGACGTCCATTCCTCATCGTCCTCCATGAAGCGGGAGTCCACGGAGCCATCGATGTGATCCCGGAGATTGTACTCACGGAACACAAGGGAGAAGTACGTCTTCCAGGCATAGTAGGTGGAGGTGAGTTGATCGAGAACGACGGGAACCCGAGCGAGGATATTGAGATCACAGATGACGACGGGATCGGGGCCGTCGAAGGGGTTGGTGCGGCGGCTGCGGGTGGTACCGGGGGAGGCCATGGCCGAGAGGGGAGGGCGGCGGCGCGTGGTGAAGCGGCGCGGCGGGAGGGATGGTGACGCGGCGCGGGTGGCGGCGCTGCGGGTTGCGGGCGAAAGCGCGAGGCGGCGGCGCACAAGGGGGCGGCGGCACGAAGTGGCGGCGGCGGCGGGTGGCGGCGGCGGCAGGAGTTAGGGTTAGGATCGTAGGTCTGATACCATGTTGGAAACGAATATTTTGACAATGCAACTCAATGTATTGATCGGTGCATAGCGCACGTATATAAGGAGTACAAGGTGGACCACAACTTCAACTATACAATAATTAGGAGGTGGGCCGGACTATACAATATAGATGCACAAACCATATATTCAACACTTACCAAACAAGCTATAATATAATGGTGGTGTTATGACCTACTTGTTTTTTGGCGCACGGCCAATTTGGTATCTCTTGCATTTGAGGGACTAAGCTTCTTGCGAGGAGGGTTCTTAAGGGGACACAATGACTATGAGGAGGTTGGTCAATTAGTGTGTCATTATGCTGCTTTTTGTTATCCTATGGCAATGCACGTACATTTAGCTAGTAATATTAAAAAGCACGAGAGTTGAGTTGGATCGATGCAAAGAAAATCAACCCATTAGCTAGCCCTACAGATCATCTCGATCTCATGGCCCATGACGCTCTAATGTTGTATCTCCACTCATTAACCACATATACTACATCTGACAATCAAAATCAACCCAATGGATGAATCAAACAGCGACAATGCAACCCCAAAAATGTGTGCCCCACTCCCACTCTCACGCTCGGAATACACGAGGTGCCCCATCCTCCACGGTGACCTCTTACAAACGCCCCACGCTTTCAAACGATGGCCCCAATCACCCATCCCATGTCGCCACAACTTCACCCCAAAGCAGGGCAGAGCTGGAGCTAATGTTACCAGATGCACCACATAGTCATGGCATAAAAAATTGAAGCAACAATGTATTGAATAAAGGTGTGTTCCACCAAACAACATTTTAGAACACATTATTATAAGTTCCACCACATTATTATAAGTTTCCAACGTTAAGAGCATCTACAACCGCGATGGGAAAATTCGGCCCCTCAAAAGCCCGCGGACGCGCCCAGGCACGACCGTGGACGCTGACCAGTCACGCCTCAAATAATGCAATCCACATCCGGATACCTTAAACTAGAAGCCTCAAATCCATATTATTACATGAAGGGAATATGCCCTAGAGACAATAATAAAGTTATTATTTATTTTCTTATATCATGATAAATGTTTATTATTCATGCTAAAATTGTATTAACCGGAAACATAATACATGTATGAATACATAGACAAACAGTATGTCACTAGTATGCCTCTACTTGACTAGCTCGTTGAATCAAAGATGGTTAAGTTTCCTAGCCATAGACATGAGTTGTCATTTGATTAACGGGGTCACATCACTAGAGAATGATGTGATTGACTTGACCCATTCCGTTAGGATAGCACTTGATCGTTTAGTTTGTTGCTATTGCTTTCTTCATGACTTATACATGTTCCTATGACTATGAGATTATGCAACTCCCGTTTACCGGAGGAACACTTTGTATGCTACCAAACGTCACGATGTAATTGGGTGATTATAAAGGTGCTCTACAGGTGTCTCCGAAGGTACTTGTTGGGTTGGCGTATTTCGAGATTAGGATTTGTCACTCCGATTGTCGGAGAGGTATCTCTGGGCCCTCTCGGTAATGCACATCACTTAAGCCTTGCAAGCATTGCAACTAATGAGTTAGTTGCGGGATGATGTATTACAGAACGAGTAAAGAGACTTGCCGGTAACGAGATTGAACTAGGTATTGAGATACCGACGATCGAATCTCGGGCAAGTAACATACCGATGACGAAGGAAACAACGTATGTTGTTATGCGGTTTGACCGATAAAAATCTTCATAGAATATGTAGGAGCCAATATGAGCATCCAGGTTCCGCTATTGGTTATTAACCGGAGACGTGTCTCGGTCATGTCTACATAGTTCTCGAACTCATAGGGTCCGCACGCTTAATGTTTCGATGACGGTTATATTATGAGTTTATGAGTTTTGATGTACCGAAGGTTGTTCGGAGTCCCGGATGTGATCACGGACATGACGAGGAGTCTCGAAATGGTCAAGACATGAAGATTGATATATTGGACGACTATATTCGGACACCGGAATGGTTCCGGGGGTTATCGGATATATACCGGAGTACCGGGGGGTTACCGGAACCCCCCCGGGGGTTATTGGGCCTCATGGGCCCAAAGTGGTGGAAGAGGAGAGGCAGCAGGAGGTGGCGCGCGGCCCCCCTTGCCCCAATCCGAGTTGGGAAAGGGGAGGGGGTGCGGGCCCCCTTCTCCTTCCTTCTCTCCACCTCCTCCTTCCCCCTTCTCCTAGTTGGAATAGGAAATGGGGGCAAAACCTACTTGGAGTAGGATTGCCCCCCCTTGGGTGCGCCTCCTCCTCTTGGTCGCCCCCTCCTCCTTCCCCCTTTATATACGGAGGAGGGGGGCACCCCATAGACACAACAATTGATCAAGTTGATCTTTTAGCCGTGTGCGGTGCCCCCCTCCATCATAGTCCACCTCGACAATACTATAACAGTGCTTAGGAGAACCCCTGCGTTGGTAGAACATCAACATCGTCACCACGCCGTCATGCTGACGAAACTCTCCCTCAACACTCGGCTGGATCGGAGTTCGAGGGACGTCATCGGGCTGAACGTGTGCTGAACTCGGAGGTGCCGTGCATTCGGTACTTGATCGGTCAGATTGTGAAGACGTACGACTACATCAACCGCGTTGTGCTAACGCTTCCGCTTTAGGTCTACGAGGGTACGTAGACAATACTCTCCCCTCTCGTTGCTATGCATCACCATGATCTTGCGTGTGCGTAGGAAACTTTTGAAATTACTACGTTCCCCAACAGTGGCATCCGAGCCAGGTTTTATGCGTTGATGTAATATGCACGAGTAGAACACAAGTGAGTTGTGGGCGATATAAGTCATACTGCTTACCAGCATATCACAATTTGGTTCGGCGGTATTGTTGGATGAAGCGGCCCGGACCGACATTACGCGTACGCTTACGCGAGACTGTTTCTACCGACGTGCTTTGCACACAGGTGGCTGGCGGGTGTCAGTTTCTCCAACTTTAGTTGAACCGAGTGTGGCTATGCCTGGTCCTTGAGAAGGTTAAAAAAGCACTAACTTGACAAACTATCATTGTGGTTTTGATGCGTAGGTGAGAACAGTTCTTGCTCAGCCCGTAGCAGCCACGTAAAACTTGCAACAACAAAGTAGAGGACGTCTAACTTGTTTTTGCAGGGCATGTTGTGATGTGATATGGTAAAGACGTGATGAGATATAAGTTGTTGTATAAGATGATCATGTTTTGTTGAAGTTATCGGCAACTGGCAGAAGCCTTATGGTTGTCTCTTTATTGCATAAGATGCAAGCGCCAAAATAATTGCTTTACTTTATCGCTATGCAATAGCAATAGTTGCAAGAGCAATAGTTGGCGAGACGACCATGTGACGACACATTGATATAGATCAAGATGATGGAGATCATGGTGTCATGCCGGTGACGATGGAAATCATGACGGTGCTTTGGAGATGGAGATCAAAGGCACAAGATGATGATGGCCATATCATGTCACATATTTTTGATTGCATGTGATGTTTATCTTTTATACATCTTACCTTGCTTTGATTGACGGTAGCATTATAACATGATCTCTCACTAAATTATCAAGGTATAAGTGTTCTCCCTGAGTATGCACCATTGCGAAAGTTCTTCGTGCTGAGATACCACGTGATGATCGGGTGTGATAGGCTCTACGTTCGAATACAATGGGTGCAAAACAGTTGCACACGCGGAATACTCAGGTTAAACTTGACGAGCCTAGAATATAACAGATATGGCCTCAGAACACTGAGACCGAAAGGTCGAGCGTGAATCATATAGTAGATATGATCAACATAGTGATGTTCACCATTGAAACTACTCCATCTCATGTGATGATCGGACATGGTTTAGTTGATATGGATCACGTGATCACTTAGAGGATTAGAGGGATGTCTATCTAAGTGGGAGTTCTTAAGTAATATGATTAATTGAACTTAAATTTATCATGAACTTAGTCCTAGTAGTATTAGCATATCTATGTTGTAGATCAATAGCTCGCGTTTAGCTCCCCTGTTTTTTTATATGTTCCTAGAGAAAACTAAGTTGAAATATGTTAGTAGCAATGATGCGGATTGGATTCGTGATCTGAGGTTTATCCTCATTGCTGCACAGAAGAATTATGTCCTTGATGCACCGCTAGGTGACAAAAAACCTATTGCAGGAGCAGATGCAGATGTTACGAACGTTTGGCTAGCTCAATATGATGACTACTTGATAGTTTAGTGCACCATGCTTAAATGGCTTAGAATCGGGACTTTAAAGATGTTTTGAACGTCATGGACCATATGAGATGTTCCAGGAGTTGAAGTTAGTATTTGAAGCAAATACCCAAGTTGAGAGATATGAAGTCTCCAACAAGTTCAATAGCTAAAAGATGGAGGAGAATAGCTCAAGCAGTAAGCATGTGCTCAGATTGTCTGGGTACTACAATCGCTTGAATCAAGTGGGAGTTAATCTTCCAGATAAAATAATGATTGACAAAATTCTCTAGTCATCATCACCAAGTTAGTAGAACTTCGTGATGAACTATAATATGCAAGGGATAACAGAAACGATTCCCAAGCTCTTCGTGATGCTGAAATCGACAAAGGTAGAAATCAAGAAAAGTATCAAGTGTTGATGGTAAACAAAACCACTAGTTTCAAGTAAAGGGACAAAGGGAAGAAAGGGGAACTTCAAGAACAACGGCAAACAAGTTGCTGCTCAAGTGAAAAACCCAAGTCTGGACCTAAGCCTGAAACTGAGTGCTTCTACTGCAAAGGGACTGGTCACAGAAAGCGCCCCCAAGTAATTGGCGGATAAGAAGAATGGCAAAGTGAACATAACTATATTTGATATACATGTTATTGATGTATACTTTACTAGTGTTTATAGCAACCCCTCAGTATTTGATACTAATTCAGTTGCTAAGAATAGTAACTCAAAACAGGAGTTGCAGAATGAACAGAGACTAGTTAAGGGTAAAGTGACGATGTTTATTAGAAATGGTTCCAAGATTGATATGATCATCATCGCACACTCCCTATACATTCGGGATTAGTGTTAAACCTAAAATAAATGTTATTTATTGTTTTGCGTTAAGCATGAATATGATTGGATCATGTTTATTGCAATACGGTTATTCATGTAAGTTAGAGAATAATTGTTGTTCTGTTTACATGAATAAAACCTTCTATGGTCATACACCCAATGAAAATGGTTTGTTGGATCTCGATCATTGTGATACACATTTTCATAATATGGAAGCCAAAAGATGCAAAGTTAATAATGATAGTGCAACTTATTTGTGGCACTTCCATTTAGGTCATATTGGTGTAAAGCGCATGAAGAAAATCCATGCTGATGGGCTTTTGGAATCACTTGATTATGAATCAGTTGATGCTTGCGAACCATGCCTCATGGGCAAGATGACTAAGACTCCGTTCTCCGGAACAATGGAGCGAGCAAAAGATTTGTTGGAAATCATACATACAGATGTGTGTGGTCCGATGAATATTGAGGCTCGCGGCGGGTATCATTATTTTCTGATCTTCACAGATGATTTGAGCATATATGAGTATATCTACTTGATGAAACACAAGTCTGAAACATTTGAAAAGTTCAAAGAATTTCAGAGTGAAGTGGAAAATCATCGTAACAAAAATAAAAGTTTCTACGATATGATCACAGAAGTAAAATATTTGAGTTACGAGTTTGGCCTTCAGTTAAAATGATGTGAAATAGTTTCACTATTCACGCCACCTGAAACACCACAGTGTAATGGTTTGTCCGAATGTCATAACCGTACTTTATTAGATATAGTGCGATCTATGATGTCTCTTACCGATCTACCACTATCGTTTTGGGGTTATGCACTAGAGACAGCTACATTCACGTTAAATAGGGCACCATCTAAATCCGTGGAGATGACACTGTATGAACTGTGGTTTGGCGAGAAACCTAAGCTGTCGTTTCTTAAAGTTTGAGGTTGCAATGCTTATGTGAAAAAAATTCGACCTGATATGCTCAAACCCAAATCGAAGAAGTGCGTCTTCATAGGATACCCAAAAGAAAATGTTGGGTACACCTTCTATCACAGATCCGAAGGCAAGATATTCATTGCTGAGAATGGATCCTTTCTAGAGAAGGAGTTTCTCTCGAAAGAAATGAGTGGGAGGAAAGTAGAACTTGATGAGGTAACTGTACCAGCTCCCTTATTGGAAAATAGTTCATCACAGAAATCTGTTCCTGTGACTACTACACCAATTAGTGATGAAGCTAATGATGATGATCATGTAACTTCAGATCAACTTACTACCGAACCTCATAGGTAAACCAGAGTGAGATCTGCACAAGAGTGGTACGGTAATCCTGTTCTGGAGGTCATGTTACTTGACCATGATGAACCTACGAACTATGAGGAAGCGATGATGAGCCCAGATTCCACGAAATGGCTTGAGGCCATGAAATCTGAGATGAGATCCATGTATAAGAATAAAGTATGGACTTTGATTGACTTGCCCAAAGATCGGCGAGACATTGAGATTAAATGGATCTTCAAGAGGAAGACGGACGCTGATAGTAGTGTTACTATCTACAAAGCTAGAATTGTCGCAAAAAGGTTTTCGACAAGTTCAAGGTGTTAACTACGATGAGAGTTTCTCATTCGTATCTATGCTTAAGTCTGTCCGAATCATGTTAGCAATTGCCACATTTTATGAAATCTGGCAAATGGATAAACAAAACTACATTCCTTAATGGATTTATTAAAAAAGAGTTGTATATGATGCAACAAGAAAGTTTTGTGAATCCTAAAGGTGGTAACAAAATATGCAAGCTCCACCGATCCATCTATGGACTGGTGCAAGCATCTCGGAGTTGGAATACACGCTTTGATAAGTTGATCAAAGCATATAGTTTTATACAGACTTGCGGTGAATCCTGTATTTACAAGAAAGTGAGTGGGAGCACTACAACATTTCTGATAAGTATATGTGAATGACATATTGTTGATCGGAGATAATATAGAATTATTCTACAAAGCATAAAGGAATGTTTGAAAGGAGTTTTTCAAAGAAAGACCTCGGTGAAGTTGCTTACATATTGAGCATCAAGATCTATAGAGATAGATCAAGATGCTTGATAAGTTTTTCAATGAGTACATACATTTACAACATTTTGAAGTAGTTCAAAATGGAACAGTCAAAGAAGGAGTTCTTGCCTGTGTTACAAAGTGTGAAGTTGAGTAAGACTCAAAACCCGACCACGACAGAAGATAGAGAGAGAATGAAAGTCATTCCATATGCCTCGGCCATAGGTTCTATAAAGTATGTCATGCTGTGTACCAAACCTATTGTATACCCTGCCCTGAGTTTGGCAAGGGAGTACAATAGTGATCTAGGAGTAGATCACCGGACATTTGTCAAAATTATCCTAAGTGAAATAAGGATATGTTTCTCGATTATGGAGGTGACAAAAGGTTCGTCGTAAAGGGTTACATCGATGCAAGTTTTGACACTGATCCAGATGACTCAAAGTCTCAATCTGGAAACATATTAAAAGTGGGAGCAATTAGCTAGAGTAGCTCCGTGCAAAGCATTGTTGACATAGAAATTTGCAAAATACATACGGATCTGAATGTGGCAGACCCGTAGACTAAACTTCCCTCACAAGCAAATCATGATCACACCTTAGTACTCTTTGAGTATTAATCACATAGCGATGTGAACTAGATTATTGACTCTAGTAAACCCTTTGGGTGTTGGTCACATGACGATGTGAACTATGGGTATTAATCACATGGTAATGTGAACTATTGATGTTAAATCACATGGCGATGTGAACTAGATTATTGACTCTAGTGCAAGTGCGAGACTGAAGGAAATATGCCCTAGAGGCAATAATAAAGTTATTAATATTTCCTTATATCATGATAAATGTTTATTATTCATGCTAGAATTGTATTAACCGGAAACATAATACATGTGTGAATACATAGACAAACAGTATGTCACTAGTATGCCTCTACTTGACTAGCTCGTTGAATCAAAGATGGTTAAGTTTCCTAGCCATAGACATGAGTTGTCATTTGATTAACGGGGTCACATCATTAGAGAATGATGTGATTGACTTGACCCATTCCGTTAGCATAGCACTTGATCGTTTAGTTTGTTGCTATTGCTTTCTTCATGACTTATACATGTTCCTGTGACTATGAGATTATGCAACTCCCGTTTACCGAAGGAACACTTTGTGTGCTACCAAACGTCACAACGTAACTGGGTGATTATAAAGGTGCTCTACAGGTGTCTTCGAAGGTACTTGTTGGGTTGGCGTATTTCGAGATTAGGATTTGTCACTCCGATTGTCGGAGAGGTATCTCTGGGCCCTCTCGGTAATGCACATCACGTAAGCCTTGCAAGCATTGCAACTAATGAGTTAGTTGCGGGATGATGTATTAGGGAACGAGTAAAGAGACTTGCCGGTAACGAGATTGAACTAGGTATTGAGATACCGACGATCGAATCTCGGGCAAGTAACATATCGATGACAAAGGGAACAACATATGTTGTTATGCAGTTTGACCGATAAAGATCTTCGTAGAATATGTAGGAGCCAATATAAGCATCCATGTTCCGCTATTGGTTATTGACCGGAGACGTGTCTCGGTCATGTCTACATAGTTCTCGAACCCGTAGGGTCCGCACGCTTAACGTTTTGATAACGGTTATATTATGGATTTATGAGTTTTGATGTACCGAAGGTTGTTCGGAGTCCCGGATGTGATCACAGACATGACGAGGAGTCTCAAAATGGTCGAGACATGAAGATTGATATATTGGACGACTATATTCGGACACCGGAATGGTTCCGGGGGTTATTGGCCTCATGGGCCCAAAGTGGTGGAAGAGGAGAGGCAGCACGAGGTGGCGCGTGGCCCCCCTTGCCCCAATCCGAATTGGGAAAGGGGAGGGGGCGCGGCCGCCCTTCTCCTTCCTTCTCTCCACCTCCTCCTTCCCCCTTCTCCTAGTTGGAATAGGAAAGGGAGGCAAAACCTACTTGGAGTAGGATTGCCCCCCTTGGGCGCGCCTCCTCCTCTTGGCCGGCCCCCTCCTCCTCCCCCCTTTATATACGAAGGAGGGGGACACCCCATAGACACAACAATTGATCAAGTTGATCTTGTAGCCGTGTGCGGTGCCCCCCTCCATCATAGTCCACCTCGACAATACTATAGCAGTGCTTAGGCGAAGCCGTGCGTCGGTAGAACATCAACATCGTCACCACCCGTCATGTTGACGAAACTCTCCCTCAACACTCGGCTGGATCGGAGTTCGAGGGACGTCATCATGCTGAACGTGTGCTGAACTCGGAGGTGTCGTGCGTTCGGTACTTGATTGGTCGGATCGTGAAGACGTACGACTATATCAAC
This sequence comes from Triticum aestivum, assembly GCF_018294505.1. Lineage (NCBI taxonomy): Eukaryota > Viridiplantae > Streptophyta > Magnoliopsida > Poales > Poaceae > Triticum > Triticum aestivum. The sequence goes on from NC_057800.1 coordinate 692,534,982, forward strand.
CGTGTTGTGCTAACGCTTCCGCTTTCGGTCTACGAGGGTACGTAGACAACACTCTCCCCTCTCGTTGCTATGCATCACCATGATCTTGCGTGTGCCTAGGAAAAATTTGAAATTACTACGTTCCCCAACATTACATGCAATGTAGCGATCTTTAAGCGGGGCTCATCCGTCCAGCAGCCGGTTGCGCTCCACAGAGTGTTGGTCCGGTCGCCGTCAAGGCAGAGTAGGGCATGGGACACAAGCTAACTCACGGGACTCAAGGCACCGCCGTCTCCCATGGCCTACTCTTTCTTGTCGGATCTCGGAACCGTTGGGTGCCGTTGGACATCAGATCGATAATGGATCCATCCTGGGACGAGCCGGCGACATCCACCACGATATGGTTGCGGTGCCCAGAACTGGTGCACCATACGAGGCGCCGGAGAATGCGACTCCACCTCGCCGACGTCCACTGCCATGAGGGATGTCGCCGCCTCCCGCGCCCGCTGCCTCACACGGGGGGCACGTCGCGCCATGTTTGCATCGGACGACGCCCACGGTGCATCTATGGCCTCGGAGCGCCAACGGAGGGGTTGCCCGTCTGCTACCGCGTTCGGACGCCAGACGGACCGCGCCGTCTCCGGTGAGGCAGCGACGGCTTCCCTAGCGCCGGATCCATGCGTCATTTGGGCGGACAGAATGTATTCCCGACGAAAGGAGTCCAAGGGTTGTCGTGCATGGGCCTCCTCCCAGGAGCGGCGGAGCGCAAGCCGGACGACCATCTCCTCCTCGGAGCCGCTTGCGATGGGCTTGGGGTCGACAGATCTGAAGGTGAAGGACTCATATCCACTGTCCGTCATGCCAGAAATGGTTGGACGCCATCGAAGACGAGCTTGGGTGACGGATGGGAGTGGAGGAGGGGTGAAGTGAAGTGGCTTGGGTTTAATCAAGCGAGCGGATGGGGAGGAATATATGTGGGGTCGGGTGAGCCAGCATGGGCCGGCTCCGACGTCCATGACACGCCCTGACGTTCCATGTTCGTCCCATAGTTGGGCTGGATACGAGGGGTATCGATCATCCCGGGCGTTCGCCAACGCAAACACGTCAACCACAAGACTAGAATCTCTACTATTAAAAGGGAATGTTCGATCGCCCCGCTTCGTACAACAGCCATCGCACGGTGTCCCCGCACACTAAAAAATTGGATCGTCTCCCCCACCACGCCTCGCACGAACGAAAAAACCACAAACGCACATGCCACCTACCCCACCTCCCACTCCTCCACATCCCTCGTTGTCTATCCCATGGCTCTCCGAAGAGGAATCGCCGCCGCCGACCTTCTTAGCGAACTTGAGCGGCAGCACACGGTGGATCCTCGCTCTTGCCATCTCATCTCATCCTCACCGAGTCTAGGAGAAGCTCGACGAGCAGGAGCGCTTCGTCGACGGAGGAAGGGGCTGAGGCAGGACGCCACGATGAAGGCCGCCATGTCGGCGAGCCCGACCATTCGTGCCTCGCGGCCGTGCAAGGTGAGGAAGAGGAACAACTCCAATCTCCGTGGGCAGGCCGTCCAGGAGGAGGTGCTGCCGATCTCAATGATTGCAGAGAGGTTGGAGGAGAAAGACCGAAGACGTCGATGTACCAATTGGAGGATCGCCTTCACATATGCTTCCTCCTCTCACCTGGTCATGGACCTGTGAGCGACCTTTCTTCCCTTCCTCGCGGTGCGATCTATGTTCTTTTCTTATGCAGGGAGTGTGATCTATGTTCTCTGGTTCAAAATTGTGTTCGTCTGGTCCGAAGTAAGAGAAGCGACCTTGAAGGAAAAGGAGCCTTTGCACGCTAGCAGCCGGGAGTTTCCGTGGCAACGAGTGTGTACTCTGATCGGTATTTGTGTGATTGTTTTATTCTCATTTGACTGTGCGCGTGGTGTCCTATTCAGTCTGCCATGGAATAATCAGATGACAGTGAAGGAGCGTGGTGGAGGAATCATGTGAGGTTTGTACAAAGTTGTATTTATTTACTCAGTTTATGATTAGGATTTTCTTAGTTACATGAGAATTCAGTTGCCAGATTCATGTTTTACGAGTTAGGACTGATAATCTCAGCTAAGTTTATTAGCTGAAACTATAGTTCTTGTATGAAAATGGCAATGGAATTTGCACTTTGGCTGTCACTACGTTAGCTACTCTGCTTTGAGCATATGTGTTTACGTTATTGATTCTTCTCATGGATTGCATTCATAGACCAATAAAATGTGTTGATCAATTCTTCTATGTGCGTTGGAAGAGAATGACCGATTCAGTTAAAAAATGTATCCAAAATTGATTTCATGTTCTTTGCACCCAGTTCATTTCCTGAATCAATTGGGAAATAAATCCATAGTTTTAAACAATAAAAAGGCCTGATAGATAACAACTCCTCTTTTTATTTGATCTTTAAAGTTCCTGGATAGAATGTTCTGAAACATCTTCGTGTTACCTGACATGTCTACGAAATTTATGAAGGATACTTGTATGATCCTGGATCAAGCTATATAAACCACTAGTATATATAAACTACTGGCTGGGGCGCGCCCTTGACGCGCCTCCTCTACGGTATTGTGCGTACTAATCTTGCTAGAGCATTTGGTAACGTGTTTATGCAGCGCAAATGAGTGCCAATTGTTAAAAGAGAATACATGAAGTAGAACTGCAGCAGCACAATATTAGCTCATAAAGCACGCATGTCAATCTTAACAGGGAGGTGACTGTCTTACAAGATGGATGACTGATCACAAAGCATGGCAATCTGTTGAAATCAAACTCAACATCCTCTAAAAGGTATCACAGAGCATGGCGATCGGTTGAAATCAAACTCTACCATCCTCTAAAAGGTGGGCGATCTCCAAAAGAGAGACATAGTTCACTGGATAATCAGAGCACAGGCATATTAAGTCTTAGAGAGAAACTAAATACATAGTTCACTGGGTCATCAGAGCACAGGCATATTAAGTCATAAGAGAGAAACTAAAGACCATACATGGATCATATGTATAGGCGATAGATGCGACTGACGGTGGTGTGTCTAGAGATGGTGCACATGAGAGAGAGGCGGCGCCCTTGCTTGTGCTTGAAAAGGAAGGTGCAGATGTCACCTTGCTGGATGTTCGGGTGGTGGCGAAACTATGATTAGTTCGTCGTGATGGTGGCCCTCTTGTCAATTCCAAGCATGAAGCGATCGTCGTGATGGTGGTCCATCTCCAAGCTTGACTGGTAGGGTATCATCGTCTCCGTGTATGTACTCCTTCAAATTGTTCTCTGCATATTCCACCTGAAAGTAGTACCGTTGACAAGAGGGAAAAGGAGTGAGGGCATGACAGAACACAATATCATGCCACCATTAGTCTTCTTCCTAGTGATTCAATCTAGCATCCTAAAGGTTTGCAAAGCAATGTTATGCATACCATCTATGCAGCCACTTCTAACCATGTCCTTCAGGGCTTCCCAAAACTTTCAAAAGCTATCCTACGCTGGTGCTTCACAAAAATTTCTCTTGTGTAAATAAATGACATGGTAACTACAACACACTACTTGAATCTACACAATAATTGTAGTAGCTGAAATTGATAAGCAATCATTCAGGGTTAGTCCTATAGCCGTGTGGTTCTCACACACTCTACGCAGTGGAGGGGGGGGGGGGGAGGCAAACAATTACTCTCTGATCAATTTATCAATTACATTTAAATGGGGATTCTTAGATTTGTGATTGCAACTGACAACAGGCACCTCATTCGTATGTCCTTTTTAATTATAATGAAATGTATAAAGAAAATTTATTACGGAATATACCTAGAGCTCTGCATATTTACCTTATACACCTTCAAATTTCCCCCTTAATATTGAAAACCTTGTTGGAGAGGCTATGGCTTTTGCTTCTTGAATGGGCATAATACTCCCACAGATGTAATTAAGAGTAAAAACAGATATATGCAGTAAAATAAAATGGACATCCAGATCCCATATCTTGACTACTATTAAACTATCATCGAAAAAGAATTAAACATCCTAATCTACAAAATTACCAAAAGATTGTAGAAGAGATACATCACTACTAAAATAGGACAGCACCACACATCGCCAGAATGCCCTCTGAGCAGACCATCGCAAATCGAAATTGATTCGAGACTTGTTCGCCAAGTGATGTTCATCGTTGTGGTGTTGCACAGTGGCACGGGAGGTCATGCTTTTCTATAGATGGCATAGATGTATTAAGAATTCAACTACAATTTACAGATTCAGAAAACTGGCTGCCACTTGTGGACAAAGGTTAACTGAAATGTAAATAAGTTCAAGGCTGCAATATTTAGAATGCAAGACAGATCTGTTTGTGATGGTTGCACATGAATTAAATCTCAGAACTGCGAGACCTGAAAAACTAAAATCCCACAAACTCATAAGAAAAGCTTATGATGTGGAAAACTCAACAAGTGATCACACATATGTGGAAAGCTAAAAGTTCAGGTGGTATTTTCCTTTCCTTCTGAGAAGCTCTGAACCTTTCTTTAAAGAAATGACCATGCAAAACTGGTTTTGGTCCAGAAGTACAGACCTAGCTTTATCCACTTGCATAGAAAAGTTCAAAATGAAAATTGCAACATTTTGTGTTCAGATTATCAATATTCAATGTAGCAGCTAGGTTAAATAAATGGTAGTACAATATATGATCTCATGGACCAACCTAGCTATTCAACATAAACTACACTGAACGATGGGCGAAGCAAAACGGGTAAGCGAGACTGCAAGGTCAACCTAAATTAAGACGGGGAGATTCACTTACATTTAGGTATGTGAAGGTTTTTTCGCTTCCAATGCTTAGTTTCTTATATGTTCAAAACTGCATCAAGGCCCTGCATCGACGGAAAACACCGGCTCTACTTCTTAAATTGGACATAGCAAAGGCTTTCGATAATGTGTCATGGGAGTACATCCTTGAGCTTCTGCAACAAAGAGGTTTTAGCGCGCGTTGGAGAGATTGGATAGCCTTGCTGCTGTCCTCCTCCTCATCGTCCTTCCTCCTTAACGGCGTCCCCGGAAAGAAGGTCCGTCACCGGCGAGGCCTACGGCAGGGCGACCTACTGTCACCTTTCCTCTTCATCCTTGCGATCGACACACTACACCACCTTCTTCAGGCCGCAGCTGAGCAACGCATCATTGCACCGCTGCCAGGATGAGAGCTAAAGGTTAGGATTAGCCTCTACGCCGACGACGTGGTTATCTTCACAAACCCGACTAGGCAGGAGATCGATGCACTCATGGAGATTCTTCGCGAGTTTGGCGCAGCCTCGGGGCTGCACATCAACCCCTCAAAGTCGATGGCCTTACCCATTAGATGTGAAAATATCGACCTAGGGCACATATTGCAAAAATTTGGAGGAACAGTGGGGCACTTCCCAACGACCTACCTGGGTTTGCCGCTGACGCTAGCCAGGCTGCGACTCGCGAACCTGCAGTTCATCATAGATAGGATCAAAGCCCGTCTAGCGGGATGGAAAGGGAAGCTTCTGCCTTTGGCTAGTCGACATGTGCTGGTTCGGTGCGTCCTTAGAGCAATGCCCACGTTTGCACTGACTGTCCTTCAAGTGCCGAAGAAACTTCTAAAAGAGATAGACAAGTGCAGGCGTAGATTTTTATGGAAGCAAGATGAGGAGATCACAGGTGGTAGCTGCAAGGTTAACTGGACAGCAGTGTGTGCTCCCACGTCACACGGAGGACTGGGCATCCTCGACCTCGAGCGGTTCAGCTGCGCCCTTAGATTGCGGTGGCTCTAGACATCCTGGACCGATCCGGAGCGATCTTGGGTCGATACGGAGCCACCGTGCAGCAACACCGACAAAGCCCTTTTCACGGCAGTGACCATGATCACCATCGGCGACGGCGAAATGGCTCTCTTCTGGCACTCCTCCTGGATCAGGTCGAACAACCTAGCCAGCTCCTACCCCCTCCTCTACTCGCACTCCAGGCGGAAAAACAGGACGGTGTGTGACGCGTTTACGGGCAAAACTTGGATAAAAGACCTGCGACACGAGAATCTACAGCCACTGCTGCCGGAATTTATCAGGCTACACCGCACGATCTCGTCGACTGGGCTAACTGACGGGAGAAGGGACAAGATTAGATGGACCCTAGAGGCGAGCGGCTAATACTCGGCAAGCTCGGCTTATGCCGTGCAATTTCAGGGAAGAGTCCATGTTGATTGGCAGAAGTTGATCTGGGAAGCAAAGGTGCCAGGGTGCATTAAGATTTTCAACTGGCTCCTCCTGCAGAACCGACTATGGATGTGCGACAGACTGCAACGGCGCGGCTGGCAGAACAACTATTTCTGCCCGCTTTGCGTCCGCAACCTAGAGACAGCACACCACCTAGTTTGGACCTGCCCACTAGCCCGTGAGGTTTGGGAGAAGGTGGCTGCAAGAAGGGGATGCCAACAGTTTCACCCACGGCAACAGGCACAAGAAGAAAGCGTCGTCGCTGTTTTTCAGCAGATAGCGGCAAACACCCAGCCGGCGCAGCAGAGGGCCAGCAATGCCATCATGCTTTTAACATGCTGGGAGATTTGGCAAGAGCGGAACCAGTGTGTGTTTAGGGGGAAATTACCTTCAGTACAAGACATCGTACAGGCCATTGAGCACTCCATTGAGCTTTGGTGGCAAGCAGGAGCAACTCACCTGGAGAGACCCTTTTGGGATCCACCATGAGAAGTTAGATAAAAAGAGTTTTTCTTTTTCTTTCAATTTGGAACCAAAACTGGTCCTAGGACCCTCATCCCACCCTTTGTATTTTCCTCATTGCTTTCTGCTTATCAATGAAACGTCAGCAATATGCTGAGTCTTTCAAAAAAAATGCTTCCATGCAGCATCAACACGCTGAACATCAAGCAAAGGAAGAAATAATGAACAACACAACCAACAAATAAATCTAGTATCAGCTTGATATGAAAAAAGTCATACCATAAAAAATTTGTTCAACTATTATACACATCAAGAGAAACCCGCTTGATACTGAACATAATGGAATAAGAATAGTAATTAGTGAACTCATAATTATAGGTGCGAGAGGGGAAAGAGCAACACATCATCATTTTCAAGTATAATAGTGAAACTCATACTGTGCATATACACATCACTGAATTTTTCAGGTTTAGATAGCCCAAGCTTTATAATTGAAACAAGAAGCAGACGATGTTGTTTCCCGAGAGGCTCCTTGGATAGATTCAATTCGAATAGAAAAGATGTTTTACTTATTAATTCATAGAATGAATTTAATATTGTTCTATTGTTTAAACAAATTCATCATGAAGGTTGCCTCATTAACAACCCATGAGCAAGAAATTTGCATCCACCTCTAGCTTTCATCCTTGATATAAAATACAGCAGAGTACATCCGGGAGTAGAAATAATCATGTCATGTGTCCTTGCCAGAAACCTGATTATTTACACGCATGGATGCATAACCCATCGGACAATCACCTAGTCATGGAAAACCAACAGAAATCATCGCTGCCATGCAGAATCAATTAAGCAAGTGCATGCGAGCTAATAAGTCAACTCCACTATCCACCACACCTTGGTGGGGTGCAGACTGCTGAAAGCCACGCGGCTTTCCAATAAGTTTTGGCATACAACACATAGTAGAATAGCAACACGAAATCGAGACCAGAGAGGAAGCATGATATCTCACCTGCTAACGGAGACGATAACGAGACGAGGAGGATGGGCATGGGCCACTAGTGCAGAACCGGGCAATAGCACCGGTTCGTAAGGCCCTTTAGTGCCGGTTCCATAACCGGCACTAAAGTGTGGGCACTAAAGGCCCCCCCTTTAGTACCGTTTCAGCACGAACCGGTGCTAAAGAGCAACCACGCGGCACGAGCCAGCTCCGGGGACCGGGAGCCCTTTAGTACCGGTTGGTAACACCAACCGGTACTAAAATGTTTGGGGGGGTTTTGGTTTTATGATTTATTTTTCATTTAATTTTGTGTTTTTCATTTTAATTCTTTTTCGTTTGCTGGTATTTTACGATACTACACATTGAACACGTTATGCATATATATATATAAATAGAATTTCTAATAGAACCAATCATATATATATATCATCAATGTCTCACAAACCACCATACTAATTCACACATACACACATGTATAGCTACATACAATTTCTCCTACATATGCATGTTGCCTTCGGAGCCAGTGGCATTAGCCTAATTGGTGCCTTCGGAGAGCGATGACAATTGAAAGTGGTTCATGACCTGGTCGATGGGGGCGGTAGCGGGTAATAGTATTCTCCCTTCGGATTTATGACCTGGTCGAGCAAAAATCCCGCTATTTCCTCTTGAAGTGCTTCTACGTGCTCCGTTTCTAGGAGCTTGTCCCGCACCTCTGTGAACTGTTAAGAAGGAGATCAATATGCATGTGTATTAGTTGTGTGACTAGATATCGATAATGGTGTAAAAATTGTGAATAGTGTTCTGACAAGCGTACACATTCCTGTCTTTGAGATCTGCTCTTTTCGGACGCCATCATGCGAATGTTCTCGCAAACGCAGAATGCACACAGATCAGTCCCCTGCGCCTGCTTCAGGGCCTTAATTACGAGAATGGAATTTAATTTGATCAGATAATAATTAACCAAGCATGATAATTAAAGCATGATAATATCTTCAACTCATTTAAAACTTGTGATGATCACCAGATGCCTGCTTATATAAATATATATATCTCGCCGGTCTTTGTTGTTTCAGGATCAACATGTTCTTCGTCATCGTCATAATCGTAGTTCATGACTTCATCAATTCGGTCGTCGCGATCGAATATCATATCACCCTCTCCGGTGTTGTTTAGAAATTCGGAGCCGTCATAATCTTCTTCATTCTGATCATCATCTGGCCCGCGTATCATATCGAACATGGTTTGTTCTCCCTCTCTGTCGGTATTGTCCGCCATAGCTTTTATTTAACTATGCCAAAAGAAATATAAAACAATTTAGTATTCAAATTACATCATCTTGAATAATAGATATAATCTCGAATACATCGTCTCAAATAATATATAATATTGAATAGTACATCACTGGCTAGGTAGCTAATTAAAGATCGAATACTACAGAAGAATCTAGGACACTCGCGGTCGCGGGCGGTGGACACCCAAAGAGAAGGAACCCTCACAGGATCATAGCTGAAGTGAGATCCCTGAAGAAACTGTCAGGTATTGGAGAACCTGCCGCCCTCTAACGCAACCATGTAGCGATGGACGTGCTCGTCCTCCTCCCTGACATGGCGACGTACCACCTCCGGCGGGGCCGGCTCCCTCCGCACCGAAACTGGCCCACGCGAACGCCACCAAACGAGATCAGGGTCGACGACGGGACCTGGGGCCGGGTTCCTCATCAAGCGGCGCGCCCCTCCAGGCAGCACCTCCCAGTGCCAGCCCGGCGGAGCCCAGTCCCGGACATGGGTCAGTCGGACGTCGTCGCGGACGGGTCGACGGCGAGGATGCGGGCCGGGCATTAATTCATACATATGTACGTGTGTGTGTGTGTGTGTGTGTGTGTTCATCATGCTTGTGTGTGTATGGGCTCGGGGAGGGGCGGCGCCCATGGTGGCCGCCGGGGGCGAGGGAGAGGGGTTAGAGAGGGAGAGCTCACAGCGGGGCGACGGCGACGGCGAGGCGACGGCCGGGGGCGGCGACGGGCCGGGGCGTGACACGGGGGCGGCAACGCGGGGACGGCGCGATGGGGACGGGCCCGGGGTGGCGACGGAGACGAGGGCGGCGACGAGGACGGGGGCGGCGACGGCGACGGCATCGATCGATCGGGGCGCGCGGGCGGTGCTTCAGTGGGGAAACAGAGGAAGAAACAAAGGGAGAATGAAATTTTCGTAAGTGTTGTATATATAGAAGGCACCTTTAGTACCGGTTGGAGCCACCAACCGGTACTAAAGGTCTGTTTTGGCCAGGCCAAGCGGCAGGAACCGCACCCCCTTTAGTACCGGATGGTGCCACGAACCGGTACTAAAAGGGGTGCGCTGGCGCAGGTGCAGTGCGCAAGTTTAGTCCCACCTCGCTAGCCGAGGGGCGACCGCATTGGTTTATAAACCCCCGTGCGGTAGCTCTCTCGAGCTCCTCTCCAAAGCAGGCCTACTGGGCCTACATGTTCTGTGCTGCCCTGTTGGCCTACTGGGCCTTTGCGGGCCTGCATCCTGGCCCAACAACAGGTTGGGTTTCTAGTCGTATGCAGGTCGCTCTGGCCTAATAGGCGGGCTTTTTTTATTTTTTACTTTATTTATTTTTGAGTTGTTTTTTTGTGTATTTAGAGTTTCTTTGTGAATATTTTTGCTTTAGGTACAAAAAATTACAAACTTTCTGTTAGTGCCCGTAGTTTTCAAATTTGAATAGTTTAAATTTTGAATTATTTGAAATTAGTGTGAATCACTAGTTTGTGAATAACTTAACTTTAAAAATCCTTTGTCAGATACACCATTCTCTGCCTTCCATTGCAGCAATTCCAGTGTGGTGTCCAGCTTTTTCTTATCACCTACGCAATTCGGGTATAACAATTTTTTGTGATCCTCTAACATGCGCTGCAACTTCTTCTTCTCCAAATCACTTGCGCAGTTTCTCTTTGCATCGGCAATGGCCCGACCTAGATCATCAACGGGCTCATCTGATGCCTCTTCTTCAGCTTCTTCCCGCATTGCCGGCTCAGCTTCTTCCTGCATTACCGGCTCAGCTTCTTCCCCCATTATTGTATCATCGTATTCAGTGAACCCATGGCCAGGATAGCTGTCGTCGTCCTCTTCTTCTTCTTCATTGTCTTCCATCATAACCCCTTTTTCTCCGTGCTTGGTCCAAACATTATAGTGGGCATGAAACCGGACTTAAAAAGGTGGACGTGAATGGTTCTTGACGTAGAGTAATTATGACCATTCTTACAGCCAGCACATGGACAAGGCATAAAACCATCCGCCCGCTTGTTTGCCTCAGCCGCAAGCAAAAAAGTATGCACGCCCTCAACAATTTCACGGTCATTTAGCTCTCTAAACAATTAGGTAAATGGCCGAAAAACAACAAATGATGTCAGAACATGTTGGAAATTGATGACGTCGCTTTGAATGCTGCATACTGAACACAAAAGAAGTCCGGAGTTCAAATAAGTTATTAAAAATAAAAAAGAGGTGCAATGCTGATTAATTTGCTTCAAGCCATTCGAAATAGTGTAGACTGCACTGCACATAGCTCAGTGCAATCTATGTTATTCCGCAAGGCTTGAAGCTAATCAACATGCATGTGAGCATTGCAACTCTTCGTCATTGTCTGTGCACTCACGGCTTATAAACCGCTCATACTGCCTCTCTCTTGGCGAGGTGGGACTAAAAATCAGCTTAAAGGTCTTCGTGGGGGGCCCAGCCTGACCATAGCCTCACACAACCTCACTAGTACCGGTTCGTGGCATGAACCGGTACTAAAGGTTGTCCACGAATCGGTACTAATGATGCCCGCCCGCCTAGCCATTGGAACCGGCACTAATGGTCACATTAGTGCCGGCTCAAATTCAAACCGGCACTAATGTGCTTCACATTTGACCCTTTTTCTACTAGTGGGCGATGAGCGTGTTGCTTTAGGGGAAGCTAAAATCACCTCGATTTGACGAGATAACACCCAAGAATCAAGAGGGAGGAGTTGGAAAAAGGAGGGGCGGGTCTAAATAACTATCGTCTTTCTTTTCCTTGCAGAAATTGAGGAAAAGTTGGAAACTACTGATTTTGGGCAGCAAGTAACACTTGTTGAGACCTTTAGTGTCATTTTCAGCTAAGTGAATCGACTTACTGATTAACGGATACTTTTCCAATAAAGATAGAACTGTGCTAAATTAAGAGTAATACGATCAAGCATGCCCTTGGACAAAAATGAAAAAAAATGTTCAGCTTATTTTTCTGAACAGGGTAACTCCAAACGCTCGTTTCTTGGTCTTGGGTACAGGAAAGCTATGTTCATATTTTTGCATGAACTGGAGTATGAAGGGAAGAAAGCAAATCGGGTTTCAACTTGTGGTTAGAGGATTTTTCTAAACTCTGATAAAAAATAGATCCGCTGAGATAAAGTTAGGACGCCAATTCTGTACGAGACTTCCGCAAGAACTTGAATTAGAAAAGGGAATCGATACCAAAGCCCATATCCACTTACGCCATGAATCAGGCGAGAAGCTCCGACCCTTGCCCTCGAGCCGCCGCCGCCTTCTCCTCCCACTCACTCCTCTCTCGAGGCAACGATGTTGGCGTGGCTGCGTGCTCGTCGGCGTCGCCCCTGGGCTCCAGATCCGGCAAAGAAATCGGCTGGACCCATCCTGCTCGCCCCTTGACTGCCCTCTGCTGCAGCCGCAAGGGCCCGTGACGGAAGATGCAGAGGAGAGGAAGAGGTTGCGTGTAGGGATGGAGAAGGCGGGGTTCATGTGTACAGAGGCCTTCTTTCCCTTCCCTCGTAAGCTTTCTCTTGGGTATATCAGCCACGACCGGCCAATAGAAAGCAACACAACTTGCCCAATCGATGAGCACATTGAATCCTTTTTGCAGGTGAATCGATGAGCACAGTGAATCTGATGTGACATAGTCGAGAGGGCGCCCTTTGCGCGACTGTTAATGGGTTTAATTTCTGAAACTCAGATGGATCAAGTCGTAGCAGAGTAGCTAGCCAAAGCTAGCTCAAATCAGGGGACTGATTGATCGACTAGCAACACACACGCACACGAAAGCTGATTGTATAGCAGCCACTGGCATGCAACGTACATGTTGTTTATGTTTCTTCAACTCACCATGATACAACATACAACCTAGGAACTACTTGCGTTTATACAAGCCATAATAGCACTTGACTAAGTACAATTAGGATTCCTTTACTACTCGGACAAGCAATCACTGCTTAACTTTGACAATAATGGGATCTTTAGGCAACCAGAAGAGAGGACTAGCTAGCCCATTATTTTATCCAGATTCATTGTGCTAACTGCTAACTGAAGAAGGTCTGAGCTACTCCCTCCATCCCATAATGTAAGACGCTTTTTGGCATTAATGTAGTGTCAAAAAACATCCTACATTATGGGATGAAGGGAGTATCATCTAACTTCGCTATTATAGATTTATTTTTATAGCCCATGTTTTGCTTTTCCCACATATTGAACATTTTACTGCATGTCACCTTAGGAAAATATGTGTTCTACTTTACTTCTCTTTCCAAGAGGTTTAGTCTATTGCACCCTTCTTTTTGAGTAGGATGATGCAGAGGCTCGTCAACAATTGTAGAGCTAAAGGCAACATGAATCATGGATGAGATTTATGGAGAAGGAAAAAGTATGTGCATTGTGATTATTTTATATAATGAACGCTTTTAGCTGGAGGGGTTGTTAGGGCCATGAATGATGGTTTGATTTTTTTTTCGGGTAATGAAGGTTTTAGGTCCTCAAAAGGCTGATTGCGCATTTGTGAAGAATAGTGGGACAACTAGCAAGGTTGGATCAGCGTTGGCGACCAACAATAATGGTGACGGACGCACAAATTTATTGTCCCGTGGCAACGCACGGGCACTCAACTATATTACTACATATCCAACACGCAAAATTTGACCAAATGAATGAGCACAAAGACAATACGGCCAAATTATCAGAGATTCGAGTCCAATCGAGACCAAAAGTTTAGCAATATATCATGTTAAACCTTGTACTTATATTAACCTTGTATTTTGAGCAGAAACGCGGAAACAAAACTGAAGAAATACCAAGGACGTACTACAAAAGAACTCAAAAAAAAACTCCGGTTTCATCGTATCCCCTCCGACGCTCTAGAAATCGAACCCACCGTCGGCGTCGAAACCCTCCGGCCGAGTCGGAGATCACGCCGGCAATAATCTGACAACCCCAGAACATGGCCAGCCTACTTCATCATCCCAAACTTGCGGAGGTAGTACTCGTGCCCGTCATCCGAGTTGGACGACGCCGACGCGTCGCCGGTGCGTTGCACAGGGAGGCAGACCTGGTGCTTCTTGTTCGGGTCGTACTTCTGGTCAGGGAAGCGAGCCTCCTCCTCCTTCATGAAGATGTCCCACCGCGCCACAATCCTGGCCATGATCGTCTCGTGGTCTTCCTCCGCGTCCGAGTCGTGGTACAACTTGTCGTACGGCACATCATCGTCGTCCGAGCCGCAGCAGCAGGCCTTGACGACACCCGCCTCCGCCTTGGCCCTGCGGACCGCCGCCTCCGCCTCCGCCTTGGCCCTGGCCTTGAGGATCGCCGCAATCCTGACCATGAAGAACGCCTCCCGCGCTGACCCTGACGGTGAACGACCAGAGGCGGCTCTTGGTGGATTGGGGCTGAAAAGCCGGGTTTCTCTGTCTCTCTCGCCGGAGGAAAACGGGAGGAGGCGGCGGCGGCTGGAATATATACTCCAGGCGAACAACCCAGGAGCCTCTCTCTCTCGGGTCGGACTCGGCTCTCGTCTCCGGACGGGCCTCTTCCATCGTCTCGTTCAATGGGCCCCCATCACTACTTTCTTTCTTTCTACTAGCATGTTGCGTTCTCCAAGGAAAAAGATATACTACCGCTCTAAAACAAAAGTGGAAAGAATGAAACTTTTTTATGGGTCCCGATAACTGCCACACGTGTGGTGTATCGGGTAGTTGTGCCACACGCCTCGTGTGGCATGGACAGAAACCAACCCGCATGACCGCGTCCGGGCACGCAAAGGCACGGCCCGCATGTCCAGTGTGTGGCAACCTCGCCCGCACGTCCGGGCCAGAGGACCCAGCAGCCCGCACGACCCAGCCGTCTCGGCCTCTGATCGATCCCCAATCCCGACTGCCGCCATCTTCTCCCACCTCCCGAACCCCTATCTCCATCGCCGGCCTTCTTTGTTTGCCATGGCAACCAGAGCAGATCCGTAGGGCCTTCCCACCGCAAACCACACCCCTCATCTCCCCCACCCCACCCCCTCCACCCCCCACCCCCACTCCAACAACGCCCTCCAAAGACGACCAGCTAAAAGCAGGTGAATCTCTCGATGTCCCTACTGCTTCTCATCCTTCTTCTGGACAGAAAATTGCAAAATTACCGACGAAGTTGGCAACTAGATCCATCCTACAAGGGTAAAACACTACATAGGTTGTGTGTCTTCACAGTTGCCAAGCAGAATACACTAGATTTGCCATGTACTACGCTAGAGATAACCGTAAGTTCTCAGTAGATTGATCCACATAGTTGGTAAATGAATGGATGTGTAGGAATCCATAAAAGGGAGAGAAAATTGAGAAATTTGGAATAGTGGGGGGTGTGAAAATTAATTGTCACTGGTGTCTAACGTCAGTTGCCACCTATCATTGTCGTCAACTGCCATCATATCAACTTATTGCTTGCCATCCTATTGTAGAGGCTGATGCCATCGAATCAGACGGATAACTAGCACCCAGATTTTAGAAAAGATAGTGGATGTGCATGTCCTACTAGCCATGATATGTTGGTTGCCTACGCATGAAAATGTGATAACACTGACGTGTTAACTTCTACATGCAAGCAGCACAAGGATACATTTTTTGTGGATTGTTGATGCGTTCTTGTTCATGCAGTGATTGAGAGCACATTGGCAGAAACAAGACGCGGAAAAGAATGAATCACGAAGATGGCGTTGATGCTTGGGGTTCTCAAAGACCAGAAACGCCCCTTTGGGATGCATCAGAGTACAGTCAACTCATTTCTGCAGGGTCATTGCTGCCACTACTAGAACAGTATGCAGGCATTGGTATGATGTGTGATAACAAAAGAAAAGAATATTTGCCATGTTCGCCACGATGAAGATGACATTCTACTTATGTCCTACACTGTCATTTTTTCTTAGGTTCTTATGACCAAAACACACTCAGGGGGGTTCCGTGGCAAGTTCAGTCACAGGGCGCTAACACTGATAAATGTACGGGCAGCCAACTTCAACTAGCTAATATGGCTAATCAAGGTAACACATACGAAAAAGAACACATACTGGTGTGGACATGAAAAATAAACTTGCAAAGGTTGGCAAAAGCCTCACGAGTTATGTCGGGGGAAAACGCAGAGCCTTCATGCAGCACGTGGCAGCAGGCAGCACCCATGTACCTGCCATCAACGTCATACACTGGTGAGTCCATAAAAAGTGAAGTTGCGGACGGTGAATTAGCAGAAGGAGCATAGTTGACAACTGCAGTTGCCATGACTGGACAACTGCAATTGCCATGAATTAATAACTGCAGTTGTCATCCCTGGACAACTGTTGTTACCCTCCGTGGACAATTGTAGTTGCCATGGAGGAACAACTGCAGTTGCCATGCCAAGACAACTACAGTTGCCATGCCAGCACAAACTGCAGTTGCCATGTATTGACCAACTACTACGATGCTTACAGGTTATTACGGTGGTGGTACCCCCGCAAACGTCTCGTGGCAAGCTTCACATATTGCAGATAGAGCACGTCAATTTGGTGTGCCAGACCACACAAGATGGGCACATGCAGCACAACAAGGTAAGAAAAAAATTGAACCACAAAAGAGCACTACATTTGTTTTTGTGGCAAATAGCACGTGACGAAAAAGAAGATTTGTATCAGTGATGGTGGACAAAATCAAGCATAAAACGCTAACAAGTGGTTGTGTGCAATGAGTCATATATTGTCTTCGGAAATTTGCTAACTGCTAGAAGCATATGTGCAGCATTAATGGTTGATCGCATTTGCCTAGTGAGCTCAAGCCTAGAATGCAAAGTTTTGATGCTAGAACACACTGGTTGCCATGTATTGGTAGCAGTATTTGCCATGTATGCGGGACTGCAGCTGCCATGCATTCAGAATCCAAGTTTTCGTACTAAAAAGGAGCTGGTGTCGTGCATTGGCAAACAATAGTTGCCATGTTTGTTGGACTGTAGCTGCCATGACTAGACAACTACAGTTGCCATGCATGTCCACACACAGACTCACGGCTTGCTGTTTGAATGATGTCATGCCAAATCACTTGAAGTTGATGTGATCCGTTAAAATAAACATGCTATTCAAGCAAAATCTTACGCTCGTACCTGTTTTTTCTATTACAGGGCCTACAACTACAGTGAACAGCGGCGCGGGGACATCTACTGCGGGGAGCTCTGAGCGCACGGAAGACGCGTTCCACCAGCCAGCCAACAATCATGCCGCAAACAATGCTGAGTCAGAGTAGGAAATGGCAATCATTCCAGCAATGCCGACAGGCACCCCTTTGAACACAAGCACTGGCAACACTCAAGTAGATGAAAATGCCGCCGATACTGAAGTGAATGATGAAACTGATGATGAAGCACAAGGGGATGAAGATATTGGGCAATCGGAGATCATGGTACCTCAGCCACCGTACGTTGGGCAGAGATTTGAATCGTTCGTAAAAGCAAAGGAATTCTATCAGACATATGCAAAGTTCCATGGGTTTGCGATCAACACCGAATACCGTAGGAAAATTAAGAAAACTAACGAGTACAGCAAAGGTGAGATGAGGTGCCACAAGGCACGAAGGAATAAGAAGGGGAAAGGTGTTGCGCCTGTCGTTCCGGAACGAAAGAGAGGTATCATTCTCAAGACTGAATGCCCTGTCCGGTGTAAGCTAAACGTAGATGGAGCATAGTGGGTGGTCACGGAATATTTTGACGAGCACAACCACAAACTCATAAAGAAGTTCGACCTGGTAAAATTTCTGACCACCCACAGAGGATTCATCCCCCTTAAGAAGAAATTCATAAAGCTGCTACATGATTGTAACGTCGGTCCATCAAGAATGGTCCAGATACTATCACTCATCCACAACAAAAAAAGGGACTCTGAGTAGCATGCCCTACATACCAGCTGACGTCACAAACCTAAAGGCAAAGTACCTGTAACGCCCTCGATGCGGCTATATCTCCCACGTGTCGAAGCACGACTTAGAGGCATAACCGCATTGAAAACAATGTTGCAAGTGAGGTAATCTTCACAACAACCCATGTAATGCATAAGGGAAAGAGAACATTGTTGGCTTACAATCGCCACGTCCCACAATGCATAAATAAGTCATTACATTCATCCAGATACACTCAAGGTCCGACTACGAAACCAAAATAAAGATAAACCCCAAATGCAACAAAGTCCCCGATCGCCCCAGCTGGGCACCACTACTGATCATCTGGAAAAGACACGTAGTATCATCCTGAGTCCTCATCGAACTCCCACTTGAGCTCAGTCGAATCACCTGGAGCGGTATCATCGGTCCCTGCATCTGGTTTTGGAAGTAATATGTGAGTCACGGGGACTCAGCAATCTCACACCCTCGCGATCAAAACTATTTAAGCTTATAGGTAGGGAAAGGTATGAGGTGGAGCTGCAGCAAGCGACTAGCATATATGGTGGCTAACATACGCAAATGAGAGCGAGAAGAGAAGGCAAAAGCACGGTCGATGAACTATGATCAAGAAGTGATCCTAGAACAACCTATGATCAAACATAACTCGAGACCGTGTTCTCATCCCGGACTCCGCCGAAAAGAGACCATCACGGCCACTCACTCTGTTGGTTCATTTTAATTAAGTTTAATTTAAGGTTTTCTACAACCGGACATTAACAAATTCCCATCTGCCCATAACCACGGGCACGGATTTCGAAAGATCAAATCCCTGCAGGGGTGTCCCAACTTAGCCCATCACAAGCTCTCGCGGTCAACGAAGGATATTCCTTCTCCCAAGACAATCCGATCAGACTCGGAATCCTGGTTACAAGACATCTTGATAATGGTAAAACAAGTCCAGCAACACCACCCGAATGTGCCGACAAATCCTGATAGGAGCTGCACATATCTCGTTCTTAGGGCACACCGAATAAGCAATCCGTACAACTAAAACCAACCCTCGAGTTTTCCCGAGGTGGCGCTGCAAGGGGCTCTAGTTTGGACCAACACTCAGAGGAGCACTGGCCCGAGAGTTTAAATAAAGATGACCCTTGGGCTCCGAAAACCCAAGGAAAAAAGAGGCTAGGTGGCGAATGGTAAAACCAATGTTGGGCATGTTGGGGAACGTAGTAATTTCAAAAAAATTCCTACGCACACGCAAGATCATGGTGATGCATAGCAACGAGAGGGGAGAGTGTTGTCCACATACCCTCATAGACCGAAAGCGGAAGCGTTAGCACAACGCGGTTGATGTAGTCGTACGTCTTCACGATCCGACCGATCAAGTACTGAACGTACGGCACCTCCGAGTTCAGCACACGTTCAGCCCGATGACGTCCCTCAAACTCCGATCCAGCCGAGTGTTGAGGGAGAGTTTCGTCAGCAGGACGGTGTGGTGACGAATTTGATGTTCTACCGACGCAGGGCTTCGCCTAAGCACCGCTACAGTATTATCAAGGTGGAATATAATGGAGGGGGGCACCACACACGGCTAAGAGATCAATGATCTAATGTTGTGTCTCTAGGGTGCCCCCTGCCCCTGTATATAAAGGAGCAAGGGGGGTGCGGCCGGCCAGGGCATAGGCGTGCCAGGAGGAGTCCTACTCCCACCGGGAGTAGGACTCCCCCCCCTTTCCTAGTTGGATTAGGACTTGGGAGGGGGGAAGAAGGAAAGAGGGGAGCCGACCCCCCTTGCCCTAAACCAATTCGGTTTGGGCCTTGGGCGGCGCGCGCCACACTTCCTTAGCTTCCCTCCTTTTCCACTAAGGCCCATGTAGGCCCATTAAGCCCCGGGGGGTTCCGGTAACCTCCCGGTACTCCGGTAAAATCCCGATTTCACCCGGAACACTTTCGATATCCAAACATAGGCTTCCAATATATCAATCTTCATGTCTCGACCATTTGGAGACTCCTCGTCATGTCCGTGATCACATCCGGGACTCCGAACAACCTTCGGTACATCAAAACATAAAACTCATAATATAATTGTCATCATAGCGTTAAGCGTGCGGACCCTACGGGTTCGAGAACTATGTAGACATGATCAAGACACGTCTCCGGTCAATAACCAATACCGGAACCTGGATGCTCATATTGGCTCCTACATATTCTACGAAGATCTTTATCGGTCAGACCGCATAACAACATACGTTGTTCCCTTTGTCATCGGTATGTTACTTGCCCAAGATTTGATCGTCGGTATCTCAATACCTAGTTCAATCTCGTTACCGGCAAGTCTCTTTACTCGTTCCATAATACATCGTCCCGCAACTAACTCATTAGTTGCAATGCTTGCAAGGCTTAAGTGATGTGCATTACCGAGAGGGCCCAGAGATACCTCTCCGACAATCGGAGTGACAAATCCTAATCTCGAAATACGCCAACCCAACAAGTACCTTCGGAGAAACCTGTAGAGCACCTTTATAATCACCCAGTTACGTTGTGACGTTTGGTAGCACACAAAGTGTTCCTCCGATAAATGGGAGTTGCATAATCTCATAGTCATAGGAACATGTATAAGTCATGAAGAAAGCAATAGCAACAAACTAAATGATCAAGTGCTAAGCTAACGGAATGGGTCAAGTCAATCACATCATTCTCCTAATGATGTGATCCCGTTAATCAAATGACAACTCATGTCTATGGTTAGGAAACATAACCATCTTTGATCAACGAGCTAGTTTAGTAGAGGCATACTAGTGACACTCTGTTTGTCTATGTATTCACACATGTAATATGTTTCCAGTTAATACAATTCTAGCATGAATAATAAACATTTATCATGATATAAGGAAATAAATAATAACTTTATTATTGCCTCTAGGGCATATTTCCTTCAGTTTCCCACTTGCACTAGAGTCAATAATCTAGATTACACAGTAATGATTCTAACACCCATGGAGCCTTGGTGCTAATCATGTTTTGCTCGTGGAAGAGGCTTAGTCAACGGGTCTGCAACATTCAGATCCGTATGTATCTTGCAAATTTCTATGTCTCCCACCTGGACTAGATCCCGGATGGAATTGAAGCGTCTCTAGATGTGCTTGGTTCTCTTGTGAAATCTGGATTCCTTCGCTAAGGCAATTGCTCCAGTATTGTCACAAAAGATTTTCATTGGACCCGACGCACTAGGTATGACACATTGACACCTAGATCAGATATGAACTACTTCATCCAGACTCCTTCATTTGCTGCTTCCGAAGCAGCTATGTACTCCGCTTCACATGTAGATCCCGCCACGACGCTTTGTTTAGAACTGCACCAACTGACAGCTCCACCGTTCAATGTAAACATGTATCCGGTTTGCAATTTTGAATCGTCTGGATCAGTGTCAAAGCTTGCATCAATGTAACCATTTACGATGAGCTCTTTGTCACCTCCATAAATGAGAAACATATCCTTAGTCCTTTTCAGGTATTTCAGGATGTTCTTGACCGCTGTCCAGTGATCCACTCCTGGATTACTTTGGTACCTCCCTGCTAGACTTATAGCAAGGCACACATCAGGTCTGGTACACAACATTGCATACATGATAGAGCCTATGGCTGAAGCATAGGGAACATCTTTCATTTTCTCTCTATCTTCTGCAGTGGTCGGGCATTGAGTCTTACTCAACTTCACAACTTGTAATACAGGCAAGAACCCTTTCTTTGCTTGATCCATTTTGAACTTCTTCAAAACTTTGTCAAGGTATGTGCTTTGTGAAAATCCAATTATGCGTCTTGATCTATCTCTATAGATCTTAATGCCCAATATGTAAGAAGCTTCACCGAGGTCTTTCATTGAAAAACTCTTATTCAAGTATCCCTTTATGCTATCCAGAAATTCAATATCATTTCCAATTAGTAATATGTCATCCACATATAATATCAGAAATGCTACAGAGCTCCCACGCACTTTCTTGTAAATACAGGCTTCTCCAAAAGTCTGTATAAAACCAAATGCTTTGATCACACTATCAAAGCGTTTATTCCAACTCCGAGAGGCTTGCACCAGTCCATAAATGGATCGTCGGAGCTTGCACACTTTGTTAGCTTCCTTTGGATCGACAAAACCTTCTGATTGCATCATATACAATTCTTCTTCCAGAAATCCATTCAAGAATGCAGTTTTGACACACATCTGCCATATTTCATAATCATAAAATGTGGCAATTGCTAACATGATTCGGACAGACTTAAGCATCGCTACGGGTGAGAAGGTCTCATCGTAGTCAATCCCTTGAACTTGTCGAAAACCTTTCGCAACAAGTCGAGCTTTATAGATAGTGACATTACCGTCAGCGTCAGTCTTCTTCTTGAAGATCCATTTATTCTCAATTGCTTGCCGATCAACCGGTAAGCCAACCAAAGTCCACACTTTGTTCTCATACATGGATCCCATCTCAGATTTCATGGCCTCAAGCCATTTTGCGGAATCTGGGCTCACCATCGCTTCTTCATAGTTCGTAGGTTCGTCATGGTCTAGTAACATAACTTCCAGAACAGGATTACCGTACCACTCTGGTGCGGATCTTACTCTGGTTGACCTACGAGGTTTAGTAACAACTTGATCTAAAGTTTCATGATCATCATCATTAACTTCCTCACTAATTGGTGTAGTTGTCGCAGAAACCGTTTTCTATGATGAACTACTTTCCAATAAGGGAGCAGGTACAGTTACCTCATCAAGTTCTACTTTCCTCCCACTCACTTCTTTCGAGAGAAACTCCTCTAGAAAAACTCCAAATTTAGCAACAAAAGTCTTGCCTTCGGATCTATGATAGAAGGTATACCCAACAGTCTCCTTTGGGTATCCTATGAAGACACATTCTCTGATTTGGGTTTGAGCTTATCAGGTTGAAGCTTTTTCACATAAGCATCGCAGCCCCAAACTTTCAGAGACGACAACTTTGGTTTCTTACCAAACCACAGTTCATAAGGCGTCATCTCAATAGATTTCAATGGTGCCCTATTTAACATGAATGCGGCTGTCTCTAAAGCATAACCCCAAAAGGATAGCGGTAAATCTGTAAGAGACATCATAGATCGCACCATATCTAGTAAAGTACGATTACGACGTTCAGACACACCATTACGCTATGGTGTTCCGGGTGGCGTGAGTTGCGAAACTATTCCGCATTGTTTCAAATGTATACCAAACTCGTAACTCAAATATTCTCCTCCACGATCAGATCGTAGAAACTTTATTTTCTTGTTACGATGATTTTCAACTTCATTCTTAAATTCTTTTAACTTTTCAAATGTTTCAGACTTATGCTTCATTAAGTAGATATACCCATATTTGCTTAAATCATCTATGAAGGTGAGAAAATAACGATATCCGCCACGAGCCTCAACATTCATCAGACCACATATCTGTATGTATGATTTCCAACAAATCTGTTGCTCTCTCCATAGTTCCGGAGAACGGCGTTTTAGTCATCTTGCCCATGAGGCACGGTTCGCAAGTACCAAGTGATTCATAATCAAGTGGTTCCAAAAGTCCATCAGTATGGAGTTTCTTCATGCGCTTTACACCGATATTGTTGGAAATATGCCCTAGAGGCAATAATAAAATGGATATTATTATATTTCTTTGTTCATGATAATTGTCTATTGTTCATGCTATAATTGTGTTATCCGGAAATCGTAATACATGTGTGAATACATAGACCACAACACGTCCCTAGTGAGCCTCTAGTTGACTAGCTCGTTGATCAAAAGATAGTCATGGTATCCTGACTATGGACATTGGATGTCATTGATAACAAGCTCACATCATTAGGAGAATGATGTGATGGACAAGACCCAATCCTAAGCATAGCTCAAAGACTGTGTAGTTCGTTTGCTATAGCTTTTCCGAATGTCAAGTATCATTTCCTTAGACCATGAGATTGTGCAACTCCCGGATACCGTAGGAGTGCTTTGGGTGTGCCAAACGTCACAACATAACTGGGTGACTATAAAGGTAAATTACGGGTATCTCCGAAAGTGTCTGTTGGGTTGGCACGAATCGAGACTAGGATTTGTCACTCCATATGACGGAGAGGTATCTCTGGGCCCACTCGGTAATGCATCATCATAATGAGCTCAATGTGACCAAGTGGTTGATCACGGGATCATGCATTACGGTACGAGTAAAGTGACTTGCCAGTAACGAGATTGAACGAGGTATTGGGATACCGACGATCAAGTCTCGGGCAAGTAACGTACCGATTGA
Source organism: Triticum aestivum (assembly GCF_018294505.1). Taxonomy (NCBI): domain Eukaryota; kingdom Viridiplantae; phylum Streptophyta; class Magnoliopsida; order Poales; family Poaceae; genus Triticum; species Triticum aestivum. Next base: position 692,559,143 of record NC_057800.1, read on the forward strand.
CAAAGGGAATTGTATACAAGATTGATTGAATCCTCGACATCGTGGTTCATCCGATGAGATCATCGAGGAGTATGTGGGAGCCAACATGGGTATCCAGATCCCGTTGTTGGTTATTGATCGGAGAGTCGTCTCGGTCATGTCTGCGTGTCTCCCGAACCCGTAGGGTCTACACACTTAAGGTTCGGTGACGCTAGGGTTGTTGAGATATTAGTATATGGTAACCCGAAAGTTGTTCGGATTCCCGGATGAGATCCTGGACGTCACGAGGAGTTCCAGAATGGTCCGGAGGTGAAGAATTATATATAGGAAGTCCAGTTTCGTCCATCGGGAAAGTTTCGGGGGTCACCGGTATTGTACCGGGACCACCGGAAGGGTCCCGGGGGTCCACCGGGTGGGGCCACCTATCCCGGAGTGCCCCATGGGCTGAAGTGGGAGGGGAACCAGCCCCTAGTGGGCTGGTGTGCCCCCCTTGGGCCTCCCCCTGCGCCTAGGGTTGGAAACCCTAGGGGTGGGGGGCGCCCCACTTGGCTTGGGGGGCAAGCCACCCCCCTTGGCCGCTGCCCCCCTTGGAGATCCCATATCCTAGGGCTGGCGCCCCCCTAGGGGTCCTATATATAGTGGGGGGAGGGAGGGCAGCCGCACCCTAGCCCCTGGCGCCTCCCTCTCCCTCCCGTGACACTTCTCCCTCTCCCTGAGATTGGCGAAGCCCTGCCGAGATCACCGTTGCTTCCACCACCACGCCGTCGTGCTGCTGGATCTCCATCAACCTCTCCTTACTCCTTGCTGGATCAAGTTGGAGGAGACGTCTTCCCAACCGTACGTGTGTTGAACGCGGAGGTGCCGTCCGTTCGGCGCTAGGTCATCGGTGATTTGGATCACGACGAGTATGACTCCATCAACCCCGTTCTCTTGAACGCTTCCGCTCGCGATCTACAAGGGTATGTAGATGCACTCCCCTCTCCCTCATTGCTAGATGACTCCATAGATTGATCTTGGTGATGCGTAGAAAATTTTAAAATTCTGCTACGTTCCCCAACAGTGGCATCATGAGCTAGATCTATGCGTAGTTTCTATGCACGAGTAGAACACAAAGCAGTTGTGGGCGTCGATATTGTCAATTTACTTTCCGTTACTAGTCTTATCTTGATTCGGCGGCATCGTGGGATGAAGCGGCCCAGACCGACCTTACACGTACGCTTACGTGAGACTGGTTCCACCGACTGACATGCACTAGTTGCATAAGGTGGCTAGCAGGTGTCTGTCTCTCCCACTTTAGTCGGATCAGATTCGATGAAAAGGGTCCTTATGAAGGGTAAATAGAAATTGGCATATCACATTGTGGTTTTGGCGTAGGTAAGAAACGTTCTTGCTAGAAACCTATAGCAGCCACGTAAAAACTTGCAACAACAATTTGAGGACGTCTAACTTGTTTTTGCAGCATGTGTCGTGTGATGTGATATGGCCAAAAGGATGTGATGAATGATATATATGTGATGTATGAGATTGATCATGTTCTTGTAATAGGAATCACGACTTGCATGTCGATGAGTATGACAACCGGCAGGAGCCATAGGAGTTGTCTTAATTTATTTATGACCTGCGTGTCAACATAAACGTCATGTAATTACTTTACTTTATTGCTAAAGCGTTAGCCATAGTAGTAGAAGTAATAGATGACGAGACAACTTCAAGAAGACACGATGATGGAGATCATGGTGTCATGTCGGTGACAACGATGATCATGGTGACCCGAAGATGGAGATCAAAAGGAGCAAATGATATTGGCCATATCATGTCACTATTTGATTGCATGTGATGTTTATCATGTTTTACATCTTATTTGCTTAGAACGACAGAAGCTTAAATAAGATGATCCCTCGTAATACTTTCAAGAAAGTGTTCCCCCTAACTGTGCACCATTGCGAAGGTTCGTTGTTTCGAAGCACCACGTGATGATCGGGTGTGATAGATTCTAACGTTCGAATACAACGGGTGTAAGCCAGATTTACACACGCAATACACTTAGGTTGACTTGACGAGCCTAGCATGTACAGACATGGCCTCGGAACACGGAAGACCGAAATATCGAGCATGAGTCATATAGAAGATACGATCAATCTGAAGATATTCACCGATGTTGACTACTCCGTCTCACGTGATGATCAGACACTAGCTAGTTGACTCGGGTCATGTTTCACTTAGATGACTAGAGGGATGTCTATCTGAGTGGGAGTTCATTGAATAATTTGATTAGATGAACTTAATTATCATGAAATTAGTCTAAAATCTTTACAATATGTCTTGTAGATCAAATGGCCCATGTTGTCCTCAACTTCAACACGTTCCTAGAGAAAACCAAGCTGAAAGATGATGGCAGCAACTATACGGACTGGGTCCGGAACCTGAGGATCATCCTCATAGCTGCCAAGAAAGATTATGTCCTAGAAGCACCGCTAGGTGACGCACCCATCCCAGAGAACCAAGACGTTATGAATGCTTGGCAGTCACGTGCTGATGATTACTCCCTCGTTCAGTGCGGCATGCTTTACAGCTTAGAACCGGGGCTCCAAAAGCATTTTGAGAGACACGAAGCATATGAGATGTTCGAAGAGCTGAAAATGGTTTTCCAAGCTCATGCCCGGGTCGAGAGATATGAAGTCTCCGACAATTTATTCAGTTGTAAGATGGAGGAAAATAGTTCTGCCAGTGAGCACATACTCAAAATGTCTGGGTTGCATAACCGCTTGACTCAGCTGGGAGTTAATCTCCCGGATGATGCGGTCATTGACAGAATCCTTCAGTAGCTTCAACCGAGCTACAAGAGCTTTGTGATGAACTTCAATATGCAGGGGATGGAAAAGACCATTCATGAGGTATATTCAATGCTGAAATCAGCGGAGGTGGAAATCAAAAAGGAACATCAAGTGTTGATGGTGAATAAAACCACTAAGTTCAAGAAAGGCAAGGGTAAAAAGAACTTCAAGAAGGACGGCAAGGGAGTTGCCGCGCCCGGTAAGCAAGCTGCTGGGAAGAAGTCAAAGAATGGACCCAAGCCTGAGACTGAGTGTTTTTATTGCAAGGGAAGTGGTCACTGGAAGCGGAACTGCCCCAAATACTTAGCGGACAAGAAGGCCGGCAACACTAAAGGTATATGTGATATACATGTAATTGATGTGTACCTTACTAGTACTCGTAGTAGCTCCTGGGTATTTGATACCGGTGTGGTTGCTCACATTTGTAACTTAAAGCAGGAGCTGCGGAATAAGCGGAGACTGGCGAAGGACGAGGTGACGATGCGCGTTGGGAATGTTTCCAAGGTCGATGTGATCGCCGTCGGCACGCTACCTCTACATTTACCTACGGGATTAGTTTTAAACCTCAATAATTGTTATTTAGTGCCAGCTTTGAGCATGAACATTGTATCAGGATCTCGTTTAATTCGAGATGGCTACTCATTTAAATCCGAGAATAATGGTTGTTCTATTTATATGAGAGATATGTTTTATGGTCATGCTCCGCTGGTGAATGGTTTATTCTTAATGAATCTCGAGCGTAATGTTACACATATTCATAGTGTGAATACCAAAAGATGCAAGGTTGATAATGATAGTCCCACATACTTGTGGCACTGCCGCCTTGGTCACAGAGGTGTCAAACGCATGAAGAAGCTCCATGCAGATGGACTTTTGGAGTCTCTTGATTACGAATCATTTAACACGTGTGAACCATGCCTCATGGGTAAAATGACCAAGACTCCGTTCTCAGGAACAATGGAGCGAGCAACCAACTTATTGGAAATCATACATACTGATGTGTGCAGTCCAATGAGTGTTGAGGCTCGCGGTGGCTATCGTTATGTTCTCACCCTCACTGATGACTTGAGTAGATATGGGTATGTCTACTTAATGAAACACAAGTCTGAGACCTTTGAAAAGTTCAAGGAATTTCAGAGTGAGGTTGAGAATCAACGTGACAGGAAAATCAAGTTCTTGCGATCAGATCGTGGGGGAGAATACTTGAGTCACGAATTTGGCACGCACTTAAGGAAATGTGGAATAGTTTCACAACTCACGCCGCCTGGAACACCTCAGCGTAATGGTGTGTCCGAACGTCGTAATCGCACTCTATTGGATATGGTGTGATCTATGATGTCTCTTACCGATCCACCGCTGTCATTTTGGGGCTATGCTTTAGAGACTGCCGCATTCACTTTAAATAGGGCTCCGTCGAAATCCGTTGAGACGACACCGTACGAATTATGGTTTGGTAAGAAACCTAAGATGTTATTTCTAAAAGTTTGGGGATGCGATGCTTATGTCAAGAAACTTCAACCTGAAAAGCTCAAACTCAAATCGAAAAAATGCGTCTTCATAAGATACCCTAAAGAAACTATTGGGTATACCTTCTACCTCAGATCCGAAGGCAAGATCTTTGTTGCCAAGAATGGATCCTTTCTAGAGAAAGAGTTTCTCTCGAAAGAATTAAGTGGGAGGAAAGTAGAACTTGATGAAGTAGTGCCTCTGGAACCGGAGAGTGGCGCAGCTCAGGAAATTGTTCCTGAGGTGCCTGCACCGACTAGAGAGGAAGTTAATGATGATGATCATGAAACTTCAGATCAAGTTGCTACTGAACTTCGTAGGTCCATAAGGACACGTTCCGCACCAGAGTGGTACGGCAACCCTGTCTGGGAAATCATGTTGTTAGACAACGGTGAAACTTCGAACTATGAGGAAGCGATGGCGGACCCAGATTCCGACAAATGGTTGGAAGCCATGAAATCCGAGATAGGATCCATGTATGAAAATGGAGTATGGACTTTGACTGACTTGCCCGATGATCGGCGAGCCATAGAAAATAAATGGGTCTTTAAGAAGAAGACAGACGCGGATGGTAATGTAACCATCTATAAAGCTCGGCTTGTCGCTAAGGGTTATCGACAAGTTCAAGGGGTTGACTACGATGAGACTTTCTCACCCATAGCGAAGCTGAAGTGCGTCCGAATCTTGTTAGCAATTGCCGCATTCTATGATTATGAGATATGGCAAATGGACATCAAAACGAAATTCCTTAATGGTTTCCTTAAGGAAGAATTGTATATGATGCAGCCGGAAGGTTTTGTCGATCCTAAGAATGCTGACAAGGTGTGCAAGATCCAACGCTCGATCTATGGGCTGGTGCAAGCATCTCAGAGTTGGAACATTCATTTTGATGAGATGATCAAAGCGTTTGGGTTTACGCAGATTTATGGAGAAGCCTGCATTTACAAGAAAGTGAGTGGGAGCTCTGTAGCATTTCTCATATTGTATGTGGATGACATATTGTTGATGGGAAATGATATAGAATTCTTGGAAAGCATAAAGGCCTACTTGAACAAGTGTTTTTCAATGAAGGATCTTGGAGAAGCTGCTTACATATTAGGCATCAAGATCTATACAGATAGATCAAGACGCCTCATTGGTCTTTCACAGAGTACGTACCTTGACAAGATATTGAAGAAGTTCAATATGGATCAGTCAAAGAAGGGGTTCTTGCCTGTATTGCAAGGTACGAGATTGAGCACGGCTCAATGCCCGACCACGGCAGAAGATAGAGAAAAGATGAGTGTCGTCCCCTATGCCTCGGCCATAGGGTCTATCATGTATGCTATGATGTGTACCAGACCCGATGTAAACCTTACCGTAAGTTTGGTAGAAAGGTACCAAAGTAATCCCGGCATGGAACACTGGACAGCGGTCAAGAATATCCTGAAGTACCTGAAGAGGACTAAGGATATGTTTCTTGTTTATGAAGGTGACGAAGAGCTCGTCGTAAAGGGTTACGTCGATGCTAGCTTCGACACAGATCTGGATGACTCTAAGTCACAAACCGGATATGTGTATATTTTGAATGGAGGGGCAGTAAGCTGCTGCAGTTGCAAGCAAAGCGTTGTGGCCGGATCTACATGTGAAGCGGAGTACATGGCAGCCTCAGAGGCAGCACAAGAAGCAATCTGGGTGAAGGAGTTCATTACCAACCTAGGAGTCATTCCCAATGCGTCGGGCTCGATGACTCTCTTCTGTGACAACACTGGAGCTATTGCCCTTGCCAAGGAGCCTAGGTTTCATAGGAAGACCAGGCATATCAAGCGTCGCTTCAACTCCATTCGTGAAAGTGTTCAAAATGGAGACATAGATATTTGTAAAGTACATACGGACCTGAATGTAGAAGATCCATTGACTAAACCTCTCCCTAGAGCAAAACATGATCAACACCAGAACTCTATGGGTGTTTGATTCATCACAATGTAACTAGATTATTGACTCTAGTGCAAGTGGGAGACTGTTGGAAATATGCCCTAGAGGCAATAATAAAATGGTTATTATTATATTTCTTTGTTCATGATAATTGTCTACTGTTCATGCTATAATTGTATTATCCGGAAATCGTAATACATCTGTGAATACATAGACCACAACACATCCCTAGTGAGCCTCTAGTTGACTAGCTCGTTGATCAAAAGATAGTCATGGTTTCCTGACTATGGACATTGGATGTCATTGATAACAGGATCACATCATTAGGAGAATGATGTGATGGACAAGACCTGTTGGGGATATTACTACTGGGCGTAAACCGGCCTATCTAGACCGGGTTAACTTCATCAGTAGTTAATTATGTTGAAGCCCAAGAAGGCAGATGAGAGCTCAAGGCCCATAGTCGGTTTAAGGCCTGTAGCCGTAAACTGGCGTTGGTATTTAAGTTGCATTATAAGTTAGGAATAAGTAGAGACCAAACCGGACACATCTATGAGCCGGTATTGGGACTCTGTGAACCGACGGGCGTCACCCGTGTATATAAGGGGACGGCCTGGTGGCGGTTCAAGGAGAACAGACAACAACTCGAGACTTAGGCGAAGCTTGTTTGCTCCCTAGTCATCGAAACCCCATCAATTCCATCACAACTAGACGTAGGCTTTTACCTTCATCGAAGGGGCCGAACTAGTATAAACCCTCTTGCGTCCCTGTGTCCGCTTTAACCCCTTCAAGCTAACCCGTTGCGATGGCTCCACGACTAAGTCCTTTCTCTCGGACATCTGCCGTGACAAAACCACGACAGTTGGCGCCCATCGTGGGGCTATCGCACGATGGTTTCAAGTTCTTGGAGGGCCGCTTTGAAGGACTCGAGGGCTACGCTGTGGGCCGGATGACTAGGAGTCGTCGTGGCAAGCTCTACATCGATGATGCAGGCTGGGGCCCCGAGGCCGGCTCAGTTGAGTATGCGTACCGGGTCCCCTTTGGTGGCATACACGTTTTCATCAGCAAGATCGGTGAACCAGGCCCTGAGCCGGACATCTGCACCGACCTCGTCGAAACGGCTCAGCGTGCGCGGTCCGCCCGGGTTAAACCGGCCATGAAGTGTGCCTTCATGGGAGTCATCCATGGAGGAAGTTATGAGGATGGACCGGAATCTCGCGGCGAGACCGTCGTTTATTCCGGCGACGAGTCGTCAACCGGAGAAACCGAATCTCTATATCAGCTACAAGATGGCCAGATTGGGGGCTGTTCCGATGGCGACAGTATTCCGGACCCCTCTGATCTACCCAACCGAGTTGGAATATTCATGGTCGGCACACAAGCAGCGCTTCATTCTTCGACCGCTGTGCCAGTAACCTCCGGTTCAGTAGCGGCGACAGCTGCCGGGGCAGGAAGCTCTGCACGCCCGCCGGCTCAAGTTCTATCAGATCTATTTGATGCATTGGCTGTGCTTATGGCAGAAGCTAATCCGGCGGATCAGGAAGTCCACAACGCGGAGATTGCAAAGGTTAAGGAACAGATCACCCACGCCAAGGCGGACCTGGCAGCTGAGAGTGCCAGGATGACCACAGAGCGGGCCGCTTTAGACGCACAAGCCTACAGGCTCATGTTGGACCAAAACGCGTCGCATGAAGTCATGAAGAGGAAGTACCGATCCCGTTTGCCTTTGGTTTTCGAGGCCAGAGACCTTTTCAACACCCCAGGAGCAGGAACCAGTAATCCGCTGGAGGGAAACCAGTCGGAAGCTCTGGGGACCGGTGCGCCGGTTCAGCCCCGTCTGATGAATCCGCCTCATCAAAACATTGTTATACCTCAGGCTGTTTCAACACCTCCGGGTCACTACTCCAACCCAATGGACAATCTCGTTGCCGCTGCTGCATGGCTGGAGGCCATTCCAATTGAAGGTGACTCGCCGCAGGCGGTAGAGACACGATGGGTCAAAGAGCTTCTTAGGACAGCTTTGGTCCAACAGGAAGCATACTCGTACAGCCGCGACCGGATCCACTCGACCCCTCGTACAAGCCGGAGCTATAGCAGGCGTATGGATGAACCAGCAGTATCAAGTAATGAACGACGTGGAGCACCCCGCGGCAACAACCCGGTGGGTGGTACTGATAATGCTCAAGAAGTGGTGGACTGGGCCCGAGCGCGCAGGGAGGCCGAGCTAGCCGCACAGCATCAGGCTCGGCAGCTTACGCCGGTTCGTCCAACTATTTCGGTCGAACCCGGTGTTACTTCTAGCTCTTTGGGGGTGCCTTGCCTTGTCCCCGCTTTACGCAATATGCGCCTGCCCAAGGATTTCAAGGGCCCGCGCAAGGTACCAAATTACACGGCGGATCAACCCCCAAAGACATGGGTGGAGAGCTATGAGATGGCCATGGAGATGCTTGATGTGGATGATGCGGCATGTGCGAAGTACTTCACTATGATGCTTGAAGGAACGGCCTGCACTTGGTTAAAAAGCTTACCGGCCAACTCTATCAGTTCATGGGCCCAATTACGAGCCCGGTTTGTCAGTAATTTCAAGGATACATGTAAGCAGCCTATGTCGATAGTGGACTTAGCTGCCTGTGTCCAGGAGGAAGGAGAATCGACGACTCATTGGGTGCGCCGGGTCTCACAAGTGTTGCATTCATCAGACCGCATCAACGCTGACACCGCAGTCTTAACCCTAGAAGGCAACTGCCGGTTTGGGCCCCTAAAGCTGAAGTTGGGACGGATGAAGCGCCATTGCACTGACATGGGGACCCTCATGGCTGCTTTGGTAAAGTATGCTGATTCTGATAGTACCAAGGATCCCGAATCTGATGAGGACAAGGCAGGGATGGGAAAGAGGAACAGCAACTCCAAAGGTCAGCAGCATCACTTGGCAGGCAATGGTGGCGGAGGCAAGCGTAAAGTGGATGGTAACATGGACTTTGTGGCTAATACCAACATGCAGGACAAGGGCCAGCGACGCAAGGGTAAACCGCCAAATCGCAGTGGGGCACCCAACCCTAACCCCGACCACCTAAATTATCTGTTGAGCCAGCCCTGTCCAAGACATGGGACGAAGGAGGTGCCACCAAACCACCTTTGGAAGGATTGCTTCATTATGCAGGAGTTCAAAAATTCTAATGCTTTCCGGTATGATCACGGCTCCGGCGGTGGCTCAGGATCCGGGCCGGGTTACGGTGGAGGAAATTCCGGTTCAGGATTTAATGGTAATCTGGGCGGACATAATAATCAAAATAATCAGAACAACCAGGGTGGTTACAACCAGCAGCAGCAACAGTCAGGTTACCACAGCAACCCAAAGCAGTTGAATAGTGGGCAGTACCATGTCTTCACCACTAGCTTGGACAAGCAAGACTGGAAGGTTCAGAGGCGGGCAATCAACTCTGTTGAACTGGCCGTGCCCTGTTATCTACGCTGGTCTGAACAGCCAATCATATGGAGCAGAGAGGATCACCCTCCCCGGATTGATAATCCAGGTCAGTTGGCTCTGGTGGTGGCGCCTCAGGTGGGAGGTTACAAGTTCACCAAAGTGCTCATGGATGGAGGGAGCAGCATTAATATCTTGTACTATGAGACCTTCCGTCATATGGGGCTAACAGATAAAAATCTCAAACCGTCTAATACGGTGTTCCACGGTGTGGTACCCGGCAAGTCAGCATATCCTATTGGTAAGATAGCTCGGGAAGTGGCCTTTGGAGATGATCATGATTCTAGGTCGGAAACATTGACGTTTGAAGTGGTGAAAATCCAAAGTCCATATCACGCCCTGTTTGGGCGACCGGCCTACGCCAAGTTTATGGCACGGCCCTGTTATGTGTATTTGCAGCTCAAGATGCCGGGTCACAAGGGGACAATAACGGTTCACGGAAGCCGTAAAATCGCTTTGGAGTGCAAGGAAGGAGATGCGGCCTACGCAGAGTCGGTTTGTGCCACCGAGGAGCTGAAGTATTATAAGGACAATGTTGATGCGGCGGACATGACTCCATTAAAGAAGCCAACTACGAAGCATGATCCGGCCTGAAGTTCAAATCGGCAGCAGAAACTAAGCTTGTTGACTTCATACCTGGCGATTCGTCCAAGCAGTTCAGCATCAGTGCCAACTTGGATCCGAAATAGGAAAGCGCGCTCATCGAGTTCATCCGTGAGAATCGGGACATTTTTGCATGGAAGCCCTTTGACATGCCAGGTGTACCGAGGCAACTCGCTGAGCACACCCTTAATGTGGATCCTAAATACAAACCGGTGAAACAGTTCCTCCGCCGGTTTAACAAAGAAAGATGCAAGGCGATTGGAGAAGAGGTAGCCAGGCTCTTAGGAGCTGGCTTTATTGTTGAAGTTTTTCACCCTAAGTGGCTTGCCAATCCGGTGTTGGTCCTTAAGAAAAACGGCACCTGGCGCATGTGTGTGGATTACACAGATCTTAATAAGGCTTGTCCAGCAGATCCTTTTGCCCTCCCCCGTATTGATCAAATTATTGATGCTACGGCGGGTTGTGAGCGTTTAAGTTTTTTGGATGCATATTCTGGCTATCATCAGATCAAAATGGCAGTTAAGGACCAGGAGAAGACGACATTCATAACTCCCTTTGGAGCCTCCTATTATGTGTCTATGCCCTTTGGGCTCAATAGTGCCCAGGCAACTTATCAACGGTGTGTACAAAATTGTCTTCACAAGCAGATTGGCCGTAATGTACATGCTTACGTGGATGATATCGTGGTTAAGTCCAGGGAAAAGGAGACTCTGGTTGACGATTTAAAGGAAACCTTTGATAACCTGAGGACGTACAAGATGATGCTTAATCCGGCCAAGTGTGTCTTTGGTGTACCGGTAGGCAAGTTATTGGGTTTTCTGGTGTCCAACAGGGAAACTGAGGCTAATCCGGAAAAGATCACAGCCATCACCTCCCTGGCTAAACCAAAGTGTATCAATGATGTTCAACGCCTGGCAGGCCGGATTGCCGCGTTAAGCCGGTTTATCAGTCGCCTTGGGGAGAAGGCAATCCCTTTGTATCAGATGTTGAAGAAGACGGATCAGTTCGTCTAGAGTTCCACTGCTGCTGAAGCATTTGAGGACTTAAAGCGGCAATTGGCCAATCCGCCTGTGCTCGCCGCTCCTATTGACAAGGAGCCGTTACTGCTATATATTGCTGCTAATGCTCGTGCGGTCAGCGTGGCTATTGTGGTGGAGCGAAAGGAGGCAGGTAAGGAGCATCCGGTTCAATGTTCGGTCTATTATATCAACAGGTACTCATTGAGTCCAAGCAAAGGTATCCGCATTGGCAGAAGCTGGTGTACGGAGTTTTTATGGCAAGCCGAAAGCTTAAGCAATACTTCCAAGGTCACCCAATTACTGTGGTTAGTTCTGCTCCTTTGGGGGATATCATCCAGAACCGGGAAGCGACTGGCCGGATTGCCAAGTGGGCTATAGAGCTTGGGCCGCACGGATTAAAGTATGTGCCTCGGACGACGGTTAAGTCTCAAGCACTTGTTGATTTCATCAATGATTGGACGGAACTGCAAGCACCTGAAGAAAAGCCGGATCACACATATTGGACCATCCATTTTGACGGATCCAGCCAATTGGAAGGCTCGGGGGCTGGAGTCGTATTAACTTCCCCACGAGGTGATAAGTTTTGTTACGTTCTCCGCTTAATGTTCCCTTGTACTAACAATGCAGCTGAGTATGAAGCCTTGCTCCATGGTCTCCGGATGGCTAAGGAGATGAATCTAAGTCGAGTTAAGTGCTTCGGTGACTCGGACCTCGTGGCTCAACAAGTATCTGGCACTTTGGACTCCAAGGACCCACTCATGGCAGCATATCATCGTGAGGTGGATATTGTTGCAGGTCACTTTAAAGGCTATCAGGTGGACCACGTGGACCGACGAAAGAATGAAGCGGTGGACGCTTTAAGCCGGCTGGGCTCTCAGCGCAAATCGGTCCCGCCCAACGTTTTTCTGGATGTGCTGCACAACCCGTCGGTCAAGCTCCCTGGTGAAGCGGATTTGGCTATTCCTGATCCGGTGGCTCCATTGGTGGCAGATCTTCATGTCATTCCGGATTGGACGCTTCCTTACCTGGCGTACATGAACCGGGGCGAGTTACCAGAGGATGAGACTCTGGCCCGATAGATAATCCGGTGGTCCAAGTCCATGACTATTGTCAATGGCAAGTTGCATCATTGCAGTGTATCAGGGGCGTTTCAACGTTGTGTGTCTCCTGAAGAAGGCTGTGAAATTTTGCATGAGATCCACGAAGGAGATTGTGGTCACCACGCCGGTTCAAAATCTTTGGTAGTTAAAGCGTTTCGCCATGGCTTCTACTGGTTAACTGCTCATGCTGATGCGGAGGATCTGGTCAGACGATGTGACGGTTGCCAAAAGTTTTCAAGACGTGCTCATGTGCCGGCTCAAGAATTGAGAATGATTCCAATTACTTGGCCGTTTGCGACTTGGGGGCTGGATATGGTTGGGCCTTTCAAAAGGTCCAAAGATAAGAAGACCCACCTCCTGGTGGCGGTTGACAAGTTTACAAAGTGGGTGGAAGCAGAACCTGTTAGCAAGTGTGATGCGGCCACGGTGGTTCAGTTCATCAAAAAAGTGATTTTCCGGTTTGGCTTTCCACACAGTATCATCACAGATAATGGTACCAATTTGTCCAAGGGTGCCATGAAGGAGTTCTGCGAATGGGAGCACGTCCGACTTGACGTTTCATCAGTGGCACACCCACAGTCCAATGGTCAAGAAGAAAGGGCTAATCAAGAGATCTTGAGAGGCATCAAGCCCCGGCTTATGGTTCCTTTGCAGAGAACGCCGGGTTGTTGGGTAGAAGAGTTACCATCTGTGTTATGGAGCATCAATACTACACCCAATAGATCAACAGGATACACACCGTTCTTCATGGTTTACGGAGTGGAGGCAGTTCTCCCCAGTGATATCCGTCATGACTCACCTCGTGTAGCGGCTTATGTTGAAGCGGACAATGAGACAGCACGGCAAGACGCTTTGGACCTATTGGATGAAGAACGTGACATAGCAGCCGCCCGATCGGCGATTTACCAACAGGATCTTCGTCGTTATCACAGTCGCTGAGTCAGAACCAGAACCTTTCAGGAAGGAGATTTGGTGCTTCGGCTCATATAAGATCAGACTGATATGCATAAGCTATACCCACCTTGGGAGGGGCCTTTCGTGGTCAGCAAGAATCTACACAACGGGTCATATTATCTGATCGATATTCGAGAGCATAAATACTCACGTACATCAGAGGAGGAGACCAACAGGCCGTGGAACATAGCTCATCTTCGTCCTTACTATACCTGAGCCATTGGCTCTACTTATGTACATATTACGATGATGTATATATTATGATTAAATATAATAAACCGGAACCTCAGCTAAAGCGAGGTATCTGTTCTTTTACATCATGTGTGGTTACACGGAGTTGTTCTAAAGTGGCCTCCGGTTTACCCCTTGAGTTAGCTTTTAAAAAGCATCATGTTATGTCACTTGGGGGCTTGGTCGTGTCCGAACCAATGCAACACCTCTTGATAGGCGAGAGCCACCAGATCACTTGGGGACTTGGTCACGTCTGAACCAGTCATGCCTCTTGATCGGCCTAAGGCCACAGAATCACTTGGGGGCTTGGTCGAACCCGAACCATTGCCACGCCTCTTGATCGGCATAAATGCCACGGTTTCATTTGGGGACCTGGCTGACTTGAACCATAGCTACACCTATCGGGAGCTTGGTCGTGTCCGACCATGGTAACGCCATTTGATCGGCTCAAATAAGCCTCTTTTTGCAAACGGTTTTATCATTGCCTTTGCTTCAGTATTTTCTTTGATAGATATTTCTTTCTTTTTGTTGCGTTTTTTAAACCGACATAATTTTAAACCGGTTCACACTGTCAATTGACGGAACACGGTCCATTGTTAATCTGGAGACTATTTGCTCGGTTTGATTTTTTTTGTTAACATCCTATTACGGAGTAACACGGTGTTTTATTATAACCTGGCACGGTTTACATGGTAAACCGGCATTATATATATACAGGAGCTGCTATCTCCTCCAACAGTGTGGGTTTATGAAACCTCCGCTTCAAGATTGGCTAAGCCAACTTCATGCCCAACGATGGCAGGTATTATGTATCTCAAAGATTTGATCATATGCTTAAAATTCAGATATTTTGATTTTATATATGCAGACATCATACTCCGCCTGACGGTACAATCGCGGTGGCACTTTAAGATTTTTTATGTTGCAGAAAATACTTTGGAAAGTTCATCACCCAAAGGAAGCACAAGTTGCAGTGGTTATGCACGAAGGCATATTAAGATCAAGAGTATCAGCTAGCCTATTACAGGGCAACACGGTGCCCAAAACAAGATCATTGTTTTTTCAAAGGAGAAGCAGTTTAAACCGGCTTCCGCTTCAAGCTTGGTCACCAGCCTGGCCTGATGGTTGTGGGTCATCCCGCGCCGCTTCAACTTCAGTTTCTCTACCCAGCGGCTGGAAATCAACAGTTGTCCAGTCGATTCCCATTAATGCTCGAAAGACAGCTTCATCATGGATCAGCAATGACGGTTCAATATCGAGAGCGTAAGTATGCTTACGGATTGGAGGGATAAGATTTTCCGCTTCATGAATCGGTGCAGCTACTCGCTTGTTTTGCTTGTCATATTGGGCTTGATAATGAGACAAGTCTGCTTCTTCAACCAATTGACAAGCTAGCGGACGCACCTCCCGGTTTATTGCTCGAAGATCCGCTTCACTAAACTCTGAACCGTCTTCCTTCAAGCTGGGATAGCCCTGAGCCGCTTCAATAGGATCAAAATCCGGCACCCAAGCTTTTGCCCGGATTAAGGCATTGATCGCACCGGTTCGAGCAGCAGATTTCTTCAGCTCTTCAACCCGGGCAGGAAGCACCGACAGTTTCTTCAGAGTATCCTGAATCAAAGTGGGCGCCGGATTGTTGTGGGATGTAGTACAGATGATCCGCTGTGCACCAGTGTATAGTTGTTCGATCAACGTGTAGGCGGCTTTCAATTTCTTCCGCACATCTGACCCCAAGTGACCAATGCGTGTCCCTGAAATATCACAAAGGGTTAACAAACTGGCAGCTCTGTAAGACAGCCGAATCAATTCAGAAATCAAACCGGCTTACCAAAGATAGCAGCGGTCATGGCATGCATGTGCCGCTTTATGCTGGTCAGTTCGTCCACCACCGGTTTTAGTGCAGCCTCGGCGTCTTCTGCTCATTTGGTTAAAGTGGATTTCTCAGTAGCCCAATCTGCCCGCTCCTTCTTGAAATCCTTCTTAAGCTGTTCCATGATGCTTAAGGCGCTGGTCAACCCCTCTTTTGCTTTTGAGGTTTCAGTCTGTTGGGACTTCAGATTTTCTTGGAGATCGGCGATTTGTGTCTCTTTTGTCTTCAGCTCAGCCTGCATACAGGCAGTTATATGATTCAACAAGCAGTGCAACAATTGAAGCACCAACCACATAACAAGTTATGCACTTGGCGCTTGGGGGCTAATTCCTATTTAATCTTCATATTTCACTTGGTTATAAAGTCCCAAGATCAATACAAGTATTCAACTTGGCACTTGGGGGCTAATGGCTATTTGCTCGAATATATTCTGATGCGGCGATCTCAATTACTTAAAGTCCCGGTTTAACTACACTAAGTTGAACCGGCCCTTGGGGGCTACATCAGCGAGTTTCGAAGCATTGGAATTTATATTAGCAAGTCCCGGTTTGGATACAGATTCTAAACCGGCCCTTGGGGGCTAGGAGAGTTAACAAGATTGAAATATCCAAACAGGAAAAGCACATGGAAGTTACCTCAAATTTCTCTTTCATCATATTAACCAGACCAGCTTCATAGTCACGGCTGGTGTATAGCCGGTTCAGATAGCCGGAATGGAGATCTTGGGCGTTCAAAGCGGCATAAGTTGTCAGATCGGCATTCCATTTTCCCTTGCCAATGGCAGCAAATTCTTCCTTGCCAGTGTGTCTGGATAAAGCAACAGGATTGCCTGGCTCTGTGTGACCAATGCCAATAATAACAACCTCATCATCATTGGCATCGCCGGTTTGCACTGGGGCCGTTGGCTTATCAGTAGGCTTTGATGGATTGGTGGATTTCTCAATCCGGATGGGGCTTGTGGGCTGGTTGACAGGACTTGAGGTATCAATAGGCCTCTCTTCAGCAATAAGATCGTCATCTCGCTGCGGTGGATCATTGGGTATATATTCAGGAATAGCCGCTTCAAGATCTGGTGTTTTGCCCGGTTCAGGGACGGCATCCTCCTCGGCCGCTTTATCCAGGCGAGCCTTCTTGCTCGGCCTAGGCTTGGCCCTGAAAGGAATAACAAAGTCAAATACAGCATATGTTCCAAGGTGATGTACCGGAAATATTATGATAAGTATAGCTTACCCAAGCACCATTTTGAGCGGTGGCAGCTGAGTAGCCGATGACTCGCCAGAGGATGAGTGGGAAGTAACCTGATAATCGAAGTCAGATGGATTAAGAGGTTGACAAAAATAGCCCGCTTTAGGACAAGCACTGACAAGCAAATTAGAGACCTCTGAACGGTGTTTCCGAACCGGACTGTTCGGTAAACCAGCGGAGGTAACTACCTGGCCGCTGTGCTGGGTTGTGCGGCGAGCTTCGTGCTGTTGGGTCTTCATAAGAAATTTGGGATCCAAGTAAGCAAGAGGATGAGGAAATTTAACTTTCCGGTTTGCCTGATGGATTTTTAGTGAAGGCAAAGGTTCTGAATCGGAAGAGAGAATAATTACCTCTGCAGCATCAGCATGGCTGGCTTCGGCATCATCCTGACAAATATCATCATCAATAAGACGCATGAAAAATAAGCCAAGTGAGTCAAGCTCTACCTCAAGGTCCGAATTGTCCACATCATCATCAGGGGCTGGATCAGAAGATGCAGTGGTTTTCTTCTTGTGAGCGGGCCGTTTCACGACTTTAGTCTTTGGCCGGGTTGGTCGTTCCGGTTTGTCTGGTTTTTCTGGCTTCTCCTGTGGAAGTTTCTTGCTCCAAAATGGATCATTACCCTGTTTAAACAGACATTGATATTAAACAATGACCAGGTATATCAATAGCAGGTTCAGTAAAAAGAAAAAAATCAAATTCTTACAGCCGGCGGTTTGTTGGTGGCACAGAAGGGAAGCAGGCCTGTTCGAGCACAAACGTATTCCGGTTCATTCAGCATTTTATTCACAGCCTCTGTGATTTCTTCGTCGATAAGCTGGATGTTAGCATGTCGCAGTGGGTCATCAACACTGCCAGTATACTCGCACATCAAACCGGAGCGCTGACTAAGGGGCAGTATGCTCCACGATATCCAACAGCGAGCGAGATCAACTCCTGTTAAACCATTGGCCATGAAGGCTCTAAGCTTGGATAGTTGAGGAGCGTATTTGCTTCTCTCCTTGGCAGTCAACCTTTGCGGAAAGGGGTGTGTATTGCTAAGACGCTCCAAACGAAAGCCAGGCAAAGGATTTTCACCAGCAGGGGAGGTGTCTTTGCAATAGAACCATGTTTTATTCCACTCTTTGGGGTGGCTGTGCAGCTTGGCGTGAGGGTATGTGACCTATTTCCTTTTCTGAATCGCCACACCGCCCAATTCCGTATTGGAACCGTCAGAAAACTCAGTACGGCGGTTTAGATGGAAACAGTCTCTGGACAACTCCACTGTGGGCTCCTCTTGAAAGAACACCTCATAGAGCACTTGGAAGTGACACATGTTTGTAACAGAGTTGGGACCAGTGTCTTGTGGGTGGAGTTGAAAATCGGCTAAAATGTCCCGGTAAAATTTAGAACCGGGCGGCTTAAAGCACCGGGCTAAGTGATCTACGAAAATGATGACCTCTCCTTCTTGAGGTGTGGGAGGGCATTCTTTGCCAGGGGCTCTCAAATGGATGGTGTTTTTGCTGCCTAAAGCGCCGATCAGGACTAAATTGTTCAGTTGAGTCTCTGTGACGCGAGAAGGAACCCAGTTGCACTCATATACTTGCTTGGCCATGATGAAATCTACAAGATAGGTAATTCCGGTTCAAGAATGCATTGATTAAAGTGCACTGGTATGTACAATGTTAAACCGGAGACAGCTCTATCTAAACCGGAGTTTTATGAAGCAACAGCATCAGGCGGTTCAACAAGGGGACTAATGGTATATACCAGTTTGGCAATTTTCTATAAAGTTAAACCGCCGGATCTAAGCATTGAAATAGTTGAGATTGCGGATAGATAAGTGTACAGAAACAGATTTCACAAGATTTCTCTACAGCGACGGATCTGAAGCAAGTTCAGAAAAGAAGGAAAATATTCAAGGTTCAAAAAAAAGAACAGTACCAAATCAATGGGCAGAGATACAGATAGATCTATGGTCTTGAGGCATATAAGTAAAGGCGGATGCTAAGAACTACCGCTACACAGAGCAAAGGTTCACAGGTTCATCTAGGATCTATCATATGAGTACGAAGCAGATGATGAACACTGAAGAACTTGGAAACCCTAGAACAGATCTACAGAGGAAAAGGTGAAGAACTCACTGGAGCCGAGGAAGAAACAGAAGGTCACCGCGATGCTCTGGTACAATCAGGGTGATGCAGCAGCCAAGGTTGGAGCAGAGGTCATCGACGGCGACGGAGCTCCGAAGCTGGACAACACGGGGAAGACGAAGCAGAAGGGCACGAAGGGGAAAAAGAAATGACCCTTCGGTCTTATTTATAAGGCAAGGGACAAGAGTCAGGCGCGAAAATCAAGGGACCGTGGGTTTGGAAATGAAGTTGTCGCCTTAATTGTCGGAGACCTGTTAAACAAAAAAACAAAAAGGGGGTATCATAGATAAGGTTCTTTATAACAGGTGACGTCACGCCAGTTTACAACGACCAGAGAAGATGACATCACGGTGGTTCAACAAACTACAAGAAGATATTGAAGATGAAGATTTTTGATAAGGATTGACATGAACCTGTTCAAATCAATCTGGGGCCTAATGTTGGGATATTACTACTGGGCGTAAACCGGCCTATCTGGGCCGGGTTAACTTCATCAGTAGTTAATTATGTTAAAGCCCAAGAAGGCAGATGAGAGCTCAAGGCCCATAGTCGGTTTAAGGCCTGTAGCCGTAAACCAGCGTTGGTATTTAACTTGTATTATAAGTTAGGAATAAGTAGAGACCAAACCGGACACATCTACGAGCCGGTATTGGGACTATGTGAACCGACGGGCGTCACCCGTGTATATAAGGGGACGACCCGGCGGCGGTTCAAGGACAACAGACAACAACTCGAGACTTAGGCGAAGCTTGTTTGCTCCCTAGTCATCGAAACCCCATCAATTCCATCACAACTAGACGTAGGCTTTTACCTTCATCGAAGGGGCCGAACTAGTATAAACCCTCTTGCATCCCTGTGTCCGCTTTAACCCCTTCAAGCTAACCCGTTGTGATGGCTCCACGACTAAGTCCTTTCTCTAGGACATCTGCCGTGACAAAACCACGACAAGACCCAATCCTAAGCATAGCTCAAAGATCATGTAGTTCATTTGTTATAGCTTTTCCGAATGTCAAGTATCATTTCCTTAGACCATGAGATTGTGCAACTCCCAGATACCGTAGGAGTGCTTTGGGTGTGCCAAACGTCACAACGTAACTGGGTGACTATAAAGGTAAACTACGGGTATCTCCGAAAGTGTCTGTTGGGTTGGCACGAATCGAGACTGGGATTTATCACTCCGTAGGACGGAGAGGTATCTCTGGGCCCACTCGGTAATGCATCATCATAATGAGCTCAATGTGACCAAGTGGTTGATCATGGGATCGTGCATTACGGTACGAGTAAAGTGACTTGCCGGTAACAAGATTGAACGAGGTATTGGGATACCGACGATCGAGTCTCAGGCAAGTAACGTATCGATTGACAAAGGGAATTGTATACGGGATTGATTGAATCCTCGACATCGTGGTTCATCCGATGAGATCATCAAGGAGCATGTGGGAGCCAACATGGGTATCCAAATCCCGCTGTTGGTTATTGACTGGAGAGTCGTCTCGGTCATGTCTGCGTGTCTTCCGAACCCGTAGGGTCTACACACTTAAGGTTCGGTGACGCTAGGGTTGTTGAGATATTAGTATACGACAATACAGAAATCAAAGGGCTCTGTCAAGTTAGCTATAGGTTGTGCCGTATCAACGATTTCTACGGAAGGCGATAAGATGATAGCTTGAGCAGTTATGTATCTAGGACCTTTGACGCAAATGGATGCGTCTCTAACTCCATAGAGACTACTACTCAATACAATTTCTTTCAAATGTAGTAAAATTTCTTGTACGGATTCTTCAATACCTGCTATTGTAGAATACTCGTGGGGCACGCTCCCAAATTTTGCACGTGTGATACATGTTCCTTCTATTTCTCCAAGTAAAGCTCTTCGCAAGGTAATACCGATGGTGTCCGCTTGACCTTTTCTAAGCGGGGACAGAATGAAACGACCATAATAAAGGCGCTTACTATCTACTCTTGATTCAACACACTTCCACTGTAGTGTTTGAGTGGATCCTGCTACCTCCTCTCGAACCATAATAGACTAGTATTATTATTTTATCATTGAATCGTTTATTTCTCTTGAAATGAAAGTTGAAAGCGGGTTAATTCTTTTACAGACGTCTTTTTTAGGCGGTCGACATCCATTATGCGGCATAGGTGTTACATCGCGTATACAACTTAATCGCACACCACTTTTAGCAATGGCTCGTTATACGGCATCTCTTCCACTACCAGCGCCCTTTACCATAACTTTCGCTCGTTGCAAACCTACTGTACGAATAGCATCTACTGATGTTCTTTGACCAGCATAGGGTGATGCTTTCTTGAGCTTTTGAATCCACAAGTACCGGCCGAGGACCAAAAACCACCCGACCTTGTGGGTCTATAACAGTTATAATGGTATTGTTGAAACTAGCTTGAACATGAATAACCCCTTTCGTTATTCTACATGCACTCTTCCGTAAACTAAAACGTGCATTCCTACGTAAACCATTACGCACTTTCTTACGTGAACCAATTTTTGGTATAGCTTTTGCCATATTTTATTATCTCATAAATATGAGTTAGAAATAAAAAAAGAAAAAAAAGATACAAAGATATCCGTTTCAGGGTAAAATAAACCCTTTACTTTAATTATTTTAAATGAAATTATTTTATTTGGAATTGGAACATTTCCGCGGTACTTTTTTTTACTTTTTAGAAACTAAAGTTCTTTTTCGAAAGATTACCCCTGTCTTTGTTTATGCTTCGGATTAGAGCAAATGACTCTAATTCGTCCACGCCTACGAATCAGTCGACATTTTGTACAAATTTTATGAACGGAAGCTCTTATTTTCATATTTCCGTATCCTTTTTTAAACTATGAATCTAATCTTTTGGAAAAAAAATAAGTCTCTTCGCTTGAATTTTAGAACTTAGAATTTATTACCCTAGAAAAAAAGAAAAACCTAATCCTTTGAATCTTTGGTATCGTTCAAATCTTCGCTATCCTTCAAATCTTCGCTATCCTTCGAGTCTTCGATACGCTTCGAATCCTTATGGGGAAGTCTATAAATTATACGTCCCTTGCTTGAATCATAATCACTTACTTCTATTTTGACCCTATCCCCCATCAGTATTCGTATAGAACTAGACCGTATCTTTCCTGAAATATAGCCTAGGATGATGGTGTCATTCTCTAGCCGAACGCGGAACATTCCATTGGGTAGGGCTTCCGTAACTAAACCTTCAAAAGTTACTTTTGCTTCTCTCGTGTTTTTTTTCTCTCCTATTTTTTCTGTCATATTTTTTTCTCCTATTTTTCTATTTTTATTTTAAAAATAGGAAGGGCGAGATAGAATTCGAGCACTATAGGCGGGGCGATTACCATATATAACATAAGACTTCTCCCCCAATTCTGTTTAGTCGAGCTTCTCGATCTGTCATTATTCCTCGAGAAGTAGAAAGAATAGAAATTACCATTCCACCCAAAACTTTAGGAATTCCTTGATAGTTGGTATAAATTCTTAAGCCGGGTCGACTGATACGCTTTAAAAAGGTTCTTGTTCTATATATTCCTTTTCTAGTCTTTCTCTTTTGATGTCGCAAAGTTGAAACCAAGAAATATCTGCTACGTTCCTGATGTTTACAAACACTTTCAATAAAACCCTCTTGTAGAAGTATTTTAACAATGTTTTCGGTAATATTTGTAGATACTACTTGAACTGTTCCTTTTTTATTCATGGGGTCTACACACTTAAGGTTCGGTGACGCTAGGGTTGTTGAGATATTAGTATACGGTAACCCGAAAGTTGTTCGGAGTCCCAAATGAGATCCCGGACGTCACGAGGAGTTCCGGAATGGTCCGGAGGTGAAGAATTATATATAGGAAGTCCAGTATCGGCCATCGGGAAAGTTTCGGGGTCACCGGTATTGTACCGGGACCACCGGAAGGGTCCCGGGGGTCCACCGGGTGGGGCCACCTATCCCGGAGGGCCCCATGGGCTGAAGTGGGAGGGGAACCAGCCCCTAGTGGGCTGGTGCGCCCCCCTTGGGCCTCCCCCTGCGCCTAGGGTTGGAAACCCTAGGAGTGGGGGCGCCCCACTTGCCTTGGGGGGCAAGCCACCCCCCTTGGCCGCCGCCCCCCTTGGAGATCCCATCCCCTAGGGCCGGCGCCCCCACCTAGGGGTCCTATATATAGTGGGGGGGAGGGCAGGCGCACCCTAGCCCCTGGCGCCTCCCTCTCCCTCCCGTGACACTTCTCCCTCTCCCTGAGCTTGGCGAAGCCCTACCGAGATCACCGTTGCTTCCACCACCACGCCGTCGTGCTGCTGGATCTCCATCAACCTCTCCTTCCCCTTGTTGAATCAAGTTGGAGGAGACGTCTTCCCAACCGTACGTGTGTTGAACGCGGAGGTGCCGTCCGTTCGGCGCTAGGTCATCAGTGATTTGGATCACGACGAGTACGAGTCCACCAACCCCGTTCTCTTGAACACTTCCGCTCGCGATCTACAAGGGTATGTAGATGCACTCCCCTCTCCCTCGTTGCTAGATGACTCCATAGATTGATCTTGGTGATGCGTAGAAATTTTTTAAAATTCTGCTACGTTCCCCAACAGATATGACCTAAACGGCAGTGCCACAAATAAGTTGCACTATCATTATCAACTCTACATCTTTTGGCTTCAACATTATGAATATGTGTGTCACTACTATCGAGATTCAATAAGCATAGACCACTCTTCACGGGTGCATGACCATAAAAGATATTACTCATATAAATAGAACAACCATTATTCTCTCATTTAAATGAATAACTGTCTCGCATCAAACAAGATCCAGATATAATGTTCATGCTCAACGTTGGCACCAAATAACAATTATTTAGGTCTAATACTAATCCCGAAGGTAGATGTAGAGGTAACGTGCCGACCGCGATCACATCGACTTTGGAACCATTTCCCACGCGCATCGTCACCTCGTCCTTAGCCAATCTTCGCTTAATCCGTAGCCCCTGTTTCGAGTTGCACATATTAGCAACAGAACCAGTATCAAATACCCAGGTGCTACTGCGAGCATTAGTAAGGTACACATCAATAACATGTATATCACATATACCTTTGTTCACCTTGCCATCCTTCTTATCCGCTAAATACTTGGGGCAGTTCCGCTTCCAGTGACCAGTCTGCTTGCAGTAGAAGCACTTAGTTTCAGGCTTAGGTCCAGACTTGGGTTTCTTCTCTTGAGCAGCAACTTGCTTATTGTTCTTCTTGAAGTTCCCCTTCTTCTTCCCTTTGCCCTTTTTCTTGAAACTAGTGGTCTTGTTGACCATCAACACTTGATGCTCCTTCTTGATTTCTACCTCCGCATCCTTTAGCATTGCGAAGAGCTCGGGAATTGTTTTATTCATCCCTTGCATATTATAGTTCATCACGAAGCTCTTGTAGCTTGGTGGCAGTGATTGAAGAACTCTGTCAATCACACTATCAACCGGAAGATTAACTCCCAGCTGAGTCAAGTGATTATGGTACCCAGACATTCTGAGTATATGTTCACTGACAGAACTATTCTCCTCCATCTTGCAGCTGTAGAACTTATTGGAGACTTCATATCTCTCAATCCAGGAATTTGCTTGAAATATTAACTTCAACTCTTGGAACATCTCATATGCTCCATGACGTTCAAAACGTCGTTGAAGTCCCGGTTCTAAGCCGTAAAGCATGTCACACTGAACTATCGAGTAGTCATCAGCTTTGCTCTGCCAGACGTTCTTAGCGTCGTTAGTTGCATCATCAGCAGGCCTGGCACTCAGTGGTGCTTCCAGGACGTAATGCTTCTGTACAGCAATGAGGATAATCCTCAAGTTACGAACCCAGTCCGTGTAATTGCTACCATCATCTTTCAACTTTGCTTTCTCAAGGAACGCATTAAAATTCAACGGAACAACAGCATGGGCCATCTATCTACAATCAACATAGACAAGCAAGATACTATCAGGTACTAAGTTCATGATAAATTTAAGTTCAATTAATCATATTACTTAAGAACTCCCACTTAGATAGACATCCCTCTAATCCTCTAAGCGATCATGTGATCCAAATCAACTAAACCATGTCTGATCATCACGTGAGATGGAGTAGTTTCAATGGTGAACATCACTATGTTGATCATATCTACTATAAGATTCACGCTCGACCTTTCGGTCTCCGTGTTCCGAGGCCATATCTGTTATATGCTAGGCTCGTCAAGTTTAACCTGAGTATTCCGCGTGTACAACTGTTTTGCACCCGTTGTATTTGAACGTAGAGCCTATCACACCCGATCATCACGTGGTGTCTCAGCACGAAGAACTTTGGCAACAGTGCATACTCAGGGAGAACACTTATACTTTGATAATTTTAGTGAGGGATCATCTTATAATGCTACCGTCAATCAAAGCAAGATAAGATGCATAAAAGATAAACATCATATGCAATCAATATAAGTGATATGATATGGCCATCATCATCTTGTGCTTGTGACCTCCATCTCCGAAGCACTGTCATGATCACCATCGTCACCGGTGCGACACCTTGATCTCCATCGTAGCATCGTTGTCGTCTCGCCAATCTTATGCTTCCATGACTATCGCTACCGCTTAGTGATAAAGTAAAGCATTACAGGGCGATTGCATTGCATACAATAAAGCGACAACCATATGGCTCCTGCCAGTTGCCGATAACTTCGGTTACAAAACATGATCATCTCATACAATAAAATTTAGCATCATGTCTTGACCATATCACATCACAACATGCCCTGCAAAAACAAGTTAGACGCCCTCTAATTTGTTGTTGCAAGTTTTACGTGGCTGCTACGGGCTTAGCAAGAACCCTTCTTACCTACGCATCAAAACCACAATGATAGTTTGTCAAGTTGGTGCTATTTTAACCTTCGCAAGGACCGGGCGTAGCCACACTCGGTTCAACTAAAGTTGGAGAAACTAACACCCGCCAGCCACCTGTGTGCAAAGCACATCGGTAGAACAAGTCTCGCGTAAGCGTACGCGTAATGTCGGTCCGGGCCGCTTCATCCAACAATACCGCCGAACCAAAGTATGACATGTTGGTAAGCAGTATGACTTGTATCGCCCAAAACTCACTTGTGTTCTACTTGTGCATATGACATCTACGCATATAACCTGGCTCTGATACCACTGTTGGGGAACGTAGTAATTTCAAAAAAATTCCTACGCACACGCAAGATCATGGTGATTCATAACAACGAGAGGGGAAAGTGTTGTCCATGTACCCTCGTAGACCAAAAGCGGAAGCGTTAGCACAACGCGGTTGATGTAGTCGTGCATCTTCATGATCCGACCGGTCAAGTACCGAATGTACGGCACCTCCGAGTTCAGCACACGTTCAGCCTGATGACGTCCCTCGAACTCCGATCCAGCCGAGTGTTGAGGGAGAGTTTCGTCAGCACGACGGCGTGGTGACGATGTTGATGTTCTACCGACGCAGGGCTTTGCCTAAGCACCGCTACAGTATTATCGAGGTGGAATATAGTGGAGGGGGGCACCGCCCACGGCTAAGAGATCAACGATCTAATGTTGTGTCTCTAGGGTGCCCCCCTGCCCCTGTATATAAAGGAGCAAGGGGGTGCGGCCGGCCAGGGCATAGGCGCGCCAGGAGGAGTCCTACTCCCACCGGGAGTAGGAATCCCCCCCCCCTTTCCTAGTTGGATTAGGACTTGGGAGGGGGGGAAGAAGGAAAGAGGGGGGCTGGCCCCCCTTGCCCTAAACCAATTCGGTTTGGGCCTTGGGGCGGCGCGCCCCACACTTCCTTAGCTTCCCTCCTTTTCCACTAAGGCCCATGTAGGCCCATTAATCCCCTGGGGGGTTCCGGTAACCTCCCGGTACTCCGGTAAAATCCCGATTTCACCCGGAAAACTTATGATATCCAAACATAGGCTTTCAATATATCAATCTTCATTTCTTGACCATTTCGAGACTCCTCGTCATGTACGTGATCACATCCGGGACTCCGAACAACCTTCGGTACATCAAAACATAAAACTCATAATATAACTATCATCGTAGCGTTAAGCGTGCGGACCCTATGGGTTCGAGAACTATGTAGACATGACCGAGACACGTCTCTAGTCAATAACCAATAGCGGAACCTGGATGCTCATATTGGCTCCTACATATTCTACGAAGATCTTTATCGGTCAGACCGCATAACAACATATGTTGTTCCCTTTGTCGTCGGTATGTTACTTGCCCGAGATTCGATCGTCGGTATCTCAATACCTAGTTCAATCTCGTTACCAGCAAGTCTCTTTACTCGTTCCGTAATACATCATCCCGCAACTAACTCATTAGTTGCAATGCTTGCAAGGCTTAAGTGATGTGCATTACCGAGAGGGCCCAGAGATACCTCTCCGACAATCGGAGTGACAAATCCTAATCTCGAAATACGCTAACCCAACAAGTACCTTCAGAGACACCTGTAGAGCACCTTTATAATCACCCAGTTACGTTGTGACGTTTGGTAGCACACAAAGTGTTCCTCCGGTAAACGGGAGTTGCATAATCTCATAGTCATGGGAACATGTATAAGTCATGAAGAAAGCAATAGCAACAAACTAAACGATCAAGTGCTAAGCTAACGGAATGGGTCAAGTCAATCACATCATTCTCCTAATGATGTGATCCCGTTAATCAAATGACAACTCATGTCTATGGTTAGGAAACATAACCATCTTTGATCAATGAGCTAGTTAAGTAGAGGCATACTAGTGACACTCTGTTTGTCTATGTATTCACACATGTATTATGTTTCCGGTTAATACAATTCTAGCATGAATAATAAACATTTATCATGATATAAGGAAATAAATAATAACTTTATTATTGCCTCTAGGGCATATTTCCTTCAGGGCATTGCTGGAGGAGTTTTATTCAAGGCGAACTGTCAAGGGGTTCCCATTATAACCCAACCATGTAAGGAACGCAAAAATCAAGGAACATAACACCGGTATGACGGAAACTAGGGCGACAAGAGTGGAACAAAACACCAGGCATAAGGCCGAGCCTTCCACCCTTTACCAAGTATATAGGTGCATTAAGATAGACAAAATATAATAATGATATCCCAACAATAAACATGTTCCAACAAGGAACAAACTCCAATCTTCACATGCAACTAGCAATGCTATAAGAGGGGCTGAGCAAAGCGGTAACATAGACAAACAACGGTTTGCTAGGACAAGGTGGGTTAGAGATTTGACATGGCAATATGGGAAGCATGATAAGCAAGTGGTAGGTATCGTAGCATAGGCATAGCAAAAGAGCAAGCATCTAACAAGCAAAGATATAAGTGATTTCGAGGGTATGGTCATCTTGCCTGCAAAGTTCTCTGAGTTGACGTTAGCTTGATCCTCGTCAGCGTACTCAACGGGCTCCTTCATCACGTACTCGTCTCCCGGCTCTACCCAAGCAAGAACAACAAGCAAAGGGAGACACAATCAACCACGTGCAATGCACAAACAACATGATGCAAAACAAGTCATGATATGCGGGATGCGATATGCGATGCATATGCATGAATTGGAAAGGAATGATTGAACCTGGCCTCAACTTGGAAAACCAAGAGTGCCGCTGGAAAGGTGAGTTGATTTCGGTCAAAATAGATATAAAGATCACCGAAATCGGCTGCACGGATTGGAAATGACAAGCAAAACAAATATGGCACCGATCTGCGATTAACAGCACGAGGCCACCTAAATGCATCAAGAACAACCCGCTACTGCACCCAAACATAGCAACAAAATACATGGCAGGGGTCCGCTCAAGATGCTTGACAAAAGATGAACACTGAGCTACGGCTAATTCACTCAATAGCAGGTTCAAACAAGCATGCGAAAAGTGCAAAAGATTACAGGTTACAGACTTAGTGAAAATAACAGCATGTCAGGAATTTAACATCAGGAAGCAATGTTTAGAGCACGATAACTACATGCTACAGGAACATATCATGGCAAAGCAAGGCATGTCATGAAGCTACTCAAAAGATACAACAAAAGTCCCTTACTGGCCATAAGCCAAAAGGAATCAGAAAATACAATGGCAACCATGTGAACATAGCAATTATCGTTAACAGATTCAGACTTAGTGAAAAACTGGAACATGGCAAAACAAATATCAAGTGGGCATGTTTACGAGCTCGATGCACTCACCACAAGGCATTGCATGACAAACTAAGCATACACTCATCAAGTAGACATGACGTAGAAGCTAAACATGGCAAGAACAACAACATAGCATGCATGGATCAACAACAACAAGCTCGGCAAAATTGCTAAACATGTTAACTTTCTGCCAGGAACATTTTATAGCAAAAGTAGAGCTCGATTGACTCAAGCTAGGGTGCTCCATAAATGCAAACAAGGACATGGATGGATAGAGCACCACAATATCTACAAAACATCCTTACTGATCATGCTCAAAAGAGGCACGGATCACTTGGTAGCAACATGAACATATGGCATAAAAATATAAACAGGGCAATGACTTAGAATATTCCCAAGTCCCTGAAATCAGCAACATTAAGTAAGCTACTTTGCATGCTTGTGCTAGTCACCACAGAGATCACAAAAATACATGGCATACACCCCTGTAAAGATGCCATGGCATACTTCGAATCACATGTAGAGCTCAAGATCATAGCATGCACACATTGATCATGGCAAAAATGACAAATGTCCAATTGCTGAGAAGGATCTGAAACTAACATCACATAGCCCTCTTCCAACAGCATTTAGGGCATCAAGATGAGCTTGAATGAACATGATGCAATGAGATGAAATGGAGTACTCGTCGAGACGAACATTTCGATATGCTACACGCACGAAACGGAGCAACGGTGACGAAGTTATGACATGATGAAGATAGCAAAAATATTAGGGTTAGGGGCGAAAAAGTCAACCGAGATCCAAAACTCCAGATCCAGATCGGCACTGTAGCAGCGGTGGAACCCGAGGTCTCCGGCGAGGCGGCGAGCTCGTTCCGGCGAGGGGAGGGCGAGGGGGCGCCGGAGAGGGCCGGATCCGACCGGATCCGGGCCGGGACGGTGCGGCGGCTGCGGGGTCGAGGGACGGCGAGGTCGGGGTGAGGCGGCAGAGTCCGGCAATGGTGGCGGCGGCCGGAGCGGCAGGGTGGCGGCGGAGGCAGCGGAGCATGGTGCCGGCGCGGGAGGAGAAGCGACGCGGGCGCGGGCGTCGGTCAGCGGTGGCTTGGGCCGGGGAGGGCCCTGCGCGGGTTGCAGCGGGCCGCGGCGGGAGGCGACCGGCGGTTGCCACGTGGCGGCAGCCGGTTGGCCATGGTCGTCTCATCCGGCGCGGGCGAACGTTGTCCGGCGCGCTGTAGGGGAAATTTTAGGGCTAGGGGGAGAGGAGACCCGGGATTTTTGGGGAGAGATCTATATAGAGAGGTAGGAGGATCTAGGAGGCTCCAAATTGAGCACGGTTTTCGGCCACGCGATCGTGATCGAACAGCCTAGGTGATGGAGGAGGTTTAGATGGGTTTTGGGCCACCGAGGAAGGGTGTTGGGATGCAACACACACGAGGCCTTTTCGTTCCCTCGGTTAACCGTTGGAGTATCAAACAAAGTCCAAATGGTACGAAACTTGACAGGCGGTCTACCGGTAGTAAACCAAGACCGCATGGCAAATCTCGGTCCAATCCGAGAACGTTTAATACCCACACACGAAAAAGAGGTAGAAAGGGACACCGGAGGACATAGGAGCGCCGGAATGCAAAACGGACAACGGGGAAAATGTTCGGATGCATGAGACGAACATGTATGCAAATGCAATGCACATGATGATATGATATGAGATGCATGACAAAGACAAAGGCACACGGAGACAAAAACCCGACAACGAGGAAATGAAATAACTTAGGGCCGAAAATGGCAAGAGTTGGAATACAAATATGGCATGTTACATACGGGGTGTTACAACACTCCACCACTACGAAAGGATCTCGTCCCGAGATCTAGGACTAGAAAAACTCCGGGTACTTAGAACGGGGGTGATCCTCGCGTTCCCAGGTGGCTTCACGATCGGAATGATGTAAACACTTGACTTTGAGGAATTTGATAGACTTGTTGCGAGTCTTGCGCTCAGTTTCTTCAAGAATAGCAACGGGGTGCTCACGATAAGACAGGTCTTCTTGGAGATCAATGTCTTCAAAGTTGACGGTGCGGTCAGGAGTCTTGAAACACTTGCGGACTTGAGAGACATGAAACACGTCGTGCACGTTTGCAAAGTTGGATGGAAGTTCAAGTTGATAGGCGAGATCGCCTCTTTTGCTGATGATCTTGAAAGGACCCATGTATCTAGGGGCAAGCTTCCCTTTGATACCGAAGCGACGAGTACCTTTCATTGGAGAGACGAGGAGGTACACATGGTCTCCTATCTCGAAAGCCAAGTCACGATGCTTGCTATGATAGTAACTCTTCTGGCGCGATTGCGCGGCTTTGAGATTATCATGAATGACTTTGCACATTTCTTCAGCCTCTGTGATCAAGTCATTGCCAAGGAGTTTGCGTTCACCAGTCTCTGACCAGTTAAGCGGAGTACGACACTTCCTGCCATAGAGAATCTCGAATGGGGCCTTGCCCGAACTCGCTTGGAAGTTGTTGTTGTAGGAGAACTTGACATATGGAAGAGAATCTTCCCACTTCATACAGAAAGAGATGACACAAGCCCTGAGCATATCTTCCAGAATTTGATTTACTCGCTCGACTTGGCCACTAGTTTGAGGATCAAAGGCTGTGCTGAAGCGAATTTTGGTGCCCATAACCCTCTGAAAAGAATCCCAGAACTTGGAGGTGAAGATGCAGCCACGATCTGAAGATATCAACTGCGGAATGTCGTGCAGAGAGACAATCCTGGAGGTATATAGCTCTGCCAACTGAGCTGCTGTGATAGATTCTTTGATAGGAAGAAAATGAGCCACTTTAGTGAGCTTGTCGATGACAACAAAGATAGCATCATTGCCACGCTTGGACTTGGGAAATCCAGTCACGAAGTCCATCTCAATATGGTCAAACTTCCATTCTGGAATGGCAAGAGGCTGGAGGAGACCAGCTGGTCGTTGGTGTTCTGCTTTCACTCTTCTGCAGACATCACATTCATTCACGAACTGTGCAATCTCGTGCTTCATTCGAGTCCACCAAAACGACTGCTTGAGGTCCTGGTACATTTTTGTACTTCCAGGGTGAATAGAGAGGAGTGAATTGTGAGCCTCGTTCATACTGACTTTACGAAGGTCACCTTTAGGCACGACAATGCGATCCTCGAAGAATAGAGTATCCTTGTCATCAAGACGATAGCACTTGTACTTGGGTTGACTCTTGGCAATCCCAATCTTCACCTTCTTCACCATAGCATCAAGAAGTTGAGCCTCGCGAATCTGATCTTCCAAAGTAGGAGAGACTTGGAGGTTGGCCAGAAATCCTTGAGGAACAACTTGCAGATTGAGTTTGCGGAAAGCTTCACAAAGCTCTGGTTGGTAAGGCTTGATAATCAGACTGTTGCAGTAAGCCTTCCTGCTCAATGCGTCAGCAATTACATTGGCCTTGCCTGGAGTATATTCGATACTCGGGTTATACTCTTGAATCATCTCGACCCAACGAGTCTGCCTGAGGTTGAGGTTTGGCTGAGTGAAGATGTACTTGAGGCTCTTATGATTAGTGAAGATGTCCACTTTTCTTCCCAATAAGACATGTCTCCGTGTTAAAAGAGCATGGACAACTGCCGCCAACTCGAGGTCATGAGTGGGCTAGTTCTTTTCGTTGGGCTTCAACTAGCGAGAGGTATAGGCCACAACTTTCTTCTCTTGCATCAACACTGCACCAAGACCTTGAAGGGAAGCATCATAGAAGACCTCAAACGGTTTGGATCCATCAGGCGGAGTCAAAACTGGAGCAGTGACTAACTTCTCTTTCAAGGTGTTGAAAGCAATGTCACATTCACGCGACCAGACATACTTCACATGCTTCTGGAGAAGGTTGGAAAGAGGCTTCGTGATCTTTGAGAAGTTCTCAACGAACCTTCGACAATAGCTTGCGATCCCAAGGAAGCTGCGGAGTTGCTTCACATTCTGAGGTGGTTCCCAATTCACAATTGCAGACACCTTCTCAGGATTAACAGCTATGCCCTTGGCGGACATGATATGCCCAAGGTAGAGAACCTCATCGAGCCAAAACTCGCACTTTGAAAACTTCGCATAGAACTGATGTTCTCTGATTTTATCCAGCACCAAACGCAAGTGCTTGGCATGATCCTCCTTGTTCTTGGAAAAGACCAAAATGGTATCGAGGCAGACCAAGACGAAGTCATTTGTGTAGGCATTGAATATGAAGTTCATCATGCGAGAGAATGTTGGAGGAACGTTGACGAGGCCGAAAGACATGACAGTGTATTTATATGAACCATAGCTTGTTCTGAACGCTGTCTTGGGGATATCTTCTTTACGAATGCGAATCTGATGATAGCCCATACGGAGATCAAGCTTGGAGAATACTTGAGCACCTTTGAGTTGTTCGAAAATCTCATTGATATTGGGAAGTGGGTACTTGTTCTTTATGGTCTTCTTGTTTAATGGACGGTAGTCGACACAAAGTCGGTCTGTTCCATCCTTCTTCTTGATGAAAAGAACACCACAACCCCATGGATAAGAACTTGGTCGGATGAGACCCATACGCTCTTGAATATCGAGTAGCTTCTTCATCTCCTTCAACTCTTCAGGTCCAAGCTTGTAAGGACGTTTACAAACAGGTTCCATGCCAGGTTCGAGATCGATGATGAATTCAACTGGCCGGTGCGGAGGCATTCCTGGAAGCTCTTCTGGAAAGACGTCTTGATATTCGCAAACAACTGGGATCTGAGATATGGCATCTAGCTCGCCCTTCTCATTGAGAGAAAATAGTCGAATGGTATCATCCCGAGCGGCAAAGACGATAACATCCTCAGACGAATGTGTCAATTGAATCTGCTTGGCAGCACAATCAAGCTGAGCCTTGTGCTTAGAATGCCAGTCCATTCCAAGAACAAGATCGATATCCGAGTCACCAAGGACATTAGGAGAAGACAAGAACTTATAGTCGCCCAACGTGATAGAAACATCCGGAATGAAAACTCGAGAAGTCATTTGACGGGCCGGGGAAACAATAGCCAAAGGTTTCGGCAAAACTTGAGTAACCAATTCATGCTTAGATGCAAAAGGTCTTGAGATGAAACAATGCGATGCACCAGTGTCAAAAAGAACTTTTGCAGGAATATCATTAACAGGAAGGTTACCCATAATCACATCTGACGAGTCCTCTGCCTGAACTGCGTTCATCATGTTGACCTTGGCGTGCTTGGGATTATGCTTGACCACTGCGGTGCTAGTAGATCTCACAGGAGGAGGAGGAGGAAGACGCCTCTGATTGAAGCATTTGTTGGCATAGTGACCCTTTTGCTGACACTTGTTGCACGTGACCTCCGAGAGTGGACGGTGATACGGAGCACTTGATCTTGGAGCATGAGACGAAGTCTTGTTCTGAAAGCCTGGGTTGGGTGGGTGGGAAGATCCATTGCCACCTTTTCTCTTCTGTTGATAAGGCTGGCGGAACGGAGGAGGAGGAGGCAACCAATACTTTTGCTGCTTAGTTGCCACTTGAGTTGAGGAAGAAGGAGTTGCATCTCTGACTCGCTTCTTGGAAGCATCGCACTTGAGTTGAGCAGCCTCTTGTTTCAGTGCCATGTTGTAAAACTCGTCATACTTCTGAGGCTCAAAAAGCACGAGAGCTAGTTGGAGATCTTCTCTGAGGCCACCTCTGAACTGATAAATCATGATCTTCTCGTCGGGGACGTCCTGCTTGGCGAAACGAGCAAGCTTCTGGAACATGATGTTATACTGGTAAACAGACAAGCTGCTTTGCTTCAGGTTGCGGAATTCCTCACGCTTGCTCTCAACAACACTCTGAGGAATATGGTGAGCTTTGAAGTCTTGACGGAATTCATCCCAGGTAATCACACGGCCTCCTCTGGAATATTTGTACTGTTGATACCACTCTGCAGCTTGGTCTTTGAGTTGGAACGACGCGAACTTGACAAGTCCTCAGGCCTGACGTTGCTGGACTCAAAATTCTTGCAGATATCCATGAGCCAATCATCAGCGTCTGTTGCCTCGACACAGTTGCTGAAGGTGTTTGGCTGGTTAGCGAGGAACTGGTTGAGTGTAGCAAACTGATTCTGATTGTTGCCATGGCCTTGGTTGAGCTCTTGCAATAGTTGCATGATCAGCTGCGTGTTTGCATTGGTAGCGGCCATCACAGCTTGCCATG
Organism: Triticum aestivum; assembly: GCF_018294505.1. NCBI lineage: Eukaryota > Viridiplantae > Streptophyta > Magnoliopsida > Poales > Poaceae > Triticum > Triticum aestivum. The sequence continues at coordinate 692,594,366 of NC_057800.1, forward strand.
CCTCCGGAGGTGGAGGTGGTGGTGGCGGATCAGGATTCGGAGTCATACGCGTTGGGGAGCCATCCTGGAGAGGGTGACATCCGTTAGCATCTTAACAGACAAATATTCAAGCTGAATCAAATGGATCAAAATTGCAACATATAGTCTTAACATCCGAACAAAATGAACGAATGAAATTCCAATTGAAATGGTCACATTTCCATAAATTGAGAAGCCACTTAGATAGAGATAGAAGAATAAAACAACAAGGTACGAACAAGAACAAATACTTGGTGAGGATTACCCAATCACAAACCAAATATTTGTGGAAGAAATTCTAGAGCTACAAGAATTCCCGCCTATGAAACTCCCGAATCTTTCCCGGTTATGCAATCAGGTGTTGGGGATACAGGGGAAGCATAATATCTCACCCAAAGCTGGCAAATCCTACATCCAGTTGTATCCATCCTTCAACACATAACCAAGAAACCTTCGGAAATCATTTACCTCAACCTTCGAAAAGCATCTGTTATACAAGTTATGGCAATACTCCTGAACTCCCGCCCAGTACTGGGTGGCGTCGAGGTTATCTCACCAACAACTGCATAAAAGAGATTTTCGATGTCGGTGAAACTCAGGTATTCCAGAATTGCAACGATAAAATTGTGACGACAACACCTCGGAGCTCAACTCCCCGGGACACTGCCACTACCCCTAAATGTCAGGAGGCACCAAGAACAATGTTCTCGTCACAAAACCATCGGAACGATTCCAAGATACCCGCGTGATCCTAAAAAAAATTTAGTGAAATTTGAGAAGAGAAGAGTCAAAACTCTACGTCAGGATGCCTCACCAGAGCGACGAAGGGAATGAGGAGTAAAAAGAATCCTACTCTCCGATATATATAAATCCTAAATGACTCAAAACATTTTTCTAGACTCAACAACGCCAATGATTCGATCAAGCAGGGGGCTCCTAAGGTCGAGGAAGGCTCTGATTACCAACTTGTAACGCCCTCGATGCGGCTATATCTCCCACGTGTCGAAGCACGACTTAGAGGCATAACCGCATTGAAAGCAATGTTGCAAGTGAGGTAATCTTCACAACAACCCATGTAATACATAAGGGAAAGAGAACATAGTTGGCTTACAATCGCCACGTCACGCAATGCATAAATAAGTCATTACATTCATCCAGATACACTCAAGGTCCGACTGCGGAACCAAAATAAAGATAAACCCCAATGCAACAAAGTCCCCGATCGCCTCAACTGGGCACCACTACTGATCATCTGGAAAAGACACATAGTATCGTCCTGAGTCCTCATCCAACTCCCACTTGAGCTCAGTCGAATCACCTGGAGCGGTATCATCGGTCCCTGCATCTGGTTTTGGAAGTAATCTGTGAGTCACGGGGACTCAGCAATATCACATCCTCGCGATCAAAACTATTTAAGCTTATAGGTAGGGAAAGGTATGAGGTGGAGCTGCAGCAAGCGACTAGCATATATGGTGGCTAACATATGCAAATAAGAGCGAGAAGAGAAGGTAAAAGCACGGTCGATGAACTATGATCAAGAAGTGATCCTAGAACAACCTACGATCAAACATAACTCGAGACCGTGTTCTCATCTCGGACTCCGCCGAAAAGAGACCATCACGGCCACTCACTCTGTTGGTTCATTTTAGTTAAGTTTAATTTAAGGTTTTCTACAACAGGACATTAATAAATTCCCATCTGCCCATAACCGCGGGCATGGCTTTCGAAAGATCAAATCCCTGCAGGGGTGTCCCAACTTAGCCCATCACAAGCTCTCGCGGTCAACGAAGGATATTACTTCTCCCAAGACAATCCGATCAGACTCGGAATCCTGGTTACAAGACATCTCGACAATGGCAAAACAAGTCCAGCAACACCACCTGAATGTGCCGACAAATCCCGATAGGAGCTGCACATATCTCGTTCTCGGGGCACACCGAATAAGCAATCCGTACAACTAAAACCAGCCCTCGAGTTTCCCCGAGGTGGCGCTGCAAGGGGCTCTAGTTTGGACCAACACTCAGAGGAGCATTGGCCCGGGGGTTTAAATAAAGATGACCCTTGGGCTCCGGAAACCCAAGGGAAAAAGAGGCTAGGTGGCGAATGGTAAAACCAATGTTGGGCATTGCTGGAGGAGTTTTATTCAAGGCGAACTGTCAAGGGGTTCCCATTATAACCCAACCGTGTAAGGAACGCAAAAATCAAGGAAATAACACCGGTATGACGGAAACTAGGGCAGCAAGAGTGGAACAAAACACCAGGCATAAGGCCGAGCCTTCCACCCTTTACCAAGTATATAGGTGCATAAATATAGACAAAATATAATAATGATATCCCAACAATAAACATGTTCCAACAAGGAACAAACTCCAATCTTCACCTGCAACTAGCAACGCTATAAGAGGGGCTGAACAAAGCGGTAACATAGCCAAACAACGGTTTTCTAGGACAAGGTGGGTTAGAGGTCTGACATGGCAATATGGGAGGCATGATAAGCAAGTGGTAGGTATCGTAGCATAGGCATAGCAAAAGAGCGAGCATCTAGCAGGCAAAGATAGAAGTGATTTCGAGGGTATGGTCATCTTGCCTGCAAAGTTCTCCGAGCTGACATTAGCTTGATCCTCGTAAGCGTACTCAACAGGCTCCTCGATCATGTACTTGTCTCTCGGCTCTACCCAAGCAAGAACAACAAGCAAAGGGAGACACAATCAACCACGTGCAATGCACAAACAACATGATGCAAAACAAGTCATGATATGCGGGATGCGATATGCGATGCATATGCATGAATTGGAAAGGAATGATTGAACTTGGCCTCAACTTGGAAAACCAAGAGTGCCGCTGGAAAGGTGAGTTCATTTCGGTCGAAATCGATATAAAGATCACCGGAATCGGGTGCACGAATTGGAAATGACAAGCAAAACAAATATGGCACCGATCTGCGATTAACAGCACGAGGCCACCTAAATGCATCAAGAACAACCCGCTACTGCACCCAAACATAGCAACAAAATACATGGCAGGGGTCCACTCAAGATGCTTGACAAAAGATGAACACTGATCTACGACTAATTCACTCAATAGAAGGTTCAAACAAGCATGCCAAAAGTGCAAAAGATTACAGGTTACAGACTTAGTGAAAATAACAGCATGTCAGGAATTTAACATCAGGAAGCAATGTTTAGAGCACGATAACTACATGCTACAGGAACATATCATGGCAAAGCAAGGCATGTCATGGAGCTACTCAAAAGATACAACAAAAGTTCCTTACTGACCATAAGCCAAAAGGAATCAGAAAATACAATGGCAACCATGTGAACATAGCAATTATCGTTAACAGATTCACACTTAGTGAAAAACTAGAACATGGCAAAATAGATATCAAGTGGGCATGTTTACGAGCTCGATGCACTCACCACAAGGCATTGCATGACAAACTAAGCATACACTCATCAAGTAGACATGATGTAGAAGCTAAACATGGCAAGAACAACAACATAGCATGCATGGATCAACAACAACAAGCTCGGCAAAATTGCTAAACATGTTAACAATCTGCCAGGAACATTTTATAGCAAAAGTAGAGCTCGATTGACTCAAGCTAGGGTGCTCCATAAATGAAAACAAGGACACGGATAGATAGAGCACCACAATATCTACAAAACATCCTTACTAATCATGCTCGAAAGAGGCACGGATCACTTGGTAGCAACATGAACATATAGCATAAAAATATAAACAGGGCAATGACTTAGAATATTCCCAAGTCCCTGAAATCAGCAACATTAAGTAAGCTACTTTGCATGCTTGTGCTAGTCACCACAGAGATCACAAAAATACATGGCATACACCCCTGTAAAGATGGCATGGCATACTTCAAATCACATGTAGAGCTCAAGATCATAGCATGCACACATTAATCATGGCAAAAATGACAAATGTCCAATTGCTGATAAGGATCTGAAACTAACATCACATAGCCCTCTTCCAACAGCATTTTGGGCATCAAGATGAGATCTAATGAACATGATGCAATGAGATGAAATGTAGTACTCGTCGAGGCGAACATTTCGATATGCTACACGCACGTAACAGAGCAACGGTGACGAAGTTATGACATGATGAAGATAGCAAATATATTAGGGTTAGGGGCGAAAAAGTCAACCGAGATCCAAAACTCCAGATCCAGATCGGCACTGTAGCGGTGGCGGAACCCGAGGTCTCCGGCGAGGCGGCGAGCTCGTTCTGGCGAGGGGAGGGCGAAGGGGCGCCGGAGAGGGCCGGATCCGACCGGATCCGGGCCGGGACAGCACGGCGCCGAGGTAGGGGACTCCGGGCACGGCGCGGCGGCCGCGGGGTCGAGGGACGGCGAGGTCGGGGTGAGGCAGCGGAGTCCGGCGATGGTGGCGGCGGCCGGAGCGGCAG